>NC_030677.2:202254712-202612212 GCF_000004195.4 Xenopus tropicalis | reverse complement strand
CAGTTTGGGGAGATTCTTTAATAGGCCACTTAATATGATCTAAACTGTCTGTTGGTTAAGTATGACAGTTTATGACAGGGCAGCCAATGAAAAGATAGTATTGTGTCTGGTTCAGCCGGTCACTGGGAGCCCCAAATGTTACACACAGAGGGGGCTCTCGGAGGGAAGCGAGACCTAAGAAGCGGAACGGATTGCTACACGGATTCTCTCACCGGATCAGTGATGCCCAATGACGAGTGCACGAGAGCAACGGTTGGTGTCACAAATGGAACTTGCCAAAAGTTATGTTTATTTACAAATGTCGGTTGCCAGATCCAAATAAAATCACTTATGAAACAGCTTAACAAAGAGCAATGACTTAGTGATAATGCCACTGAGTGAGACAAGAACATTCTCTAGTAAAGCACTTTGTCCTGGAGATCGGAGACTGGGCCTCGTTGCTAGGAGCCTCCCATGGTAACTCTGTAGTCTCTCAGTGGCTTTCTCCTTTCTTCCCTACGACCTGCAGGCAAAGCAGAAGCAAGAGATGGATATATCCAGTCAATGAGATTGTGTATTAGCCATGACTTAGATTTCACATAAAACTGCTGCTACATTGCTGCCATACATACAGACACTACGGACATATATACGGACATACGGAGTCCCAAGCCGGACTTGGATTTCTTACTATTGAGTGCTATTCTGATACCTACTGGGAGCTGCTATTTTGCTCCCTTCCCATTGTTCTGCTGATCGGCTGCTGGGGGTGAGGGGGGGGGATATCACTCCAACTTGCAGCGCAGCAGTAAAGTGTGCCTGAGTCTGAGCTTTCTGAAGGAGCCAGTGCTACACATTAGAACTGCTTTCAGCTAACCTATTGTTTCTTCTACACCCATGTAACTGGAGGAGTCCCAAGCCGGACTTGGATTTCTTACTATTGAGTGCTATTCTGATACCTACTGGGAGCTGCTATTTTGCTCCCTTCCCATTGTTCTGCTGATCGGCTGCTGGGGGTGAGGGGGGGGGGATATCACTCCAACTTGCAGCGCAGCAGTAAAGTGTGCCTGAGTCTGAGCTTTCAGAAGGAGCCAGTGCTACACATTAGAACTGCTTTCAGCTAACCTATTGTTTCTCCTACTGCCATGTAACTGGAGGAGTCCCAAGCCGGACTTGGATTTCTTACTACTGAGTGCTATTCTGATACCTACTGGGAGCTGCTATCTTGCTCCCTTCCCATTGTTCTGCTGATCGGCTGCTGGGGGTGAGGGGGGGGGATATCACTCCAACTTGCAGCGCAGCAGTAAAGTGTGCCTGAGTCTGAGCTTTCAGAAAGAGCCAGCGCTACACATTAGAACTGCTTTCAGCTAACCTATTGTTTCTTCTACACCCATGTAACTGGAGGAGTCCCAAGCCGGACTTGGATTTCTTACTATTGAGTACTATTCTCATACCTACTGGGAGCTGCTATCTTGCTCCCTTCCCATTGTTCTGCTGATCGGCTGCTGGGGGTGAGGGGGGGGGGATATCACTCCAACTTGCAGCGCAGCAGTAAAGTGTGCCTGAGTCTGAGCTTTCAGAAAGAGCCAGCGCTACACATTAGAACTGCTTTCAGCTAACCTATTGTTTCTTCTACACCCATGTAACTGGAGGAGTCCCAAGCCGGACTTGGATTTCTTACTATTGAGTGCTATTCTCATACCTACTGGGAGCTGCTATCTTTACATTACATTAACATTTATTTATAAAGTGCCAACATATCCCGCAGCGCTGTACAATATGTGGGTTACATACATTGGACATACAGAGTAACATATAAAGCAATCAGTAACCGATACAAGAGGTGAAGAGGGCCCTGCCCAAAAGAGCTTACAATCTACTCTATCTTGCTCCCTTTCCCATTGTTCTGCTGATGGGCTGGTTAAAAAGGCTAATCACTGATTGGTAGCTAGGGGTTACTGCCCATGTGCAAGTTTGCCCAGTGTTTATAAAAGAGCCCCAATATGTGGCAAAAACTCACACTCCGATGGTCATGGGAATATAAAAGGATGTTAAACTACTTAGAAATAAAGAGGGAACATTCTATCTTTATCTCATACAATACAGCCGATCGATTGGTACAGCACAGAATACAATGTAACTTACTCTTTTGAAGTCGTTCATGTTTGTGGCTTGTACTGGGGTCCCGATGAAAGTTAAATATGTGATTCTCGTTGCCTCCTCGTCACCCTGATTGGACTGGACAAATAGCTGAAAGAAAAATGATTAAACGCTCGTTTAGGAGACACTGGGGGATAGATATGATAAATTTGGTGTGAACATACTTTTGAGGGATCAGGTGGCCGAGCAATAAAACATAATTTAATTAGCTCAAATAGAAATTAGCTTAACACATTTCACAGATTTTACCAATTGGAACTGTCCTGCCAATGTCATTTCGGACCTGCCACCTGTGCACCGCTAAGCGGAGCGGGTTATTTAAAGACTTGGGGCGCATTACACAGCAGAGGGATAGATGGAAGTGGGAGATTGTAAAATAAACGAATGCTAATCAAGGCTACGGTGCGTAACTCAGGCAAGGAAGTGACTCTCACCCAACAGATGCCAAGAGCACAGACTGTGAAAGGCTTGGATGGCAGACAAAATGGGTTTAGCTGGACAAAATGTTTTTCTCAGCTTGACCAAGTAATGCAGTCCCCGGGGTGCCACGAGCCTTTGCCAGAGCAAGTCGAGATTACTATGATCTACACTGGAAAGAAATGCAGAGGAAGAGTGTGGTGCACTGGGGAAACTGATGGTTCTAAATAAGCTTCTCAAGGTGATCAGAACTAGTAAAATTGGCCATGCCGGTTATGGCTTCAATATCTGTTTCATACACTGGTTGGATACTAAACAGCTAAGCCAGGTGCTGGTTTGGATAACTCTAAACCTTTTAAAAAGTATTGGAATTTAGACAAACCCCCAAAAAGAATCCTTTATTAAGTGAATCCGTATATGAGCAGTGATAAAGGGCACATTCAAGATTCAGTCTGTCTACCAACAAGGCAAGCAAGAAAAAGCTTTGCCTGGAATCACCATGCAGGGCAGTCGTAGGCAATGCAACTGTCTCTCAGAGATGAGGACTTTTAAAGGAACAGCGTTCGCTTTCGGGAGATAGCCCCTTCTTTAGGTGCAGGATTTCACCTGAAGAAGGGGCTATCCCCCGAAAGTTTGTGGTACGTGTTTCTGCAATAAATGAGTTAAAGGCACTGCCGGCACATTGGTGTGCTTCTTCCCTTCACAAAGGTATATGGAAAAGGCTTGGCAGCAGCTGAGGAAGTCAAGCACCTTATGAAAATACGTGTATAAGTGGTGTGCTGAAGATTTCTTTCTATTGTTGAACTTTTAAAGGAACAGTTCAGTGTAAAAATGAAACTGGGTAAAAAAGACAGACTGTGCAAAATAAAAAATATTTGCAATACAGTTTTTTGGCAAAAATGTAATCTATAAAGGCTGGAGCGGGTAGATGTCTAACATAATGGCCATAACACTATTCCCTGCTTTACAGGAAAATAATATAACAAATATTTTTCATTTTGCTCAGTCTGTCTATTTTACCCAGTTTCATTTTTACACTGAACTGTTCCTTTAAGTGACCAACCCCTAACCCCCCATGTACCACATTGGTCCAGGAGTTTGCAATTCTCTTCTGCAGCAAAGTGATCTTGGGCATTTTTTGACTGCCAGCTAACATACCAGTCCTGGGGCCAAAAATATAGTGAAAGGAAAAGCTACGTAGTATATAACTTCATATGGAGATACAGACCACTATAAACCAAACAACCCACTCTGTAGAAAATGTGCACCCAGTGTGCTTAAACCCTTGAGGCTCCTGGTGGAACACAGCAGGTATTAATATTCCGTGCCCATATCTTAGCGACCCATCCTGATAATAAAGCAAGTCCTGGTGCTCATGTCCTTAATACCAAATGTGAGCACAAGGGAACCAGCCTGGCATGGATCTAGCTTAGTTATAAAATGCATTGGTGCTACAAGAGCTGACTACTTAAACAGGAGAGCTATTCCTACACATCCATGGCTAGATCCACCTAATGTCTGACCAGAGAGCTAAGTGGTTCACTAAATTCTATCCTGGAAACCTGCAATGATATAATGCAGCACTCGTGCAAATAAAAAGAAAACCCTCAGAACTGCTTTGTGTGTTCTGTTGCGACCCAATGGCCAAAAAGAGTAACGGCACAAGGTTATTAGCAACATTTTGTTGCAGAAGTGCTCTAAGGGTGAAGACACACAGAGCTACTAGTAGCAGCTACTTGTCATGGCTACTAAAATAGACAATGCTGATCATTTACTAATAATTGTCTCTACGTGTGTTTTAGCAGAGGCAATTCTCAGTATTGTCTATGGCAGGGGATTTTCTGGCTTTAGTAGCCGTGACAAAATGACTGCTACTAGTAGCTCCATGTGTTTTCACCCTAAAGGAACACTGCAAATTTCCAAACCCGTAAGTTGGATACGCAAATATTATGCCTTGCCCTGCTCAACATCAGGTTTGTGCATTTTTTAGCAGTACGTGCCTGCCACTCAGCATGACCTGGCATAAGCTTTGTTTCTCCACTTACTTCAAAGAGGGAAAGATTAGAGATTTGTACTCCTGCCTTGATAAATAACAAAACAAATTTTCCTGTGTGCCACTGCACTAAGGGTGTAAACACAGAGAGCTACTTAGTAGCAGCTACTTGTCATGGCTGCTAAACACCAAAAAATCCCCTGCCATGGACAATACTGAGAATTGCCTCTTCTAAAACACACGTAGAGACAATTATCAGTAAATGATCAGCATTGTCTATTTCTGTAGCCGTGACAAATAGCTGCTACTAGTAGCTCTGTGTGTCTTCACACTAAAGCGATCTTCCATCTTTGGTGCGACCATCATTCGCACGAAAGATCGTTCCAATCCTCCACTAACGTTCAGGGCTGAAACGGCAGATATGTAGGTAGAAACAATAGGATTTCTACCTCCTTCTGCCGATTCAGCCCTGAAGGCAGATTTTGCTCAGGTGCCTTCTATAGCGCCCAATCAAAATCTTTTAACCTGCCCAATCGGTGAGTTGACCGATATCAGCAGCCTCCTGTGATATCGGTCGCCTCGCCATACTCGGTTGAGTTGCCATACACGCATTGAATATCGTACAAAACAAGGTTTTGTACAATATTATCGGTGCGTGTATGGCCAGCTTAAGGGGTATATTTATCATCCTGTGTAAAAAGTGGAGTAAAACATTACTGGTGATGTTGCTCATAGCAGCCAATCAGATGATTTGCTTTGTTTTTCTAACTGTTGAAATCTCATTGCCGATTGGTTGCCCTGGGCAACATCACCGGCAATGCTTCACTCCACTTTTAACTCACCATGATAAATATACCCCTAAGGGTACTTATATTGTGCTACTGTGCAGTGTATTAAAGTGGTGCAGGCACTTACCGTTACACTGTTAACATTCTGAAATTTAACATAGCGCAACGGAACGATGCTGTCTTCTTTAATATCATCGGCTGACAGCTCCACGGCCTGGGTGGGCTCGCTTCTCATCGCTTCGTCAAAGTCCATGGATCGGGGAAGGTTAATAAAGATTTTAACATACTTGGGACCTTGACCTGTATGATAAAGAAATACAGACTTTATCAAAACACCTTCTTTGGACCGGGGACATCCATGACTGGAGAACTGTACTTAACTGGAGAGGTTAATCAACCCAATAGGACCTCATACCAGAACATGTTCTTATTGAACTGTACAGACAGCAGCACTAATATACTGATGGACATGAGCTAAGGTAGAATGAATAATAAAGGTACATTTAGAATGACAGAGACAGGATCCATTACACAGAAGGCCATCACCCATAGACTCCATTTTAATGAAATAATTAAAATATTTAAAAATAATTTCCTTTTTCGCTGTAATAATAAAATAGAACCTCGTACTTGATCCCGACTAAGATATAATTACCCCTTATTGGGGGCAGAACAGCCCTATTGGGTTTATTTAATGGTTAAATGATTCCCTTTCCTCTGTAATAATAAAACAGTACCTGTACTTGATCCCAACTAAGATATAATTACCCCTTATTGGGGGCAGAACAGCCCTATTGGGTTTATTTAATGGTTAAATGATTCCCTTTTCTCTGTAATAATAAAACAGTACCTGTACTTGATCCCAACTAAGATATAATTACCCCTTATAGGGGGCAGAACAGCCCTATTGGGTTTATTTAATGGTTAAATGATTCCCTTTTCTCTGTAATAATAAAACAGTACCTGTACTTGATCCCAACTAAGATATAATTAAGCCTTATTGGGGGCAAAACAATCCTACTGGATTTATTTAATGTTTAATTTATTTATTTATTTTTAGTTAACTTAAGGTATGGTGATCCAAATTACAGAAATATCCCTTATATGGAAAACTCCTGAGCATTTTGTACCATGTTGTTTCATCTGTGAAGAAGAAACTGAAATATTAGGCCCCCTAGTGGCTAGAATAACACTAAAACCAAATGCTACTTGGCTTTACCAGAGAACACCTTTTGAAGAAAAACATTGGGCCTAGCGTGTAGGCCAGCCCAAAACCCACAGCAAATATGGGGGTCGCGGGTGTTGCAGGCCGAGCTCTTCCTGCCACCCTCCCCGACCGCATCCTAACTGTGCCCCTGTTCTGCCTCTGGCAGCGTCTATTTATAGACACATACCTGCCCTGCCCCCGCAGGGACAGATATCAGTAGGAGGGCCAATGGGCCAATAAACAAATGGCCATGTACCTTTATGACTACTTCCTGGTAGGAAGGCTGTATCATAAAGAGGCATAAAGAGGCAAATCCACAATGAACTGAGTTTTGCAAGGATAATACCCTTCCTCCCAGGATACAAAAACACGAGGTACAGCTCTATATAAAGCGTACTCACTAAGTTCTTTCATGGAAGCTTATATTTTTGTGTTATTGTCCCTAAAGCAGCAGGAAACCTCCCTGATAACACAGCCTTGCGCCAGAGCACTATAAATGCATCCAAAATAACAGCCCTGCTGTGCCTCCCTGCTGCTCAGTTAGCTTGGCCTTTGTCTCCATTTTTGTCACTTGAAGCTTTCTTTTATCCCAAAAAAAAACTTCATTTACATAGTCAAAGTGGCAAGGAATCTTGTCAGGCAACGATGGCTTTGATGGAACAAGTAGTGGAAAGATAAAGACTGTCATTCATGGTTCTGGTATATTTGTAAAGTTTTATTCCAGCAGCTTCATAAGACAAGAGGATTATTCTGCCATACACCCATGTACTTTGCATTTAATATCTAGGTGTGTTTTTGACCCCTCTTTCAGTTAAGGTGGCCATACATGGGCTAATCAAAGCCCTTATGGGCCTACCTGACAAAAATTGGGCAGGTCTTATTTTCCTGTCAGATCGACTGGATCTGAGTGTTGATTCCGTTTTCGATCCTACGGCCTGCGCAGCGGCAGTTCCAATCTCTCAGTGTGTGGTCACATCATGCCATATGATGGGTAAGGAATCTCAACCTTTTAGCCATGGCTCCTCCTATCCAGGTGATTCTTTAGGGTGAAGACACACAGAGCTACTAGTAGCAGCTACTTCTCATGGCTACTAAAACAGACAATGCTGATCATTTACTGCTAATTGTCTCTGTGTGTTTTAGCGCAACTCTCAGTATTTTCTGTGGCAGGGTATTTTCTGGCATTTGGTAGCCGTTAAAAAGTAACTGCTACTAGTACCCCAGTGTATCTTCACCCTTAAAGATGCAATAATACCATGTAACAGACAAACTGAGTAATGGGTAAGTAGATGGAGTTTTTAACAAGTAGTATATATTCCTGATAATGTTAGTTTAAGTTATAAGTTCCTCACCATTATCTGGACCTTGTAGTTTCATGGAATACAACTTCACAGGCTGGCTAAACGCTACAGTCATCAGCAGCTGCAAACAGAAAAAAAGGTAGTTAACTGAAGCACGGGGTGCCTTAGTAATTCATTCACTGCAGGATATATACTATGCTAATACTGACCGAAAGGAGATTTTTTGTTTTTATATATATATGATGTGTTTGACATCATTAGGCACTTTATCAGAGGTCAGCCTACCATTTGTATTACACATTGGAGTAATTACTTTGCGGCTGTAATTACTCCAATGTGCAATACAAATGGTAGGTTGACCTCTGATGAAGTGCCCAATGACGCCAAATGCATTAGGAGGGAGGAGCTCAGGGACCATGGAGCACTAAAGTATCTCTGTCCTTTTTTTAGTATAAATTTGGAATTATAAATGTAATAATAATAAAATAAATCTTAAATTATAGAGACTATAGTTTTCCTGTTGACATCACAGCAAAGGGGACCCACCCCCACAGCTGCAACGAGCAGGGAGGGCTGCTGGGTACTACAGTTTCTAAAACTATAGACAAAGCATACCCCGTGGACCCCTGTCTCCCCGTGACTGTGGGGGTCTGCGTCCTCTATAGTAGTACACCATTGCATGTTAGCTTAAACCAGCCTTTAAACCAGTCCTTAAACCAACAATCTACTTGTATCAAGCCAGTCATTTCCCCATAAATCTTTGGGGCAAGTCAGTAAATAAGGCTCACTCTTGGACAATTTAATAAATAGATGTTGCTAACAAATACTGCAGGCTGGGACTGGCCATCTTTGGATTCTGGCAAAAAAGATGGGCTGCTGTAAGATGCCCCAGACACTCACTTTATTGGGCCTATAGGGGGCTGTTTGGGCCTCTGTGTAGTTGAAATGCCAGGGCCTGTTTTGACTCCAATTTGTGGCCTGTGCACTGGGCATAATGAATAACAGCGGCGCATATTTCATACCTGTTCATCGCAGTCTGACTCGAGGTATGTTGGGTCTTTTCGTAAACAATTTTCAAAGCCATGATCATCGCTTTCATTGAGACATTCACAGCCGGCTTTATGTACAAATGGCAACAAATCCATCTGAAAGCAAAAGAATGTTCACATGAAACGAAAAAAAAAAAAAAACAGTTCAGAACACACTAAAAAAAAAAATCAGCCTGCAGAGTAATAATCACCAGGTTTGAAAGACAAGGTAAGGATTAACCAAATGCTAAAATTACTTGAATGAGCCCCTATTGCAGGCCCTTGCCTGGGGTTACACTAGTGAGTGTCAGCAGAGAATGCTTACTTGTATGTTCCTGGGGAAATGCCAGGCTCCCTGTGAGCAGATAATTATGTGCATAGTGCAGATACGCAGAGAAAGCACTGTGGTTCGTCTCAGTGCAGCCAATCACTGTAGGCCCATCACACATAACCGCCAAGGTTTTCTCAGGATCTGTAGCTACAGCAGCTCTTAACTACATTAATATTGGTCAGTAACTTAGTTTCCTATGGGACACTAGAGTTGCACATATTTTCTGATCGTTACTAGTATTCCTTTGTTTATTCAGATCCACAACAAATAGCTAAGAGTTTTGCGTTTAATATTGTAATAGCTGCAGGCCAGTATAAAAGTTAAATGCCAAATGGATGCTATTGGTTACTACAGGGATCCCCAACCTTTTTTATTTGTGAGCCACATTTAGATGTAAAAAGTGTTGGGGAGCCATACAAACATGAAAAGGGTTCTTTGGGGGCCAAATAAGGGCTGTGATTGGCTATTTGGTAGCCCCATGTGGCCTGCAGGAGGCTCTGCTTGGAGTAAAACTGTGTCTCGGGGCTTCCAAAACTTGCCTCCAAGCCAGAAATGTAAAAATGGCACCTACTCTGAGGCCACTGGGAGCAACATTAAAAGGGGCTGATGAGCAACATGTTGCCCCCAAGCCAATGGTTGGGGATCACTGGATTACTGGAACAGGATAAGCCTCTGCCTTGGTAACCACCTTACTCCCCTTATTTCCAGAATGTACTTTTGCACTAATGGTCACTATTATAATCAGCAAACTAAAAGGAATAAGAACTGTAGGATGAGCTGGGAGATGCATGATGGGAAGCCGATGAAATAGAGTAAGGCCCTACTTACATAGCCTCTTGGAATATCAGCATCCTCGTTGTTTCCGGGATCATTTTCTAAGTGCTGTTTAATTTTGTCCTCTAGACCAGCAGCATCTGCCCCTTGGTACTGGTCAATTTTTACTTTATTTCTAAAGAACAGAAATGTGGGGGTTGCAGAGATGTTGTTGGCAGTGGCTGTTGCCTGAAACACAAAGAAGACAAGATTTAGGCGCCATACGTTCCTTCTGCAGCAAGCACAACGGTGCCTCAGTAGGGACACAAATATACCATATCATACCATAGCAGGAGCGTGCATCCATGGCTAATTACAGAATGACTCAGTGAAGCCAACGCCTACAATTAGCTTAAAAAAACAATGACAAACCCCAGGCTCCTTGGCTATATTTATTTCAGCAACAAATATAATGGGAATTGGAAGCAGCCCCTGCACCCATGGTGTGAGCTCCGGGACATGAAAAGAAAAGATTACTCTCTCAAAGAGAGTGCTACTGGATTTGGCTCTTACAGTCCCGTCACCCAAAAGGATTTAACATGACCTGTTTTTTATAGTTATTTATTTTGAAAGAAGTTTCATATTCAAAATTCTTTTATGTTTTTTACAGATAAGTATTCCTGATGCTCTTCAGGGATAAATACTCTTTTTTCTACATGTTAGGGTAAGATATCTTACTTCTTTGTGATAAAAAATTTTTTATATGTGAAATGTAACGTTCTAATCTTGATTATTGTTACTTTATTTTTCTAGCACTTTATGGATTCACTCAGGTTATACAATGTTTCAACTATATGGACTCACTTAGGTTATACATTGTTTCTACCTGTTAGGTCACTGAACATAATATAAAAAGGATGAAAAAGAAAATAAGAAGGTTACTATTTCATATTGATTGCACATAATGTTCGACATTTTTATATGGAATTCAATGATTGTAATATGTATATATGATTACACAAACTGCTGTTCTTATACTTTTTATGTAATTTAACACCACTGTTGCTGAGGTAAAGATACACGTAAGCTGCCAATTAACTTGGGGGTGTGGTTATTAAATATGTATATATTCACTCTGTCTGCACTGATCTGTATGCTTGATAAAGAGGCTGATTGGCCTTGAAACGTTGCATCTTTTTCGCAAATAAAGACTCTCTAACAAGGAATTATTTCCCGTTAGCCCTGAGTGCCATTTTGCTTTTTGTTTTCCTCCGGGATATGGGCCACATCTGTGTCAGAGACCCTTGGGCCCACCATAGGACCTGTCCCTTAGGGGCCCCATCACCAGCCACCCTGCTGATGCTGCTTGCCCACCGTGTACACACCTGCGGCCTGTATAACATAATGTCAAGCAACTTTACAACATACATCAATTAAATATATGCAGCCTTTTCATGATTTTTAATGTAATAATATGGTTTGGAACAGTTCCCTAAGCCCCGCCCCCTGTTCCCCTGCTGATCTGGCTGGCTACTTTGTGACTCAAATAAAATGTAACAGTAGTCGTCTGTCCTCAGCCTGCCTCCTCCCAATCCCACAATTCCCTGCTACACACGTGATGTCAATAAGTAAAGAAACATCCCAGTGCAATGCATTGTGGGTTATGTAGTTCCTGCATGCTGTCTGTAAGCTGTGGGGAAGTTGTTACAATTTGTAACATCAGTGTTTTAGTCCCTCCTCCCCTGCCAGAACATCAAATGATGCAGAAAGCGAAGAGCTGTTTTGCAGCTGGATTTCAGCATATAAAATGGTATTTATTCCTACTTATTAAAGGAACAGATTACAGGGATAGGGATATTAGGGGTTTCTGTGTGGCTCTTTAACACATTCAGAAACCAGAGCTTAACCATAGTTAAAGGGACTCATTTAAATCACTAGATGGGTGCTCTGCTTGGCACGGGGGTTATTTAAAGCTCCGCCTACACCTACTTACTTGGCACTGGTGTACATCTACTTCCAAAAAGATTGCTTGTGGGTATTTGTTGCTCAGCGATGTGAAGGCTGGCGCTATCCTTACACAAGGAGCACACCTGTAACACAAAGGCAGAGATAAAACACACTAAAACCACAGCACGGAAGAGCAAACATTACATCTTCACAGTTACCCTTTAAATACCCACTGTGTCTGAAAGACAGGGGTACAAGATGTTAATGTGTAATTGGCTACAGCTAATGCTATAGTCACATGACCACAGTACGACACAAGGGGTAACACACTACGCAAGCTCCTACACTTGCCTTATATTACCCTTGTGTAGTACAGGTATGGGACCTGTTATCCAGAATGCTTGGGACCTGGGGTTTTCTGGATATGGGATCTTTCCATAATTTGGATATCCATAACTCAAGTCTACTAAAAATCATTTAAATATTGAATAAACCCAATAGGACTGTTCTGCCCCCAATAAGGGGTAATTATATCTTAGTTGGGATCAAGTACAGGTACTGTTTTATTATTACAGAGAAAAGGGAATCATTTAACCATTAAATAAACCCAATAGGGCTGTTTTGCCCCCAATAAGGGGTAATTATATCTTAGTTGGGATCAAGTACAGGTACTGTTTTATTATTACAGAGAAAAGGGAATCATTTAACCATGAAATAAACCCAATAGGGCTGTTCTGCCCCCAATAAGGGGTAATTATATCTTAGTTAATAATAATAAAACAGTACCTGTATTTGATCCCAACTAAGACATAATTAACCCTTATTGGAGGCAGAACAGCCCTATTGGGTTTATTTAATTTACTGTTTTATTATTACAGAGAAAAGGGAATCATTTAACCATTAAATAAACCCAATAGGGCTGTTCTGCCCCCAATAAGGGGTAATTATATCTTAGTTGGGATCAAGTACAGGTACTGTTTTATTATTACAGAGAAAAGGGAATCATTTAACCATTAAATAAACCCAATAGGGCTGTTCTGCCCCAATAAGGGCTAATTATATCTTAGTTGGGATCAAGTACAGGTACTGTTTTATTATTACAGAGAAAAGGGAATCATTTAATCATTAAATAAACCCAATAGGGCTGTTCTGCCCCCAATAAGGGGTAATTATATCTTAGTTGGGATCAAGTACCGGTACTGTTTTATTATTACAGAGAAAAGGGAATCATTTAACCATTAAATAAACCCAATAGGACTGTTCTGCCCCAATAAGGGCTAATTATATCTTAGTTGGGATCAAGTACAGGTACTGTTTTATTATTACAGAGAAAAGGGAATCATTTAATCATTAAATAAACCCAATAGGGCTGTTCTGCCCCAATAAGGGGTAATTATATCTTAGTTAGGATCAAGTACAGGTACTGTTTTATTATTACAGAGAAAAGGGAATCATTTAATCATTAAATAAACCCAATAGGGCTGTTCTGCCCCCAATAAGGGGTAATTATATCTTAGTTGGGATCAAGTACAGGTACTGTTTTATTATTACAGAGAAAAGGGAATCATTTAACCATTAAATAAACCCAATAGGGCTGTTCTGCCCCCAATAAGGGGTAATTATATCTTAGTTGGGATCAAGTACAGGTACTGTTTTATTATTACAGAGAAAAGGGAATCATTTAACCATTAAATAAACCCAATAGGGCTGTTCTGCCCCAATAAGGGGTAATTATATCTTAGTTGGGATCAAGTACAGGTACTGTTTTATTATTACAGAGAAAAGGGAATCATTTAACCATGAAATAAACCCAATAGGGCTGTTCTGCCCCAATAAGGGGTAATTATATCTTAGTTGGGATCAAGTACAGGTACTGTTTTATTATTACAGAGAAAAGGGAAATCATTTTTTAAAATGAGAATTATTTGCTTACAATTGGAGTCAATGGGAGATCCCTACGTTTTACAACAGGGGGTACATTATTATTTCCAATGGACAAGGGATGGTGAGTAGTGTGACACATGACATCACAAGGCACTGATGACATCACTAAGCGCTATAATACATGTAAAGGCTCTTGTGTATGATATAAATGACAAGATGGAGGCAGTAATAGGCAGAAATGTACCCCGGGGATATTCTCACCCTTTCATTGTGAACTTCACCACACTGAGCCTGGAACCGGCCGCGGTCAGGTCCCCCTGAAACTCGCCGTCCGCCCCGATGACTTTCACTCCCACCATATTGGTGTCTGTTTAGGCCCCGCTTCTCTCTTTCCTACCGGCACCAACACTTTCTGCCGCGTCACTCACGCCGCGGCCGTAACTGCTTCTGGCAAAGCTGCCGCCCACAATGCACCGCGCCGAGTTTGCCGGACCACGTGACTGGGCCGGAGCAAAGGGCGGCCATCTTGGGATGGGGCATTAGAATCCAGAGAAAAAGAGTTAATCCAGCGTCGGGTTACTTGCCCATAAGCAACATGGCTTCCCGCGTCACTAGCGCAGAGCACATGACGGGCAATGTCAGTGATTCCGGAACTGGAACCGTAAAGCGCGGAGCAGTCGTCATAGAGACAGTCAGCTGGTTGAGTGGGTGAGAGGGGGGCATCGGCTGGGAGCAGCAGGGCCGGCACCTTCATCTGCAGGGTAGAAAGGATAAGAGGTGAGTAACATAAACGTCATTTATAACCGGCTTATACCAACCTGCCTGCTGGGGGGAGTGTTTGTGTGTATATATATATATATATATATATAATGTATATTTATGTGTGTTACACACATCTGCATCACGATTATATGTAGGATACATGGTATTCATGAGAGTTGCTGGTGTTACAATGTATTTACTTTGGGTATGTCATTGTTCTGCCCCCCCCCCCAAGCTTCTCAGGGCCCCTTGGGAAGGGATAGAGAGGGATCATTACAAAGGGCATGTTATAATAACTGCTGTCACTGTATGGCTCAGGCATATACATAGCAAAGGGTTATAGAACTGTAGGACCCCAACAGAAACAAGGCATATAGAGCAGAAGCCAAACCCACAGCCCTCCAGTTGCTCCTGAACTATAACTCTCAGAAGCTTGGGTTGCACAGTGTTGCGCTTCATCAGCAGCTGAAGGGCCACCGGGACCTGCCTGGGCTACTGAGTGCCAGGGCTACTGAAATGCCAGGGCTACTGAAATGCCAGGGCTACTGAAATGCCAGGGCTACTGAAATGCCAGGGCTACTGAAATGCCTGGGCTACTGAAATGCCTGGGCTACTGAAATGCCTGGGCTACTGAAATGCCTGGGCTACTGAGTGCATGGGCTACTGAAATGCCTGGGCTACTGAGTGCATGGGCTACTGAAATGCCTGGGCTACTGAGTGCATGGGCTACTGAGTGCCTGGGCTACTGAAGTGCCTGGGCTACTGAAGTGCCTGGGCTACTGAAGTGCCTGGGCTACTGAAATGCCTGGGCTACTGAAATGCCTGGGCTACTGAAATGCCTGGGCTACTGAAATGCCTGGGCTACTGAAATGCCTGGGCTACTGAAATGCCTGGGCTACTGAAATGCCTGGGCTACTGAAATGTCTGGGCTACTGAAATGCCTGGGCAACTGAATACTTGGGCTGGGGTTAGAGGGGGCCCTGTTGCCCCACATTCACATGGGAAGGGGGTGATGATATTCAGCCTTCAGAACCTCCAGCTGTTGCTCTCATACAGCCCCTAGGTTTTTATGGGTAAGAGTTCCCTCTGTACAGTACCATCTCCTTACTGAATAACAACCGGACCTGTTTAAACCACTGTGGGGTCCTTGTAGCATATTCAGCTGTGACTACTCAGTGTCTCTGGAGGGTCTGAAGTATTACCAGCCCCTGTTCTCATGGCTGAACCCCTAGTGATTTCCCCAGTGACGTGTTTTGCGTTAACAGTGTGTGTTTGACAATACATGAGGAATTTTTAATGTTGGTGTCAGTTTGGTGGTTTTTGGGAGGCTGAACCAAGGCACTATAAAGGGCAATAAGGCAGACCTGTACCCAGTGTAGATATATACACTATATAAATACATGACATATCTACACTGGGTACCTATATATATATAATGTACAACTAAGATATAATTATCCCTTATTGGGGGCAGAACAGCCCTATTGGGTTTATTTCATGGTTAAATGATTCCCTTTTCTCTGTAATAATAAAACAGTACCTGTACTTGATCCCAACTAATATATAATTACCCCTTATTGGGGGCAGAACAGCCCTATTGGGTTTATTTCATGGTTAAATGATTCCCTTTTCTCTGTAATAATAAAACAGTACCTGTACTTGATCCCAACTAAGATATAATTACCCCTTATTGGGGGCAGAACAGCCCTATTGGGTTTATTTCATGTTTAAATGATTCCCTTTTCTCTGTAATAATAAAACAGTACCTGTACTTGATCCCAACTAAGATATAATTACCCCTTATTGGGGCAGAACAGCCCTATTGGGTTTATTTAATGGTTAAATGATTCCCTTTTCTCTGTAATAATAAAACAGTTCTGTACTTGATCCCAACTAAGATATAATTACCCCTTATTGGGGGCAGAACAGCCCTATTGGGTTTATTTCATGGTTAAATGATTCCCTTTTCTCTGTAATAATAAAACAGTACCTGTACTTGATCCCAACTAAGATATAATTACCCCTTATTGGGGCAGAACAGCCCTATTGGGTTTATTTAATGGTTAAATGATTCCCTTTTCTCTGTAATAATAAAACAGTATCTGTACTTGATCCCAACTAAGATATAATTACCCCTTATTGAGGGCAGAACAGCCCTATTGGGTTTATTTAATGGTTAAATGATTCCCTTTTCTCTGTAATAATAAAACAGTACCTGTACTTGATCCCAACTAAGATACAATTACCCCTTATTGGGGGCAGAACAGCCCTATTGGGTTTATTTAATGGTTAATTGATTCCCTTTTCTCTGTAATAATAAAACAGTACCTGTACTTGATCCCAACTAAGATATAATTACCCCTTATTGGGGCAGAACAGCCCTATTGGGTTTATTTAATGGTTAAATGATTCCCTTTTCTCTGTAATAATAAAACAGTACCTGTACTTGATCCCAACTAAGATACAATTACCCCTTATTGGGGGCAGAACAACATGTATTTGTTTGGGACCCTATATTTTCTCTTTATATCTGATGTTACCCCTAGCTGGCACTGTATGCCCATTTTGTAGGTTACTGGGTTTATTTGAATGCTGATTGAGGTACAGTTTCATGTTACATTGACAGGATTGCCAGCCACTAGCCAAACTGATGTGTATTTTGGCTCTGATGTCCTCTATATCCTTTATGTGTCGTTAAACAAACCCCACCCCCATTTGTGAATTTTAACCCTTTAAGTGCCAAGGGACGTAGATTCTACGTCCCAGGTACCAAGGGACCAAAGTGCCATGGGACGTAGAATCTACGTCCAATGGCACTGTCGGGTTTACAAGCGCTGCGCTCGCTTTTAAAGCAGCGCAGCGCTTGTAAAGCCGTCACAACCCCCTAGGCAACGAGCGAACAAGGACATACTCACCGATCCGGTCGCCCAGCCGCACCGATCGTCGCTCCAGCCAATGACAGCAGTGGACACGCATTGATGACGTGTCCACTGCTGTCCCTTTAAAAGTCGCCGCCTACTGTCGGCTCCCTCACTCCTGCTGCGCACGTTGGACCGGATGGAGCTCCCCTGCTGCCTTCCTGCTGGATTTATCGCCCCTGATCGCCTCTGATCGCCTGCCTGCCTTGGGTAAGCTGAACTACAACTCTCTACCACTGTTTATTTTGCTTATTTCTATCTCAACTGTCTAAAAATTTTTTTTTTTTTTTTTTTTCAATTTTTTCTTCTATCTTTGTTATTATTACACTTTTGTACACATACACACTTATTTACAACTTTCCCAAGCACACACAGACACTTACACACACACTTACACTTTTTTTTTTTTTTTTTTTTTTTTTCTTTCTTTCTTTTCTTTTCTTTCTGTCTTTGCTTTCTTTGGCAGTCTTTTTTTTTACTAAAACTTTATTTCTGATCTTGCTCTATAATTATCTGATTTATTTGGTTGCATTTTAGTGTTTTTTTGGCATTTTCATAATTGATTTCTGTTTTTGAATTATTCTATTGCACTGTAACTTTTTTATTGCTATTGGGTGCTGAATTTGCAGTGACGTTGGTGGATCCAGGGCTCTGACCACCGATTTCATTGCAATTATTGTTCTTCTGTTGGTTTAGGTGGTTTTATTGGATTTTACTGATTTTATGGTGTTTTATCTTTGCATTGTTCTTTGTGTGTTTAGTGCCCCTAAAAGGTTGCTTTTGCAGTGACATTGGTGGATCCAGGGCTCTGACCACCGATTTCATTGCAACTATTGTTCTTTGATTGCTTTTAGTGGTTTTATTCCATTTTAACTTCATTTGATTTCAGTTGTTCTAGAAAGGTCCAGAGGTGCTAAGATTGTTCTGGTAGTTTCTATTGCCAAGGGTTAGGCTGATGCCACACATGGCGTAGGGCTGATTTTTTCAGCAAGTGGAAAAACGCTTGCCGAAAATTCAGCCCTACGCTTGCTACTTGTGCCTGCACCCGAATGAATGGGATACGCTCGGGTGCAGGCACATGTAGCCGATATATGCATGAAAACGCGAGACTTTGCATTCTCACGCGTTTTCATGCGTATATCGGCTACATGTGCCTGCACCCGAGCGTATTCCATTCATTCGGGTGCAGGCAAAAAAAAAGGGGTGCATAGAGTGCAGCCCCAATATTATGCATTTTCAGGTTTGGTGGCCATGTACTTATGTGCAACCAGACATAGGTATCGTTTTATTCAGGGGAACTTGCAGATTGATGGTTAGTAAGTTTTTGGTAGTTGCCATGGAGATTTTGGGGAGAAATCTAGGTTTTTTATCTGGTTTTTCCTTGATTTCTGACCAAAGCGCTGACTTCTGCAAGGGACTGGGGCCACAATTTTTCATGTAGAAAGAGGAGAGTGGCGTCTCTGAATAGCTGAAGGTGTGCACTTTTCAGAAATATATAGTTTGCGGGGGTTATTTCACAGGTATGGGGGTGTTTAGACTAAATAACTGCAGATAGAGCACAGCCCCCCCTTATGCATTGCCCCGGTTTGGGGGCATTTGGTGGCCACGTCTTTATGTGTACCCATACATATGGGGTATCGTTTTATTCAGGGGAACTTGCAGATTGAGGTTTAGTAAGTTTTTGGTAGTTGCCATGGAGATTTTGGGGAGAAATCTAGGTTTTTATCTGGTTTTTCCTTGATTTCTGACCAAAATCTAGGGTTGTATCTGTTTTTTCCTTGATTTCTGACCAAAGCGCTGACTTCTGCAAGGGACTGCGGCCACAATTTTCCATGTAGAAAGAGGAGAGTGGCGTCTCTGAATAGCTGAAGGTGTGCACTTTTCAGAAATATATAGTTTGCGGGGGTTATTTCACAGGTATGGGGGTATTTAGACTAAATAACTGCAGGTAGAGCACATAGAGCACAGCCCCCCCTTATGCATTGCCCCTGTTTGGGGGCATTTGGTGGCCACGTCTTTATGTGTACCCATACATATGGGGTATCGTTTTATTCAGGGGAACTTGCAGATTGAGGTTTAGTAAGTTTTTGGTAGTTGCCATGGAGATTTTGGGGAGAAATCTAGGTTTTTATCTGGTTTTTCCTTGATTTCTGACCAAAATCTAGGGTTGTATCTGTTTTTTCCTTGATTTCTGACCAAAGCGCTGACTTCTGCAAGGGACTGCGGCCACAATTTTCCATGTAGAAAGAGAAGAGTGGTGTCTCTGAATAGCTGAAGGTGTGCACTTTTCGGAAATATATAGATTGTGGGGGTTATCTCACAGGTAGGGGTGGTTAACACTGAAAAACTGCAGGTAGTGCACATAGAGCGCAGCCCCCAAAATTTCAACTGAAATTGCCCTTATGCATTGCCCCTGTTTTGGGGCATTTGGTGGCCACGTCTTTACGTGCACCCATACATATGGGGTATCGTTTTATTCAGGGGAACTTGCAAATTGAGGTTTAGTAAGTTTTTGGTAGTTGCCATGGAGATTTTGGGGAGAAATCTAGGTTTTTTTATCTGGTTTTTCCTTGATTTCTGACCAAAGCGCTGACTTCTGCAAGGGACTGCGGCCACAATTTTTCATGTAGAAAGAGGAGAGTGGCGTCTCTGAATAGCTGAAGGTGTGCACTTTTCAGAAATATATAGTTTGCGGGGGTTATTTCACAGGTATGGGGGTGTTTAGACTAAATAACTGCAGGTAGAGCACATAGAGCACAGCCCCCCCTTATGCATTGCCCCGGTTTGGGGGCATTTGGTGGCCACGTCTTTATGTGTACCCATACATATGGGGTATCGTTTTATTCAGGGGAACTTGCAGATTGAGGTTTAGTAAGTTTTTGGTAGTTGCCATGGAGATTTTGGGGAGAAATCTAGGTTTGTATCTGGTTTTTCCTTGATTTCTGACCAAAGCGCTGACTTCTGCAAGGCACTGCGGCCACAATTTTCCATGTAGAAAGAGGAGAGTGGCGTCTCTGAATAGCTGAAGGTGTGCACTTTTCAGAAATATATAGTTTGCGGGGGTTATTTCACAGGTATGGGGGTGTTTAGACTAAATAACTGCAGGTAGAGCACATAGAGCACAGCCCCCCCTTATGCATTGCCCCTGTTTGGGGGCATTTGGTGGCCACGTCTTTATGTGTACCCATACATATGGGGTATCGTTTTATTCAGGGGAACTTGCAGATTGAGGTTTAGTAAGTTTTTGGTAGTTGCCATGGAGATTTTGGGGAGAAATCTAGGTTTTTATCTGGTTTTTCCTTGATTTCTGACCAAAATCTAGGGTTGTATCTGGTTTTTCCTTGATTTCTGACCAAAGCGCTGCCTTCTGCAAGGCACTGCGGCCACAATTTTCCATGTAGAAAGAGGAGAGTGGCGTCTCTGAATAGCTGAAGGTGTGCACTTTTCAGAAATATATAGTTTGTGGGGGTTATTTCACAGGTATGGGGGTGTTTAGACTAAATAACTGCAGATAGAGCACAGCCCCCCCTTATGCATTGCCCCTGTTTGGGGGCATTTGGTGGCCACGTCTTTATGTGCACCCATACATATGGGGTATCGTTTTATTCAGGGGAACTTGCAGATTGATGGTTAGTAAGTTTTTGGTAGTTGCCATGGAGATTTTGGGGAGAAATCCTAGGTTTTTATCTGGTTTTTCCTTGATTTCTGACCAAAATCTAGGGTTGTATCTGGTTTTTCCTTGATTTCTGACCAAAGCGCTGACTTCTGCAAGGGACTGCGGCCACAATTTTCCATGTAGAAAGAGAAGAATAGTGTCTCTGAATAGCTGAAGGTGTGCACTTTTCGTAAATATATAGATTGTGGGGGTTATCTCACAGGTAGGGGGGGTTATCACTGAAAAACTGCAGGTAGTGCACCTAGAGCGCAGCCTCCAAAATTTCAACTGAAATTGCCCTTATGCATTGCCCCTGTTTTGGGGCATTTGGTGGCCACGTCTTTATGTGCACCCATACATATGGGGTATCGTTTTATTCAGGGGAACTTGCAGATTGATGGTTAGTAAGTTTTTGGTAGTTGCCATGGAGATTTTGGGGAGAAATCTAGGTTTGTATCTAGTTTTTCCTTGATTTCTGACCAAAGCGCTAACTTCTGCAAGGGACTGCGGCCACAATTTTCCATGTAGAAAGAGAAGAGTGGTGTCTCTGAATAGCTGAAGGTGTGCACTTTTCGGAAATATATAGATTGTGGGGGTTATCTCACAGGTAGGGGGGGTTATCAATGAAAAACTGCAGGTAGTGCACATAGAGCGCAGCCCCCAAAATTTCAACAGAAATTGCCCTTATGCATTGCCCCTGTTTTGGGGCATTTGGTGGCCACGTCTTTATGTGCACCCATACATATGGGGTATCGTTTTATTCAGGGGAACTTGCAGATCGATGTTTAGTAAGTTTTTGGTAGTTGCCATGGAGATTTTGGGGAGAAATCTAGGTTTTTTATCTGGTTTTTCCTTGATTTCTGACAAAAGCGCTTACTTCTGCAAGGGACTGCGGCCACAATTTTCCATGTAGAAAGAGAAGAGTGGTGTCTCTGAATAGCTGAAGGTGTGCACTTTTCATAAATATATAGTTTGTGGGGGTTATTTCACAGGTAGGGGGGGTTAACACTGAAAAACTGCAGGAAGTGCACATAGAGCGCAGCCCCCACATTTTTAGCTGTAATTGCCCTTGTGCATTGCCCCTGCTTTGGAGTGTTTGGTGCCCATGTCTTTATGTGCACCCATACATATGGGGCATCATTTTATTCAGGAGAAGTTTGTCTTTCAAATATGCCTTTGTTAGAAAATTTTTATGAGATTTTTTTTTGTCAAATCCACATTTGATCATGCGTCCAAGTTTACGTTTTAGAAAAAAAAAAAAATGTCATAAAAAGTTCCAAATTTCACAATGCACTGACAAAAGGTATTTGGCTTTTGAGTGAAAACTACATTGCACCTAGAAACCTGAAGGTCTGTAGTTTCTAAAGATACCAAACATGAGGGGATATTTTAGATTTACATATAAGTTATGCTGCATTAACTGTTACAAGCGCTTTTCTGCTTTGTTCTGGTGTGATATTGTACTAAGTATTGCTTTAGTTTGGGGGTTACTTCTGGACAGGAACTGTGGGGTACCACCACATATTTGGTATCGTTGGAATTGGGAGTATCAGGGCTTTTACAAACAATAAAAAAAAGTGAGTAAAATTAACTTTTCTATGGAAAAAAACCTCAAAATATACAGAAATTTTTCATAATTTTATTTTTTTTTTACATATTTCACCCAAAATACACATCATATCTCCAGAAAAGTTATAAAATTTGGTATGTATGTCGAAGCCCAATTAGTGACGAAAAAAACGATATATAATTTCCCTAGTTTCGTGGAGGTTTTCCTACCAAAAAACATTGTTAAAGTGAATGAGTACAAAATGCTTAAAAAACGTCTGGCACTGGGGGGAACCGAAATGACGAATTCGGCTGGCACTTAAAGGGTTAAAGAGGTTGTTAACCTTGGAGTTAACTGTTAGTATAATGTAGAGAGTAATATTCTGAGACAATTTGCAACTGGTCTTCATTTTTTTTCAATTGCTTTTAATTATTTCACTTTTTGTTCAGCAGCTATCTGGTTGCTAGGGTCTAAATTACCTTAGTAACCAGAATGTGGTTTGAATAAGAGACAAAGTAACAAAAACAATCAAACTGTAGCCTCGCAGAGCAATAGTCAGAAGAAGAAGGCAAATAATAACTATTAAAACAATAAGTAATGAAGACCAACTGAAGAGTCATTTAGAATTGGCCATTGTATAACATACTGAAAATTAACTTATAGGTGAACCACCCCTTCAGGATAATGTTTAGTATGTTATAGAATATCCTATTTTTAGCAACTTTTCAATTGGTCTTCATTTTTCATGTTATAGTTTTTGATTTTTTTGCCTTCCCCCATCTGACTCCTTCAAGCTTTCAAATGGGGGTCACTGACCCCGGCAGCCAAAAAACTGTTGATATGTGAGGCTGCAATTTCACTGTTACTGTTACTTTTTATTACTTATCTTTTTATTTAGGCCCTCCTCTGTTTATATTTCTGTCTCTCTTTCAAACCACTGCCTGGTTGCTAGGTTAAAATGAACCCTAGCAACCAGATAGCTGCTGAACAAA
Organism: Xenopus tropicalis; assembly: GCF_000004195.4. Taxonomy (NCBI): domain Eukaryota; kingdom Metazoa; phylum Chordata; class Amphibia; order Anura; family Pipidae; genus Xenopus; species Xenopus tropicalis. Next base: position 202,588,548 of record NC_030677.2, on the reverse strand, counting down.
AAGCTATATAGTGTCCCAATACATTTGGCCATATAGCAGCTATTAATGATTTGGGTCTGAAAGCCCTAGAATATGAAAGTAAAGGTTTTAACTGAACTGAAAAACATTTGTTTTTATCTTCTTAGGTGTAAAATGGCAGGGAACAGTCTCGTCCTTCCCATAGTGCTTTGGGGCCGTAAGGCCCCCACTCACTGCATTTCCACAGTGCTAGTGATGGATGATTTAGAAACCATTGTAACTGGCTGCCACGATGGACAAATCTGCCTTTGGGATCTTTCACCTGAGCTGGAGGTGAGTGTTGTATGTATGTATGTGTGTGTATGTATGTATGTATGTGTGTGTGTGTGTGTGTATGTATGTATTTGTGTGTGTGTGTGTGAGTGTGTGTATGTATGTATTTGTGTGTGTGTGTGAGTGTGTGTATGTATATCTTCATTTTAGTTCTCTAAAAACCCTGTCCTTTTACCTTCTGTATAGAATCTTTCTTTCTGCCAAGTATCCCTTGAAGCAGAGAGTATGGATTCCATTTGGCTAAGCTATATTGTGTTCCCACCCCAGTTGTGGGAAACATTTTCTGACATATATGGAGGGCTGAGAAGTGGGTAAGGGGGTAGGGGCAAATACCTAAAGGCTCAATTCGCTTTCAGATGCCACTGCCAACTTATGTCTTGTCCTAGGGATCCCTGGCGATCACCCCAACATTGTTTAAAGGGAAACTATACCCCCAAACAATGTAGGTCTCTATAAAAATATATTGCATAAATAGCTCCTATGTAAAACCCTGCTTCATCTAAACAAACCATTTTCATAATAATATACTTTTTTAGCAGGATGTGCCATTGGGTAATCCTAAATAGGAAACTGCCATTTTATTTACTAAGGGCCGCCCCCTGGGATCATAGGATTCACAGTGCACACAAACAAGCCAAGGCACACATACATGCTAGGCCCCATCAGCCAATGAATGGGCAGAGTTCTGCCTTTTACTCCCACACTACTTCCTTTGTTATTTAAAGGAGAAGTTTGTTTCATTCAGCTGAGGCCTGGTTATTTACATTTTACTTTGGTTTTTCACATATTCTCAAGCCTTTCTATTACGGTGTGCCTTGTAATCCTTTGCTATTCCTAGAGGTCTGTTTTTGTGTGATATATATATATATATATATATATATATATATATATATATATATATATATAGGAACAGGTGAAAACAGGCACTCACGTATAATGAAGTAATAATTTGCCTGGGTGCAGTATAAAGTGAGCATACAAAATTAGAAAGAATATGCCGCACACTCAGGTCTTAGATGCAAAAAACAAAAATTTTTTTTATTATATGAGCCATGCATAAATTTAAGAACATTAGAAGTTCACTTGGCCTTGTGCTTTTATACGATCATGAAACTCTTCTGTGACTTAAAATATCCTTATATGTTATAATGGGGGTACATTATTCAGTGTGTATATATATATATATATATATATATATATATATATATATATATATATACATTTTTATATCAAGTGTTTGCCAAGGATCAAATTGCTTGAAAGATACTTCCATGTGTGCCACTAATTCTCTTCTTTTTTTATTACTAGATCAATCCACGGGCCTTGCTCTTTGGTCACACAGCTTCTATTACCTGCTTATCGAAAGCTTCAGCATCCAGTGACCGGCAGTATATTGTGAGTGCATCAGAAAGTGGGTAAGTGATCGTGCAAACCAGGGGCTTTTTGTGTAGCAAAAGTATGTAGTTGTGCTGCATTTCGAGCATTATGTGCAGGTCCCTTACATAACAGATAGCGTATAAGCTCTGTAGAATATGATGGTGTTCTACAGAGCTTATTTGCTATTTAAAATGTATACCAAAATGCAAAAAAACGTTTGCAAGGTTAAAGGGGACAGTAATCCCTCACAATTTTTTCCTTTGCCGATCTGTTTCGCAGTTCCTCAACTGGATCATCAACTCAAGACAAAATACAGATCAGTGCCATGGGCTATGGAAAAAAAAACCAAATAACAGAACCTAGCGCAATATTGTTAACACAAACACCAGGGTGTTATGGCTCAATTTGTGTGTGTCCAGAACCATAGAAAGTCTATACGCAGATTTTTCTGTGTGTTTTTAAAGTGCTGTAGTGATTATTGCCAAATGTTATTGTGCTTCCTCTAAGCATAAAATGATATAAAACAAAGAGCTATAATGCTCTCTTCAAACTACAAATCTCAGCATGTGGCTTCTCCACTCTCCCGAGGGATTAGCAACTTACAAGATTCCTGATTTCAAAACAGCGTATCCGTACAGGTATGGAATCACTTATCCAGAAAGTTCCAAATTACGGAAAGGCTGTCTGCCATAGACTCCATTATTAGCAAATAATTAGGGATGCACCAAACTCACTTTTTTGGGTTCGACCGAATCCTGCTGGGTGGGTTTGGGGGTTCGGCCAAACCCAAAAAAGTGGGTTTGGAATCTAAACCGAACTGAATCCAAATCGGCCGAATCTGAAAAACTGGGTTTGGTGCATCCCTAGTGTCATTTGCCTTTATTTTTATAAAAAATATAAAACCTATTGCACTTACATTAGTCCCACTTCTGAGCGCATATCAGTCACTTTCTCCAGTGTTATGATGCAGATCAGGGAAGTGACCCTTTGCAGTACAAAGAGATGGATTCTGCCGGCGTTTCCCTCTCCCGTCACTGCCACACCCGGAAGTGATGTCAAGCCCGACGCGTTTCGCTGAGGAGGCCGTAGCCTGTGGCACTGATCTGTATTTATCTGCTAATTAACCTGTTCCGTTTAGCCCTATGTTAATTATCTCCATAGCTACACAGCAGCGTAATACTCAACACTCAATAGTATTTGGATTACTTTTAAACATTTTCATTCCTAGGTGTTGCCATTCCTTTTAATATGATGTTAATACGCCCCACGTTTACCTATTTCGAATGGCTATTGAAAGTGCAGCATTTTATGCTTCCCTTTAGTCTGATTTTCCAATTCCTTTTATCAGGGAGATGTGCCTGTGGGACGTGAACGACGGAAGATGTGTGGAGTTTACCAAATTAGCATGCACACACACCGGGATACAGGTTAGTCCGGAAGCAGCAACACGCCTTGTTTGCGAAAATGCTGCTTTTTCATTATTTGGGTACAATTATAGGCAGGAAAAACCTGGTTTGTTCTAAGGAATATGGATAAATGAGAATAAGTGAGTCACTTTATCTGTCAGTGCTGGAAATTGCACCGTGCTGAGCTGAATGCACCAGTAAAGCCTATTCTGTCTATCTAATATAGAGGCTAATATAGAAGGATTTTCCCACATAAATAATAAGAAAAATATTACCTCAATCAAGTTGATTTTAAATGGGGAGCAGTCCAACCTATATAAACGCATCTTCTTTGTGGTTTTTTTTAATTATTTCGCTTTTTGTTCAGCGGCTCTCCAGTTTGGAATATCAGCAGCTATCTGGTTGCTAAGGGCCAATTTACCTTAGCAACCAGGCATTGGTTTAAATAACAGACTGTAAGATGAATGGGTTTGGCTTATATAGAAAGATAGGTTTAAAAAAAAACAAAAAAAAACAATGGAATTGTAGCTTCACAGAGCAATAGGCTTTTGGCTGCTGTGGGTAATGGCCCCCTTTTTTTGTTGAAAACGTATTTAAGAATAGGACATTTTATAGCATACTGACCCCCATATGTAATAAAAGGCACTAATGAAATAAAAAGAGTTTGCCCAGGTGCAATAACCCATAGCAACCATTTTTTAAACAGTTGGGCAGTAAATGCTACTTTGTGCCGTTCATTTCATTAGTGCCTTTTATTATATATGGGGTTAGTATGCCATAGAGTGCATTTTATTACACCCACGGCTGGAACTAGGGGTAGGCAGAAGAGGCACCTGCTTAGGGCGCAACGCTGAGATCTGGCCGATTTCAGGCCAGATGTCGGTCGTGCAGGCCCCTTTTTAGTGCCCATACACGGGCCGATAAGCTGCTGAATCAGTCTAAGGGACCAATATCGGCAGCTACAATCAGCCCGTGTATGGAAGCCTTTAGTCTTGGGGTGAAGACACACAGAGCTACTAGTAGCAGCTACCTGTTGTGGCTACTAAAATAGACAATGCTGATCATTTACTCTTAATTGTCTCTACGTGTGTTTTAGCAGAGGCAATTCTCAGTATTGTCTATGGCAGGGGATTTTCTGGTGTTTAGTAGCCGTGAAAAAGTAGCTGCTACTAGTAGCTCTGTGTGTCTTCACCCTAAGGGGCAGCAGACTCCAATGCCCCTGCTCCAAGCACCACCCTGTGGGATGTACACTATCTGCTCTTTATTCTTTTAAAAATGAATTTCTTTCGTCAGTTCTATCAGTTCTCGATTGGGACCCCGCGGGAAGGAAGGCTGCTGTGCCACGGCCATTACCCTGAAGTTCTTGTCATGGATGCCAGTAGCCTGGATGTTCTTTACTCCTTGGTATCCAAGATTTCTCCAGACTGGATCAGTTCTATGAGCATAATCCGCTCTCACAGAACCCAAGGTGACATTTGCTGCTGGGATAGAAACCCCCACTGTGCCATTGTCCTTAAACCCAATCACCCTAATTCTTTATCTCTCTTGTTTCACAGAAGATACGGTTGTAGCTGTATCAGTGACCGGGATCCTCAAGGTGTGGATCATTACTGCCGAAGTTCATCGAATGCAGGTAAGAGCTGAGAGCCCTACAGAAACCAAGCAGAATATTCCAACATTTTTTTTTCTTTTATATATTATATCTCTTTAAGCACCAGCTTTGCCCAGCTTGTCTTATTCACTTAAAGGGGATGTTCATCTTTAGGCAACTGTCCATGTTGTTATACAGCTTTTTACAGTTGATCCTTTTTTCTTTGTTGGCCTTTTCTTTTTCTAGAGACCTGGGTTCGATTTTCCTTGTGTCTCTGCACACCTCACTTAATACCCTGGTATCCCTGCATGCTTAGTGGGCAGCAGCGTAACATCATAGTGCCGGGCCCCCCTGCAAAAAAAAATATTCAGAGGGGTCTGGCACACTCTGCACCCTACCCGGCCCCTTCCTCCCTGCCCGCATGTGCATGCAGCCGGCTTGAAAATTTTCATTTCATATAGTGGCTATAAAGGAAACTGACCCTTCCTGCTTCCTGTATAGCTTTGTCACTGTTAGTGGCTTGCTTGATATCTGTAAAGTGTTTTGAGTCCCATGGGAGAAAAGTGCTATATAAATAATTCAAATTCCATTTGCTTTACTGCACCAGCTTATAGGTTCAGCATCTCTCTAACCGTAATGATCAAGACCTACAAAACTGTGCTATATAAATAATAGTAATAATAATAATAATACAAGAGCTCTCCATGTTGGACTTTGGAGTGTCAGTGGCGCACTGCACATGCTCAGTGGACTCTGGGCAGCTGTTGGGAAGCTAAGCTTAAGGGTCGTCTCAAATGAGCAAGCAGATGGTTCATCTACCATAGAAGCTGATGCTACAGGGCTAAACTTTTATGTGTGCTGTGAGTCAGCAGTGCTAAAGGGCTGTGGGGACCTTGGACTGGTTGAAACCCCCAAAATATGTTCAGCATTTCCAACCTACTTATTTGTTAATTAGTTCTCCTTTAAAATGCATTTTTCTGATCCTAAGGTTCCCATGGTCCCCCTATCGGTTTGTGCCTGAGCAGTAGCGCTTCTTGTCTGAACTTTGCAGGGTAACCTTTAGGCAGGGTCTGCGGATACAGATATGGGGTGGGGTCAGCGACCCCCAACATAAGGATAGACAGTGTGAAACGTATCATCTTTAAAAAAAAGTGCAGCAATATAGATTTTTAGGTTCTACATTCTGTTCACTTTCTTTCCAAAAACATAACATTTTTTTTTTCTTGGAAGGGAGAGGGTTAAAGGAAATGTACTTTTCTGCTTCATTTAGTAATAAGAAAAAAAAATCTGTATTTTGCATGGCAGTTTTTGCTGATATGTAAGAGCTGTGGGCCACCTTCCTGAGAGCTCTTGCCTGAGGCTCCAATGTTCATTGGGCTGATGCTTTACTGGTTTCTTCTACAGAACCACTTGTATTTTTTTTAAAGGGATACACAGACAGGTTTTTCTTGTTCTTGAAAAAAAAAAATATATATCATGCCCCTGTTAATGCCTGTTCTATAGATCAGAATCCAGATAAAGGTGGCCATACACAGGCAGATCTAAGCTGTTGAATCAAGCACTTCAGACTGATTCGGCATCTTGCTTGTCCCCCAGTGCGCCTACCCATCTGATATTTGGGCAGGTTGATTTTTCCATTGGGTTCGGGACCACATTGGCTCATTGCTGCGGCCCTCACTCCGACGGCTCCTATTCCCATGTAATCCAATCATTTGGCCCTACAATATCAACTACCTTAGGTGGGCATTTTAGTGTAAAGATCTGCTCATTTTGAGACCTCACTGAACAAGAGATTCCTACAGTGTATGGCCAGTTAATGTCCCTGTGGTATTTATCTGATAAGGCATGATGGCCCTGTTGTGCGAGCCACGAAAGCACTAGCAAAAGAGCAATGATTTAAACAAGAGAGAGAAAGGTGAAATCACCGGGGGGCCAAAAGTTAAGGTGGCCATAGACCTTAAGATCCGCTCGTTTGGCAAGGTCTCCAAAACTTCTCCAGATATGCCTACCTAAGGTGAGTGATATCAGGCTAATTTGATCTTTGGCCCTAGGCCAAACAATTGAATACCAGCGATGGGTATAGGAGCCGTTGGACCGAGGGCCACATCAATGAACCATTGAGGTCCCTGATCCAATGGGAAAATCAAACCTGCCCAGTTGACACCTGGCTGATTTTCTGCCTCATATAGATCGGTGAGGCCCATCGGGCCACCTTTAGGCTTCCCCTCTGTGATTTTATTTACTAGCCTGATACCCCAGGCCAGAGCTTCTGTTACTGACCCACCCTGGGGTTCTTCTCAGCGAGCACTAGAGTGTTCTTCACCCTTCTTCTTTCTCCACTACCCCGGGGCCAACGCATCAGTATCCCTGTGTAGAAAGCAGCAGGAAGAGGATCACTCCATAGCACTGTTGAGAAGAACAGGCCAGTGCAGTTTTCTGGTAACAAAAGCACCAGCCATGGGTGCCAGGCAAGTAAATACAATTACTGGGGGGTGCCTAACTTTCAGCACCCCCCACCCCAGTGACTTCACTTCGTTTTTCTTACAAAAACAAGCGGTGTGGAATAAAAATAGGATCAGAGGCCCTGCTCACAAGAGCTGACAGTCTATTCTTACTGCTGTAAATAAAACTTGCTACTCCATCGTTTTTAAAATTTTGTTTTTTAGGACACAGAACCAGTGTTCGAAGAAGAATCCAAACCAATTTACTGCCAGAACTGCCAAAGCATTTCTTTCTGCGCATTTACCCAGCGCTCTCTCTTGGTTGTGTGTTCTAAGTATTGGAGGGTAAGTTGCCTGTTTTCCAATTCAGCTAAATCATTTGTAAGTCAGGTGGGATTTTTTGGAGCAAATGGATATGGGCATGATGGTCAACTAATATATTAGACACCATGCTAAACCTTGCAACTATTAACTTGCCCTTGCTGGGCAACCTTCTCCTCTTTAGATGGTGTTAAACTATAATGCTCAGAATACTGCATGGAGACTGGTTGGGGGTGCTGGAAGTTGTAGTTCTGTGAGACGCCCATCTGTCATTTAAACTCTCAGACAAAAGTTTGTTATTCCAGTATTTTTCTGCTTCACTTAATATATTGGCAAAATCAAGTTTTTTATTTTTCTTTTAAGGTGTTTGATGCCGGAGACTATTCCTTATTATGTTCCGTCCCAAGTGAGGAAGGCCAGACATGGACCGGAGGGGATTTTATATCAGCGGATAAAGTCATCGTTTGGACAGAAGATGGTCAAAGTTTTATTTATAAACTTCCAGCCAGGTAATGTAAATTGATGCTCGTAATTGTGCTGAACCTGCTTTTTCTTTTAGGTCTTTGTACACAGGCTATGAGCAAACTTAGGGGGCTGTTCCTGCTGAATTGTGCTTAGTACAGGGGAATCCCTATGCTGCCATAGTTTTATGGTATCTCTCTGTACAGGCTATGAGCAAACTTAGGGGGCTGTTCCTGCTGAATTGTGCTTAGTACAGGGGAATCCCTATGCTGCCATAGTTTTATGGTATCTCTCTGTACAGGCTATGAGCAAACTTAGGTGGCTGTTCCTGCTGAATTATGCTTAGTACAGGGGAATCCCTATGTGCCATAGTTTTATGGTATCTCTCTGTACAGGCTATGAGCAAACTTAGGTGGCTGTTCCTGCTGAATTATGCTTAGTACAGGGGAATCCCTATGCTGCCATAGTTTTATGGTATCTCTCTGTACAGGCTATGAGCAAACTTAGGTGGCTGTTCCTGCTGAATTATGCTTAGTTCAGGGGAATCCCTATGTGCCATAGTTTTATGGTATCTCTCTGTACAGGCTATGAGCAAACTTAGGGGGCTGTACTTGCTGAATTGTGCTTAGTACAGGGGAATCCCTATGTGCCATAGTTTTATGGTATCTCTCTGTAAAGGCTATGAGCAAACTTAGGGGGCTGTTCCTGCTGAATTTTTAAAAAGTCAAATGATGCACTCTTGCCTTGCACTGGTCTAATTGGTGTGTTTGCTTTAGAAAAATATAGTTTATTTAAACAAATCTGCCATGTAGCCCCGAGGGCAGCCATTCATACAATTCATACAAGAAAAGGCACAGGTTACATAGCAGATAAGCTCTGTAGAACACCATTATATTCTGCATAGCTTATCTGTTGTTATTTTGATGTTACTGTTACAAAAGTGGAACTGAGTCACTAACACCTTCAATGTACAGAAAATGGTGAACCCAAGGGAAACGGAGTGTTCCTTATGCAAGTCCTGTGACTCCTGGTTCCAACTCTCCAACCGAGCTGGGAGTGGCCCAATCCTTCAGTATTTTTATGAAATGACTATAAGAATTATGTGACAGGCCAGTGACCTGTATCATGGCAATGTGTCCTGCACTGGATGTAAGTATATACCAGGTCTGGATTGGGAGTCAAAATAGACCCTCCCATTACACAGAGGCCCAAACAGCACAACAAATAGTGAGTGTCTATGGCATCTTACAGCAGCCCCTCTGGCATTTGCCTGAACCCACAGATTGCCAGTCCGGACCTGTTATATTCTCTAGTACTTGCCTATATGTTGTCCAACGTCTGTTCTTCTTCTCTCTTCAGTTGCATTCCAGCCAGTGACACCTTCCGCATTGATGTTGGAAAGGCAATAGAAAATTCTATCCCACCATTGCTTTACAGCGTTATGCCAAAGGAAGACACACAGGTAATCTAGTTCAAATGCATTGTGACTATTCCAGTATTTAAAACTTTAACGGTATCTGTTTTTGGTTGTGCACACTTAACCACACCTCTGCAAATTAGCTCCGCCCCAGTGATTTTTTGCTTTTGTTGCCCATTAATGAAATTACCCTTCTCAGTTATACCCCCTGCATTCAACTTCCCCTCCTTCTCTGTAAACCTCCAACACAGAGAGCAATTGGAGAAAGGGAAGGGTTTGTTTATACAGAGTGTGTTATTGTACCCTGATTCCAAGGAGTAAGAAGTAGTGAGGGTAAAAACAAGCAACCAATCCATTAGCTAAATAAAAAACAATATGAAAATATAATGTTTTAATATACTTATATAATAAGTAAAAGAAAAGACAGAATATATTTGGCTTATGGTCTGGATGGGTGTATATTGCTTTTTTTTAAAGCAGTGATCCCCAACCAGTGGCTCAGAGGCAACATGTTGCTCCCCAACCCCTTGGATGTTGCTCTCAGTGCCCCCAAACCAGGGAGTTATTTTTGAATTCCTGACTTGGGGGCAAGTTTTAATTGAATAAAAACAAGATTTCCTACCAAATATTGCCTTGAAGATGACCCTTAAAGCACAGTTCAGTGTAAAATAGACTGGGCAAAATAAACAACGTTTTCACAATTGTTTCAATATAGTTAGGAAAAAATATAATTTATAAAGTCTGGAGTGAGCAGATGTAAAACATAATAGACAGAACACTACTTTCTGCTTTACAGCTCTCTAAACTTTAGAGGAGGGGCCATATGGGACATAGTTGACAGTTAGTTTGTATTTGAATCTGACCTGCGTTCTCACAAACTAACTGAGCAATTTTTTAAATTTATTCTATGTACTGTACCAGCCCAGAGGTTCAGCAGCCCTGTAACAGAATTGACCCAGGCCTTCACAGTTGTCCTCGGCAGCTCCCCATCCTTTAAAGGGAAACTATACCCCCCAAACAGTGTAGGTCTCTATAAAAATATATTGTATAAACAGCTCCTATGTAAAACCCTGTTTCATCTAAATAAACCATTTTCATATAAATATATATTTTTTAGTAGTATGTGCCATTGGGTAATCCTAAATAGAAAACTGCCATTTTATGTACTAAGGGCCGCCCCCTGGGATCATAGGATTCACAGTGCACACAAACAAGCCAAGGCACACATACATGCTAGGCCCCATCAGCCAATGAATGGGCAGAGTTCTGCCTTTTACTCCCACACTACTTCCTGTTACAGTTAGAGCTGCATCACTTCCTGTCAGCTGATCTCTGAGGGAGCACACAGCCCATCACTAAATGGCGGCTCAAGGGAAAGGATGTAAAAGGGCAATATTTACTGATATATATATTCCAGTTTGGGGAGATTCTTTAATAGTTCACTTAACATAATATAAACTCTCTGGTTAAGTATTCATTCTGGGGGCATTTTTAAAGTGTCAGTGGCACTGCACGTGCTCACTGTGCAGCTGTTGAGAAGCTAAGTTTATAAGTCAGTAGAAATCTTGAATCAGAATATTAGCTTTATCTGTCATAGAAGCTGATGCTCCAGGGCTGATTATTGATCAACACTAATGCAGAATTTGCTGGTTTCTGTGCTGCCATGTAATGACAATGGGATTTCTGATTTCTATCATTAAATTGATATTCTATATATACTGTATATTGTAAGTCGGTCCCTAAGCCCAGCGCTTGTTCTGTAAATGGATAATGATTGTGACATAAATGTTATGTGCTTGCCTCCTGCATATGACATGGGGCGTGCATGTGTGAGATCCATGGGCAAATCAGGGAGTAGAATTGTCACTGCTATATCCTTACCTGAACTCTAGCAGCTACACCAGGGCTGCTTGATAGGCCATAAAGCTCAGGGTTTCCGGGGGCAGATATAAAAAGGTGGTCGAAGGTTTCCCCTTTAGGTGCCGTTAGCACTCACGTTGTACTCAAAACTGATTGGTTGAGAGGTTGCCTGCTGTGTTCCATACATTCCCATACCTAGTTTTTTTTTTTTTCCAATTTTTAAACCCCCTTTTTTACGTTTTGTTGGGTCCATTTCTGTGTTTATGGGTTTGTTTTATCCATCATTTTCCATTTCTCCTGCTGTTTGTGCCAATCACAGGAAAGTCATGATGTGGAAGCTCTTGTCCAAGTTCCAGCTAATGAGCACCCAGAGCAAACCATTACCCTGGGACTGTACACACCCCGGACTTTGTTTCACACGAGGCCTCTCGGGGCAATAGTAAGAGAGTCCAATCTGTGTGTTTGGCGTGTAACCCCTAACTATATGCTCGTGTGCTGTGGCCCCTGCGTGTTCCCTTCTACTCGCGCTCACATACTGTTACTTGGAGCTGACTCTCTCGCTCTGCATGTACATACAGCCTTCTCTTATTTCCCCATTGTTTGTTGCTGTTGCATTTCTAGTGTATTATCTGTATATAATCAGAGAACCATATAATCGGTATATATGGACTTCGGAGAAGCAAATAATCGGTATATATAAATGTCAGAGAACCATATAATCGGTGTATATGGATGTCAGAACCATATAATCGGTATATATGGACGTCAGAGAACAGTATAATCGGTATATATGGACGTCAGAACCATATAATCGGTGTATATGGACGTCGGAGAACCATATAATCGGTATGTATGGACGTCAGAGAACCATATATTAGGTATATATGGACGTCAGAGAACCATATATTAGGTATATATGGACGTCAGAGAACAGTATAATTGGTATATATAAATGTCAGAAAACCATATAATCGGTGTATATGGACATCAGAGAACCATATAATCTGTGTGTATGGACGTCAGAGAACCATATATTTGGTTGGCACTTCTATGACCAATACATGCCTTTTTGAGGTGGTTATTTGGCTATTGACAAGATCATGTTTTGTGTTCCTTTATGTCCTTTTTTGTAACTCAAATAGAAAAAATGCAATGGCACTCAAGAGCTATAACTGGGACTAGCCCTTTAGATACTTTATTACGGAAGTGCAACGTTTCGGGGCAAAACAACCCCTTTGTCAAGCATCAATGCTTAACAAAGGGGTTGTTTTGCCCCGAAACGTTGCACTTCCGTAATAAAGTATCTAAAGGGCTAGTCCCAGTTATAGCTCTTGAGTGCCATTGCATTTTTTCTATTTGGATTCCTTGGGAGGGTGCCAATCCCCCTGCAGTGAGCACCGAGCGTAAACTTTTTGAGGAGAGTTAAGGGTGTGCGTATAAGGTCTTTTGTTGTGTTACTTTTTTGTAACTCAGACACCTCTACCCTATTATAAGTATAAAAGTATATCAGTAGTCCATACCTTCTCCCATGTCCTGCTTCAGAACATATCCGCATCTCCCACCATGTCCCCTTACGGACCTCATTCATACCTCTTCCCATGTCCTCTTTCAGACCCCCTCCAAATATCCTAATTTGTCCTTTTTACAGACCTCCTCCATTCCTCCTCTTTTGTCCCATTCCACACCCCTTCCATACCTCCTCCTGTGTACCGATTCAGACCCCCTGTTTCCCTTCTTTGCTAGAGGACATACACTGGACAGTACTTATGTGCCAAGAACGGCAATAAGCCACCCTGCACTAGATTGTAACCTGCCCTCTTCCAGCTGAACCCCCCTTTTGTGATGTTGGCATAGAGGGCAGGAAGGCACAAGTATATAAATTATATATAAATAAATGGCGGTTGGTTGCCAGGAATTGAGTAACAATAATATTGTGGGCTGAGCTAGGAATGAGGGCAGGCCCCAACTGGCAATCTGAGGCCATAGACAGTCAATCTTTCTGGGACAGTCACAGATTTCTTATTACGGTCAGGCACAGTCACCAGGGGCCACATAAAACAGCCAGAAGGGCCGTGTTCGGCCCGCGGGCCTTGTGTCTGACACATGTGCCATAGACAGTCACTCTTTATTGGGCCTATGGAGGACTGTTTGGACCTCTGTCTACTTGAAATGAAAGGGGAAAGATTTTAACTTCCAGTCTGTCCTATTTGATTTCAATGAAAAATTAGCAAAATAGCAAAACTGGCAAAATGCATTGAAGTCAAGGGGCGTTTTTTTTAGCAGTGGCGTTTTTTTCCCCCACATAACTTTTTTTTTTTTTTTTTGTGGCCATTGGACATTATGTAGGCCTGCGAATGTGCTGAATGCGCATCCGCGGGGAGGTGCAGCCAGATAAGAAATCCGGTGCTGACTTTATGGCCAATTTTTCCCTGCAAAACCTGGAATCAATTTCGCTCATCACTAGTAGGGAGGGGCAAAATAATTCGCGTGACAATAAAATTGATGTGGCTGTCGCTTTCTTTGACATGCGCATCAGCTTTTAGCGCACACACATCAAAAGAATGACGTACACGTTAAAAAAACTACGCACACGCCAAAAGGCGACGCCCACTAGTCTTCAGGCTTGGCTCTGCCTAGTGGTATAATGCAGAATTGCACAAGAAATATTCAATTTTTTTTTCTCAAGTTGGATTAAAATATATAAACATATACAAGTAAGAAAAATAATACACGAGTAAAAAAAAAAATATAGTAATATCCCTTTTCATTTAGGGATTTCACAAACCTATAGTACCAGGGGGCCACCGATACCTTTTCTTCACTTCACTGCTGGAAGTTTGTGTAATTGTGCGGCGCTTCTCTAGCCAATTATTCCTTTGTATTGTCAGGCTTTTGTTTTACTCTTCCCACCAGGAGGCTCCTTTGGTCATTTTAAAATAGCAAACATACTGTATTTATTTCATTTATTATTTGTACAATAACATAATGATGCTCCTTTAGATTCATTAGGCATGACGGCGGTATGAAATTGCTGGTATTTTTCTCAGCGTGGCGCTATCATTTGCAGGATTCATTGTCTTTGGCACAAGGATGGCTTTCTGAGGTGTCGCTCGCCAGGTTCCGAGCTTTATTAGCTGTATTGATAAACAGCATTGAGAGTAGATAAAATAATCCAGATATAATCGGTTTCTGTAAGTTGACAAAATAGTAATAAAAAGGAACATGATTATTATCCATCTTTTTTTGTATAGCAGCAAGCTGTTTATACAGCTCTTCACAAGCATTGTTCATCCCCCACATCCATCCTTGCTATCACAATGACACACACACACAATAAGGTCAATTTTATCCATAGTACACAAAGAAACCCACATGGGGGAATATAAACACTCCTTGCAGATAAAGCCCTGGCTGGGATTGAACCCGGGACCCCAGTGCTGCAAGGCACTGTGCTCCCCATTGTTTTTTTTACTGCTGATCCCCCAAATGTGTTCTGTTAGACGCTACATAATTGTATAATATAAAGTCAGATGATGCCATGATGCAGTTTGTAGTGGTCTCTATTCCTACCTTACCCCCCATCCATTCGTCTTCCAGTTCTGTATCCTTTTTATTATTTTTTCATTATTACAGAGAAAAGGGAATCATATAACCACTAAATAAACCCAATAGGGCTGTTCTGCCCCCAATAAGGGGTAATTATATCTTAGTTGGGATCAAGTACAGGTACTGTTTTATTATTACAGAGAAAAGGGAATCATTTAACCATTAAATAAACCCAATAGGATTGTTCTGCCCCCAATAAGGGGTAATTATATCTTAGTTGGGATCAAGTACAGGTGCTGTTTTATTATTACAGAGAAAAGGGAATCATTTAACCATTAAATAAACCCAATAGGGCTGTTCTGCCCCCAATAAGGGGTAATTATATCTTAGTTGGGATCAAGTACAGGTACTGTTTTATTATTACAGAGAAAAGGGAATCATATAACCATTAAATAAACCCAATAGGATTGTTCTGCCCCCCAATAAGGGGTAATTATATCTTAGTTGGGATCAAGTACAGGTACTGTTTTATTATTACAGAGAAAAGGGAATCATTTAACCATGAAATAAACCCAATAGGGCTGTTCTGCCCCCAATAAGGGGTAATTATATCTTAGTTGGGATCAAGTACAGGTACTGTTTTATTATTACAGAGAAAAGGGAATCCTTTAACCATTAAATAAACCCAATAGGGCTGTTCTGCCCCCAATAAGGGGTAATTATATCTTAGTTGGGATCAAGTACAGGTACTGTTTTATTATTACAGAGAAAAGGGAATCATTTAACCATTAAATAAACCCAATAGGATTGTTCTGCCCCCAATAAGGGGTAATTATATCTTAGTTGGGATCAAGTACAGGTACTGTTTTATTATTACAGAGAAAAGGGAATCATTTAACCATGAAATAAACCCAATAGGGCTGTTCTGCCCCCAATAAGGGGTAATTATATCTTAGTTGGGATCAAGTACAGGTACTGTTTTATTATTACAGAGAAAAGGGAATCATTTAACCATGAAATAAACCCAATAGGGCTGTTCTGCCCCAATAAGGGGTAATTATATCTTAGTTGGGATCAAGTACAGGTACTGTTTTATTATTACAGAGAAAAGGGAATCATTTAACCATGAAATAAACCCAATAGGACTGTTCTGCCCCCAATAAGGGGTAATTATATCTTAGTTGGGATCAAGTACAGGTACTGTTTTATTATTAAATTAAAATTTTGAATTGTTTGATTAAAATGGAGTGGAGATGGGCTTTTCATAATTTGGAGCTTTCTGGATAACTGGTTTCCAGATAAGGGATCCCCTACCTGTACTGGGACACTTCCCAACAGTATGGGACCAGACCCAGAAGCAGCAGGCTGGGAGTGTGAGCATTAAGCTCATAACTTTACTACCTGGGCTCTGGGCCGTTGGCTTTATTTGCTACAAAAAAAATAATGCATAGTTGTTTTTATGTAATTCTTTCCTTCATTTTATTATTCTTTTATCCTTTTTTATTCCGCTTACAATTATAAGCTAACGGATTCGCTAACGGAATTTATTTACAATAATTCCTTTTCTTTCCCTTGTAGAATTATTGATCATTTTACGTTCCCTCCCCAGTGCCTGCTAAACCTGAATAGGGATGGTTGTGCTTCACAGGACGTTTTATGCCCTTGTCATAATTCTTCTATGTATTTGTCCCACAGCTTCTTATCTGCCCCCCAGTCACAAGGTTTTTCTACGGACGCAGGAAATCTTTCCATAAACTTCTAATCCAAGGAGATTCTTCTGGAAGGCTGTGTATCTGGAGCGTTCCGGAGGTGCTGGAACAGCCGGAGAACAAGCAAGGTATGTGCATGTGTGAAAAGGAAAATCTGATTGGTGGATATTGTTTGCCTAGCTTGGCCCTCTAGTGTTTCTGAGAGAAATATATATGATGGATGCTCCTTACCCAGCCATATTGACACCACTCTATGCAGGAGAAGCTGTGGGAAAGTTATTCCCAGTGCAGTGTCAGCTGGGCCGGGGGGGCACCAATGACCCAGTCACACTCCCAGGGCCACCATCGTGGTCCCAGGCCCACCCAGATGATGTACCAGTAAAGCCAGGCCTGGATCAGCTTCAACTGCTTTATGCTTCTGTCGAGATAACTAGGAAGACGACCTGAAGCAATGCAAGATGGCAGCCATGCTTGCCTACCATGCTTGCTAAAGCCAGACACGCGAAACGAGGCCGTTTTGGGGGTCCCCAGTGGTGCAGTTTGGGAAGGGGGGTGGTTTTACAGCAGTGAGTTGCTGTAAAGGAGAAGGAAAGGTAAAAACTAATTAAGTTTTATCAGAAAGGTCTATGTAAATACAGCCATAAGCACTCACAGAAATGCTGCACTGAGTCCTCTATCAGAAGAAACTGTATTTCTTGTCTCCTTCCTTGTCTCTGTAATTCCTGCGCCAGCCTCTGTGCAGCTCTCTCCTCTCCTCTCTTTTGCTCCCCCCTCCCTCAAGAATGCTAAGAACTCCCTCCCTTAGGAATGTGTGATCTGAGCCAATCAGCAGGTCTTACAGACTGCCCATGTACAGGGGTCTTGGTGCAGGAGCGTGGCATTATGGGAATTTTCTTTACACAGCTCAGCGTTTTTTCTTCCTGTTTGGCTTCTGATCATCTGAACAGGAGAAAAATGGGGAGACTATTGAGAGAACTGAAGGTATGCCTGCAGCTTGAGATTAACCCTTTATTAGCCTTTCCTTAGAGTTGGTAGGGTCCTTCTAAGGTTTTTAGCCAGGCTCTGATTCTGCTTAGACCTTCATTATTCCTCCATGGAATGTGCTTGGCTTCGTTACAGATACATCCTAATGTTCAGTCTCCCTCTCCCCATTGTGTTTTGCAGGACTCGGAGTAACTACCACCACCTCTTTGCAGGAGGCATTTGACAAACTGCAGCCGCTTCCCGCTGGGATTATAGATCAACTCAGTATTATGCCAAACAGCAAGGAGCCACTTAAAGTGACAGCGAGCGTCTACATCCCATCCCACGGTCGCTTGGTGTGTGGGCGGGAAGATGGCAGTATAGTTATTGTTCCGGCCACACAGACGGCTATAGTTCAGCTGCTGCAGGGGGAACACATGTTAAGGAGAGGTAAGGAGAAAATCCTCCTGCCCCAGTTCATTTTCAGTGGCATCTTGTTGTGTTAAAGGGGAACTCTACCCAAACAAAACTTTTTGAAAAGTAAACACAATTTTCAAGCAACTTTGCAATATATATTGGTATGCAGCTGTTTCATGACTTTTAATGTAATAATATGGTTTGGAACAGTTCCCTGAGCCCCGCCCCCTGTTCCCCTGCTGATCTGGCTGGCTACTTTGTGACAAAAATGTAACAGTAGTCGCCTGTCCTCAGCCTAAATTTAGCCTGCATCCTCCCAATCCCATAATTCCCTGCTGCACACGTGATGCCAATAAGGAAAGGAAGTGCAATGCATTGTGGGTTATGTAGTTCCTGCATGCTGTCTGTAAGCTGTGGGGAAGTTGTTACAATTTGTAACATCAGTGTTTTAGTCCCTCCTCCCCTGCTAGGATTTCAAATGATGCAGAAAGAGAAGAACAGTTTTGCAGCTGGATTTCAGTATATAAAATGGGATTTATTCCTACTTATTGAAGGAACAGATTACAGGGATAGGGATAATAGGGGTTTCTGTGTTGTGTGGGGCTTTTTATCGTTTTTTTGGTTTGAAAGTTTGAGTTCCCCTTTAATGCTGTGTGGGCAGCTTTTTGAATGTGAAACAAGTTATTAATATGTTTGAATGCATTTTGTTCTCCTCAGACATCTGTAATGTATCCCCATTTACATTTGCCAGGTTGGCCTCCCCACAGAACGCTGCGTGGGCATCGGAACAAAGTGACTTGCTTGTTGTACCCTCACCAAGTGTCTTCACGCTACGATCAGCGCTACCTTATATCGGGGGGTGTTGATTTCTCTGTCATCGTTTGGGACATTTTCTCTGGCGAGATGAAACACATATTTTGTGTACACGGGGGTGAAATCACGCAGCTTCTTGTTCCACCAGACAACTGTAGTGTAAGTACCCATGTATTTGTGTATACGCCACTTCCAACACTTGGCTTTTTTTTGCCAAAAATGTAGTTTAATGTACCCTTAAAGGAGAAGGAAAGTCATTTTGGCATTTTACTGCCAATAGATTCATCACATTAGTGCCACCTAGAACCCTATATTTATTCTGCAGAAACCATTGCCATACCTGAGTAAACGGCTTTAGAAGCTTTCTCCCTTTGCTTAAGATAGCAGCTGCCATTTTAAGTAGCTTCCTTCCTGCAGCTCTAGCCGTTATAGCTCAGATCACACATTCCTAAGGGAGGGGGAGGGAGATCTTAGCATTCTGGTGGGAGGGGGAGCAGGAGATGGGAGAGATAAGAGAGCTGCGCAGACTTTGGCCATGGGAATTAGGGACGTTTCTGTGAGAGGAAGTCGGACACTGTAACTTCATGTTTACAAAAAAGACAAGAAATCCTGTGTTTCTTTTGAAAGAGGACTCTCTATCATTAGCATTACTAAGCATTACTAGCATTACTGTGAGTGCTTATGGCTTTATTTACATGTTGTATTGACCTTTCTGATAAAGTGTACTTAGTTTTTACCTTTCCTTCTCCTTTAATTTTCTGACTTATTTCAGCTCAGTGCTCATACTGCAAGGACATCTTCCCCTGCATTGCCTTTGGGCTGCTCATCACAGTGGATAAGAAATGTTTGGCACGGTGCAAGTCTCTTAGCTTTGTTTTGGAGCTCAGAGACCTGCGATTGCCCCAGTACATACAAATCTGCTTGTGTTTGGCAGAGCTGCTTCATGGGGGGCTGGTTGGGGGAGGTGCACGTTAGGAAGCGTGGGTCCCTGCCCTTACCGCCGGCCATATATCAGTCAGTAAAGCCTGTGCCTCCTGTTTGCACCTCACCCCAGGGGCGCTACTGCCATAATGCAATGTGAGAAGCTTCCCCCGGCAAAATCCACTCCTGGTAACTTTAAGATCTGCCTTACCTGTTATTAAAGGAAAACTATACCCCCAGAATGAATGATTAATCAACGGATAGTTTTTATTATGTTAAGTGATGTATTAAAGAATCTCCCCAAACTGGAATATATATATCAATAAATATTGCCCTTTTACATCCTTTCCCTTGAGCCGCCATTTAGTGATGGGCTGTGCGCTCCCTCAGAGATCAGCTGACAGGAAATAGCTCAGGAACAGGAGGTAGTGTGGGAGTAAAAGGCAGAACTCTGCCCATTTATTGGCTGATGGGGCCTAGCATGTATGTGTGCCTTGGCTTGTTTGTGTGCACTGTGAATCTTGGATTTGGTGCTTTCCTAAAACGAATGCTCCAATATTGATTAAATGAGCTCCGTGAGCAGGCCCGGATTTGTGGCGAGGCCACAAAGGCCCGGGCCTAGGGCGGCAAATACACAGGGGCGGCATGCCGCCCTGCCGCAAGCAAATGTTAACATTTTGCTCCCATACGGAGCAATGGGGACATCTCCCCACTGCTCCGTATGGGAGTTCTCAGTTAGGCGCTTGCGCATGCGCATTAGCGATAGGGGTTGTTCGCGCATGCGCAAGTAAGGCGCATGCGCATTCGCGTTTACGCGGTGGGGGTGGGGGGGGCGCCGAATGGGGGCGGCCTTGGGGCGCCCCAAGTAGAAATCCGGCCCTGTCCGTGAGTAGCTGTAAGAATGGAAAGCTGCAATCAGAGGTTTCATTAATCGCCTGCAGTAGGCTGATCAAAGCTAAATCCTCGTTATTATTATTTTTATGTCTATGCATTTGGGGATATTCATTTTTTGTTGGTAAATGAACTCATATATCAGGTTTGCTGAGTCCCCAATAACATTGCAGAACGAGAGGTGGCAATTTCTCTCTTTCCTCCTGGCACGTGGGTGTCATTTGAAATCTGTTAATTAGCAGAAAACCCCTGATCTCTCCCTTCTCCATATCCATCCCTGAAACCACAACACGGGATAATGCAGCCAGCACGATCTCTGATTGCCTCAATTATCATCTGCTATAAGGAAAAAATAATTATCCTCAATACTGTGTAATTAAAACAAAAAGCTTTAGTTAATTCCTGATACAAGATGGAAATGCACCAGTAGCCTCATCCTTATTTAAGGGGCAGATTTGTCAAAATGTGAGATTAGAGCTCATCACAGGAACATTCGCTCAATTTCTATTCAATCCTATGGGATGTTCAGAGGCGTATCTATCAAATGTTGAACTCTTGCTTTCACCCACTGATAAATACGCTTCTAAAAATCCCATAGGAAAGAATAGAAAGTAGGGATGCACCAAATCCAGGATTCGGTTTGGGATCTAGCTCCTGGCCAATCCAAATCCTTACACACACAAGTTGAACATTTTTTACTGCGTACTGTGGATTCACTTCGGTGAATCTGACAAAGGATTTGGAGTTTGTGGTGAGCTCTAATCTCACATTTTGATAAAGTAGTCGATTTATCCAAATGTAAATTTACTGTAGAGCTTAATGCATTAAAACTCACCCACGTTCTAGTCATTCCTATGGGAGTTTAAGAAGCATATTTATTAAATAGTGAACTCTAACCCACAATGCATTGCACTGATGTTCCTTTCCTTATTGGCATCATGTGTGCAGCAGGGGATTGTGGGATTGGGAGGAGGCAGGCTGAAGGCAGGCTGAGGACAGGCGACTACTGTTACATTTTGAGTCACAAAGTAGCCAGCCAGATCAGCAGGGGAACAGGGGGCGGGGCTTAGGGAACTGTTCCAAACCGTATTATTACATTAAACATCATGAAAAGGCTGAATATTTTTTAATTGATATATATTGCAATTATGTTTGCTTTTTAAAAAGCTTAAGTTGTTTTTGGGTGGAGTTCCCCTTCAAGGATCTTCCTATTATGACTGTTGAGGGAGCAAGAAAAATTCTAAGGTGTATATATATATATATGTATAGGAAACTCTAAAGCTGGCCATACACACACCGATAATATTGTATGAAACCTCGTTTCGTACGATATTCGGTGCGTGTATGGCATGTCAGCATGTCGGCGAGGAAGCTGCTGAAATCGGTCGACTCGCCAATCGGCCAGGTTAGAAAATTTTGATCGGGCGCCATTGAAGGCGCCTGACCAAAATCTGCCTTCAGCGCTGAATCGGCAGAAGGAGGTAGAAATCCTATTGTTTCTACCTCCTTATCTGCTGTTTCAGCCCTGACGGTGTGTGGCGGATCTGACGATGTTTCGTGCGAACATCGTCAGATCGCCACGTGTGGCCACCTTTAGGTATATAGAACCAGGGAGAAGGTTGAAAAAACCATTACTGAGATACAGTGGTACATTTCCCCTAGAGCAGGTATCCCCAACCTTTTTAACCTGTAAGCAACATTTAAATATTAAAAAAGTTGTGGGTTATTTGTAGCCCCTATGTGGACTGGCAGCCTACAGGAGGCTCTGTTTGGTACTACCCATGGTCTTTATGCCTCTTCGTTAGAAATCCAAGAATGAAGACCTGCTTTGGGGGCACTGAGAGCAACATCAAAGAGAGTGGTGAGCAACATGTTGCCCCCGAGCCACTGGCTGGGGATCCCTGCCCTAGAGAATTGCAGACCACCTTTCCAAACACCTCTGCAACAAAGTAGGCGTGCCACAGGAATCTCGTTATGCTTTCTGTTCCCTTTATAGTAACCTTATAGTTAAAAGGCAGCGGAGACAGATTTGCCAAGTTGCCAACTGCATTTAAAACAAAAAGCTTTTCTTTCTGCGAATTAAACCAAGTTCTAGAATGAATCTGTGTTTTATGTGAACATTTTCCTTTCTTGTTTTGCAGACGAGAGTGCAGCATTGTATCTGCTCAGTGGGCAGTGATCATTCCGTTGGCATCTTGAGCTTGAGAGAGAGAAAGTGCATCATGCTGGCATCCCGCCACCTCTTTCCCATTCAAGTAATAAAGTGGAGACCATCGGACGATTACCTAGTGGTTGGGTGTTCAGACGGCTCCGTCTACGTCTGGCAGATGGATACAGGTAAGCTCTGTTCCGTATGGAATATTTCTGTCAGGTCTCTCTTTGTTCTCTTTGCTTGAGTGCATTTTGGGTATATGCATTGGTCCAAAGCTTTCCTAAGGTTAAAAAGAAAATTTTGCTTCTAGTGGGAGGAGAAGGACCAAAAAGAGGCCGTAAGTGGGTGTGGGTTGGTCTTTTAAAGATTTGGGGAGGGTCCTTCTGAGGGGAGCAGGAGGGAGGGGCTATCCCGGTAAGTACTGACATGGAGTGAGTCTAGGGAAAGAATATTTCCGTCAGGTCTCTCTTTGTTCTCTTTGCTTGAGTGCACTTTGGGTATATGTATTGGGCTCTGATTGGGTTAAAATAGTAAAAATTTAGTGGCTGTACCCTGTGAATTGTTTGATTGTCTACATTCAGAGCATTAAGGAAACCAACTGCACATACTACACATAAATGCAGATATCTGTTTTGTTAGAGAATATCCTTCTGCTCAGGGTCTGTAAGAACTGTATTTCATAGGGCCACATACACATATCCTTTTGATATGATTTATTCAGCACAGTAATAAGTTCATTTATGGACAAAACTGGAGACTGTAAGCATCTACTCTTGTACTGAGCAGCATAATATTTTTGAAGTTTTTAAAATAATATGTACACTATGTTTTTGCATACTTTTGTATTTTGGTCCTTGAACTATCCTTGGTGGAGTAGTATGGGACAAGAGTGTCTGACAGCAGATAAAAGATTGGTGAGCAAATGAGCTGTTGTGTTAATAGGGACTAATATAGACAAACTGGGTGAAAGACAATATAGAATATAGAATGACATATAGAAGAATTTCAAAGGCATCTATAACTGAAGCATGGCATCTAGAAGCTTGAATTCTAACATGGTTGCATGAGAATGAAGGCTGAGGCCACCAGCAGACAAAGGTGGTGTGAAATTGTTGCCCACAGCCTATAAATTCAGCACAGCGCTGATGGCTTATTGGGAAAACACGGGCACTGCTTTTGAAGAGTTTACGTTATGGTACAATTGCAGAACAGGGCAGATACAGAGACTAAAATGAATAAAAGTTGCCATTTACGGGCCAATAAAAGCTGCCGATGCACCAAGTTGGCAGCTTATCAGCCCGTGTATGGGGCCTCACACCGGCCCGTCCAGCTGATATCTGGCTGAAAACTGATGTAGGATTAAAATCACATGGGGAAAGGAACGCATAGACTCGTTAATGCATTTCTCACCCTCGGAGTCAAGGTGATTTGATCATTTGGCCCTGGTATAGCAATACAATATCGGCAACCTCAATGTGAGCATATTGGGGAAATATCCACTCGTTGGAGACCTTGCTAATTGAGTGAATCTTTCAGTGTATGTCCACTTGATTAGAGATGGGGCGGGAGAAGAGAGAGAAGAGATGTTCAATGAGAAAAATAAGGCCAAAGACTTACCTCTGAGCCATCTTGTATTAAAGCTTTTACTGAAAAGAAATAAACTTTTGAAATTCAGGATCTTTGGAGAATGTCACTAAACAAGAAGATGCCATTTTCCAGAAAACCTTTACAGTCTTACCTTGTGGCTCTGGTCCTTTGGGTGACAGCAGTGACCGAATAAGGCCCTGGACTGACCACAACGTCAAGTTATTTGTCTGTGTCTGCCCAAGCAGAGCTTAGGAATGACTTTTTGCTCCAAACAAGTGATATTAGTGCTTAATATCAACTATAGTTACCAGAATCCGAAAAAAAAAATTACATTGCTTTATAAATAAAAATTCTAGTAGCAACTTGGGATTAAGTTTATCTTTTAATAAAACACTTGCTCTTTTTGGTGCTAAACAGAAAACTCGTCCTCAGGAACCTTCAGGGGATCCTAGATGCACTTCAACGTGTTTATTCGTATTGCAATCAAAATAAAATTAAATAATCCTCCCTGCAGGGTTCTGTGATAGAGTAAGAGACTATAAGAAACGCCTGTGGGTTTAGTGGTTATACCACTATTGATAGATCCAGAGCCAATTACTGAAATGATTTTTTCTCAAACGAGCTTTGTACTTCTTTGCTGGCTAGAAGAACATATACCTTCCGGCTTGTCTGCAACCAATACAGACTAACAAAGGTCAGAACAACAAACTCCAAGTAGATATTGCAGGCGGATCATTCAGACAACTTTTATTCTTGTTGTTTTGTACTTGGTGGGATTTAGAGCACTTCTCAAAGTCTTTTGCTGAGGGAGTAAAAGCTCTTCGTTAACTTAAGATGTTAACGCCATCCTTATAATTTCAATTTGAGAAGGAATATATATGAAAGGACCAGCATTTTGTTCTTAAAGAATAAGTAAAACTTTTTTTTTTTTCTTCTATTAATAAAATTACTCTAAACAGCTTCCCAGAATTGCCTACCTTTGCCCCTCTGTTCTTTCTGACCTGATTCCTGAGTTACAAGCTGCTCGATTCCTCTCCTTCCTTGTTCAGAGTGAAGCTCCGCCCCCAATTCCTGTTCAGGTCTCTCATTACATTGACTTCCTGTAGTCAAAGTGGAGAGCCTTCTCTTAGCAGGGTTTTTTTTTTTTTATGAGAAACTTGAACGGGAAGTGGGGGCGGGGCTTCACTCTGAACAAGGAAGGAGAGGGATCGAGCAGCTTGTAACTGAGGAACCAGGTCAGAAAGAACAAAGGGACAAAGGTAGGCAATTCTGGAAGCTGTTTAGAATAATTTTTCTGATAGAAAAAAAAAAGGTTTACTTATTCTTTAAATCAAACTAATGAAGAGTTTATTTCACACTAGTGATGTGAATCTGATTTGGTCCCTCTTGGGACCTTCTTCAAGGTCTCAATATATGGTGCAGGTACATATATCAAAATAAAGTTGCTATTGTGAATTATGTTTGGTATACGATCATGTAGGGAAACATCTTATTTCAGAGAAGGTTTGTCTGTGTAGGCGGTAAATAAGCTAAGTAGCTTTCAGGCAAGGCCAATATCCTTGTTTGTAAAGCCATAAGTAGGAAATGGCAACCCAGTTGGATACAGATATGTACTGTTTTAGGTGCACCATCAGACAAGTAGGAAAATGGGGTCATTTCTGGGTACTTAAAGCTCTCATGTGTTTGCTTCAAAATATTTAATGCAATAAAAAATTGAGACTTTTTGTTACCAACAAACTTGACTTTAGAGAGCCAAGAACAACAACAGCGAATGCCTTTCACTCCTCTATATCGGGGTTTGTCAGGCTTAATAAATAAGAAAGACCTCATTATGTATAAAGGAATAACCTAGAGCAGGGGTGGCCAAAAGGTTGATTGCAGTCCACCAGTCGATCCCCTGTGGATTTCTGGTGGACTGCGTCGAAGTCGGGAAGTGCAGCGGTTCCGCACTTTTATTGGGTATGCGTACACACACTGCGTCGCGTATGTACGCGGGGAGGGGCCAATAGTTGACCACAGGGGGAAAAAGTCTGGGCACCCCTGACCTAGAGTGTCTCACTAATTTACTTGGCTTCAACAGTTATGGGCTTATTTATCAATTTTCAAGTTTGTAAATTTTAGAGGTTTTTTTTCTACTTCAAATTTAAAAAAAACTCCAATGTTTGCTTATTTATTAATTCTATTAAACAAAGAATATTTTACAAACTCCTTCGCTTAACCTTCAAAGCCCTCCATGCCTCTGCCCCTCACTACATCTCTTCCCTGGTGTCTCCGTACGTTCCTGGCCGACTCCTTCGTTCCTCGCAGAGCAACCGCTTGGTTGCGCCCCCCACTACTACTGCTGTTTCCTGCCTTAACCCTTTCTGCCTTGCTGCCCCTCACATTGGGAATGCCCTCCCTGATTTCCTCCGGAGAGAATCCTCCCCCAGTCTTTTTAAAACTAAACTTAAAAACTCCCTATTGGGGCCCCTGCCCAGCACCTGATCTGGGAACTGGCACTTATATTGTAGTGTCACCCACTGTGTCCTACAGCACTTATATTTGCCTATTTGTGTCTGTAAGTTACCCCTCCCATATAGATTGTAAGCTCTACGGGGCAGGGACCTCCATCCTCTTGTGTCCTCGACTCTTAACTTATTGCAACTGTATCTTGTATTTATTTATTTGTATTTATTGTTATACTGTGTATTTATCTATTATTATCTTAATAACCCCCTGTTTGTATTAATCTATTCTACTGTACAGCGCTGCGTACATAAGTAGCGCTTTATAAATAAAGATATACATACATTAAAAAATTCGAAAAACTCAATTAAGTAAAATTGTGTAAAAAAACTCAAATACCTCTACTTCGAATTTGTGAATTTAGAAGCTCAAAAAAAACCCCAAAAAACAAAACTTGAAATCTCTAATTGAAAAAATGGCTTGAATTTTGCCTAGGACAACGCTCGTTGACTTTCAATTAAACTCACAAGCTTTTAGATACTGAAGCTTTACTTACACATACACATAATAAATATCGAACATTCAGGTTTTTGAACCATAATTAGAATTTTGGGAGTTTTAGCGCAAAAAAGAAATTTGAATCATGGAAAAAATTCAAATTCGAATGTTGATACATCACCCCTTAAATGTAATTTCCTAACACAGCCGTGGGTGTGCTAATATGGCCTCGAAGGGGTGCGCATATTGACACTATTTGTAAGAGAAAATTTACATTTATAAGTCATAAAGAAAAATTTCTTTGTGAACTTAACAAAAACACTTGTGAAAACTCTATGGGGCTGATTTACTAATCCACGAATCCGAATCCCGAATGGGAAAAAATCGGATTGGAAACGAACATTTTTCGTATTTTTTGCAATTTTTTTGTAGCCGTTAAGACTTTCGTGAATTGTCGCGACTTTGCATAGCCATTATGACTTTCGCGAATTGTCGCGACTTTTGCATAGCCATTATGACTTTCGTGAATTGTCGCGACTTTTGCATAGCCATTATGACTTTTGTGAATTGTCGCGACTTTTGCATAGCCATTATGACTTTCGTGAATTGTCGCGACTTTTGCATAGCCATTATGACTTTCGTGAATTGTCGCGACTTTTTCATTGCCATTATGACTTTCGTGAATTGTCGTGACTTTTGCATAGCCATTATGACTTTCGTGAATTGTCGAGACTTTTGCATAGCCACTATGACTTTCGTGAATTGTCGTGACTTTTGCATAGCCATTACGACTTTCGCGAATTGACGCGACTTTTTCGCATTGAGCGATCAAAAAATTTGTGACAATTCGTGAAAAAGTCGCAAAATACCGATCATTACGAAAAAAAAACGCATTTGGACGCTTTTCGGACGTTTGTGGATTAGTAAATGTGCCCCCATGTCTTCTATTTAAAAAAAAAATTATTGGAAAAATTGCATTTTTACCAAGTTGTTAAAGATTGATGGTTGTTTGTGAAGCTTTTGTGGCATAAATGTATCTGAGTATTAAATAAACATGTAAGGGCAATGTAAGGAGCTCAGAACAAACATTTGTGCGCGGCAGTAAATCAATTCTCAATGTGTGTTTTTAAAATGAAAGGAATGTATATTAATGATACCGCTGACTGATCCGATAATCATTTCCAAACAATGAGGATATCCGTCATTTCCAAATATTGTTACATGCGTGTATGAGATATGGCCATATTAGAACTATTGTATTTTCCCTGGGGTATGAAAAAGAAAACACATTGAAATGGTCAATAATTGCCACATACTGTGATGTTTTTCTGTGTCATACAGTTTAAAAATGACTCCATAGATGAAAGTCTGCATTAAATGGATTTCTAAGCTCTGTGATATTCCTATTAGAACCATACTCCCTGTGTTTTCTACTATTACTATTATACATATGGGACCCGTTATCCCATAGTTCTGAACTACAGGAAGGCCATCTCTCATAGACTCCATTATAAGCAAATAATTCACATTTCACATCTGTAATAATAAAACAGTACCTGTACTTGATCCCAACTAAGATATAATTAGCCCTTATTGGGGGCAGAACAGCCCTATTGGGTTTATTTAATGGTTAAATGATTCCCTTTTCTATGTAATAATAAAACAGTACCTGTACTTGATCCCAACTAAGATATAATTACCCCTTATTGGGGCAGAACAGCCCTATTGGGTTTATTTCATGGTTAAATGATTCCCTTTTCTCTGTAATAATAAAACAGTACCTGTACTTGATCCCAACTAAGATATAATTACCTCTTATTGGGGGCAGAACAGCCCTATTGGGTTTATTTAATGGTTAAATGATTCCCTTTTCTCTGTAATAATAAAACAGTACCTGTACTTGATCCCAACTAAGATATAATTACCCCTTATTGGGGGCAGAACAGCCCTATTGGGTTTATTTAATGGTTAAATGATTCCCTTTTCTCTGTAATAATAAAACAGTACCTGTACTTGATCCCAACTAAGATATAATTACCCCTTATTGGGGCAGAACAGCCCTATTGGGTTTATTTAATGGTTAAATGATTCCCTTTTCTCTGTAATAATAAAACAGTACCTGTACTTGATCCCAACTAAGATATAATTACCCCTTATTGGGGGCAGAACAGCCCTATTGGGTTTATTTAATGGTTAAATGATTCCCTTTTCTCTATAATAAGAAAACAGTTCAGTAAAATGCAGCTATGTAAATGCTAATTGGTTGCTAAGGGTTACTAGACCTGTTCGCTTCCCTATAAATGTATGCCTTTACTTGCATAAATTAGTGAATAATATATCTTTGCTTTTAACTGGATATTTTCCATTTACTGTTATTATTTGGTTTGTTTTATGATTTTGTATTAATTTGGAATGACATCACTGAGTGCCTTCCTCCTTCCTGTCCATATCCAGGTGCCTTAGACCGTTGTGTTATGGGAATCACGGCCGTAGAGATCCTGAATGCTTGTGATGAAGCCGTACCGGCCGCTGTGGATTCACTTAGCCACCCGGCTGTCAACCTGAAACAGGCCATGACCAGAAGGAGTCTTGCTGCACTCAAAACTGTAGCACATCATAAGCTGCAGACCCTCGCGACCAATCTGTTGGCTTCCGAAGCCTCCGACAAAGTAAGTTGCAAGGACCACTTGATGGGCATTTTGTTTCGTCCCCATACACAATTGTCTTTCTATTCCTGATATAGATGTGCTGCCAGTAAAAATAGGGTTTTTAGAAGTTGGACTCGCACAGGGCTCTAGCTCAGTCACTAAGGGGCCCATTCATGAAACCACGATTTTTGGGTGTTTAAAATCCTGATTGGAAAAATTCGGAGTAACCACGATCATTTCTAATGTTCGAAAATGTCACGAAAATTCTTTTCTCGGTCGTACGAATATATCGTGGTTGCAATCCAAAAGTCACAAAATTTTCGGATCCGAACAATCATAAGCGGCTTTGAAACCTTCAATGTATGATGTTGAAAGCTTTCATAGGGCTCAATGGCACTCTACAGATCCAACCCGGCCAAAAGATAGTCACGATACCAAAGCTTGAAAGAATATCGTTGCAAAAAATGACTTTTTTTGGGAAATTAACGAAAACCACGAAAAAGTTGTGTAATTTTAACGAAAATATCGTGGACATAATGAAAACTTCTATAAATTAGAAAAAATAGGATTTTTTTTCTCAAAAAAAAAAAAAAAATCGTAGTTTCATTAATAGGCACCTAAGTCTCTATATCCATTGGGGATAGAAAGGAATAGAGACTGACCCTGAAACAGTGTTCATTTGTAAAGTCAGATGTTCCATGTGTTACTGTGTGGTGAAACATTCCTGACGATCAGAACTATTGGCCTATGCCCTAATATGTCCTCAAAGGTCCAAATCCTATCATTAGGACTGAAGCAAGAAGGAATGAGAGCTGGCAGTGCATAGTTAAATCCAGTCCTTCCTGATTCCTAATCTGGCCAACGTTTGGATCAGGGGAGGTTCAAGCTCACATGTGCCCTGATTGGATATCGTTTGGGCGGCCATCATGTTGTCTCATGTAGGGTTCAATATGTAACCTGGGAACTAGTTTTTGCTATGGAGATTGTTTTTATAGTGCTGCTGTCGGTCACTTACCCTATATGCCATACCACAACCCCAGAGTGCTTGGCTAAAGCCCCTAAACCTACCTAAAACACTTCTACTGTGCTATAATAATCCCTAAAAAAAGGGATTATTATAGCACAGTAGAAGTATTTTAGGTAGGTTTGGACTGGGATTCAAGATAGGTCCTGGCATTTCAAGTACGCAAACAGCCCCCACTAGCCCAATAAATAGTGAGTGTCTATGGCACCTTACAGCAGCCCCTCTGGCATTTTCCAGAACCCACAGATTGCCAGTCCTGGCCTGGTTTCAGGGAAGGAATAACCTTGCCTTGAAAGGCAATGACCGTTCATGCAAGGTTAAGACTGCAACCTGATCCAGTAATAGAACCTAAGGGGGTAAACATGCACATTCTGTCCTTAATACCCTGGTATAGATATTGCAAAGAAATGTATAAGTGTGTTCTAGTTCATCCATGTTTCCTAGGCGTGTTACCATCAATATACAGCCGTGATAGGCCTTCTGTTACTGATGAGGGGCAAACAACCCTTGGGTATGACGATTTATAGAAGTGTTTTTGGTGAGCCGTTGTTGGCCGTTATGCGATCCGCACGTCTCCCCGAGTTAATAGCACATTTAATCGTGCCATCAGGGGTAATAGCTGGAACTATCACCGACTCCGCTGTTCTGCATTGTAAAATACATTGCTTGGGATGGCAGAGCTTCCTCGTGCCGGGGTAATTGCTGCCAAGCTTTGAAAGAAAACAATTATAGGAGAGAAAAAGGCTTAAAACAATGAATCTGCCAAAGAGATAATCGCTTGATAAAAAATGAATGTTGATGGGATCATTAGGATGTGTTCGCTCTGCCCTCCCGTGAAGAGATATCACATAGAGCGTTTATAGAAACACGATGCTTCCGTTCCTGGCCGAGGAACATCGCAGGGACATAGAGTTGATGAGAGAGTATCTGTGCCGCAGTATATGTGATCGGCTATTGCCCCTGGTGCATGGGTTGTCTATGGTTGTGGGGTAAAGAAGGGTCTGGAGCAAACCAGATTTATTGGGGCTCATTATGTACTGTCCAACCAATAGTCCTTGCCCTATTGTGGTATGGCACTTTCCAAGTTGTGGGCTGGATCATATAAAAAAGGTGATATCAATCATAACTGTCCATAGAGGCTATAGGCAGGCAGAGGCCTGTAACCATACCTTGGAGGGCCACATTTGGCCAATATACTTGCAGTTTGGCACAATAGACCTGGCCTTCCTACCTACAACTGACAGGGTCCCAGATATTGTAGGGCTTAGGGCATTTCATTCCGAGCTGCCCACTTATTTCCTTGCAATACTTGTCCTATGAACCATGAACCCTGTCCTAGACAGATGTCCAGAGATTGCCTGTGCACCATGGATTCAAAAACTTGCCCCCAAGTCAGGAATTCAAAGATAGCTACCTGGTTTGGTGGCATTGAGAGCCACATCCAAGGGGTTGGGGAGTAGTCATTGAAGATGTTTCACTACTCATCCGAGCAGCTTCTTCAGTCCAACTGACTGGTATGGGAAGTCCTCAGCATATATACTCTTCCACTAATCCTTATATGCTGAGGACTTCCCATACCAGTCAGTTGAACTGAAGAAGCTGCTCAGATGAATAGTGAAATGTCTTCAATGATTACTGGGCTTACAATGATTGGATTTACTTCTTCTATACCATGACCTGGATGAAGGAAAACCTTCATAGTCTTTCTTTATTTACTGTTCAATTTTGATATTTGGAAAGGTGGTTTAACTGTTCCTCTGAAGACAAAATAAAGAATATTTCTATTTAAATAAAAACATTGCGACTTCATTGGCCAGAACGGTTTGATGACAAATATTTTAAAGCAGTAATACAAGACTTGAGTGAACTTGCTGTTTATCCTACAGCCTAACTGAATGCCGGGAAGGGCACTTAATAAAGACATTTTCCCCTATTGTGCTTTCCCCTATATAAGAAAGCAGTGGGAGTGACTTGGTTCCCCCGCAGCCTATAAGAAATGCTATTCTCCCCTGATGGAGGGAGTATATGTTGGGCAGGTAATACAATAATTCCCCACTGGCTGAGCCTTCACGGGCACAGTTTGAACAGTTTGCTCTTGTCCTGCTTGGCGGATGAATAATTTAGTATTTTGCTTCTCGTGTTTCGAGGCGGAAGGAAGGAAGGACTGGGCAGGAGATTTTAGCTTTTTGCCTGTTAAAGGGACAGTGATATTAATGTACGAGGGGGTCAGTGTATAAAGGCGCACAATTAAACATTTCCATATTCAAGCCCCTCGATAATATCTTGTATAAGTGATGTGAATGGATTGTTTCCCCAAAAGCCTTACAAAGAAAACACACGTGTTTAATGTGTGAACATTTGAAATGTTAAAGGGGGACCCCGGCCTGTTAAAGAGCCCCACACATCACAGAAACCCCTAATATCCCTATCCCTGTAATCTGTTCCTTCAATAAGTAGGAATAAATCCCATTTTTATATGCTGAAATCCAGCTGCAAAACTGTTCTTCCCTTTCTGCATCATTTGAAACCCTGGCAGGGGAGGAGGGACTAAAACACTGATGTTACAAATTGTAACGACTTCTCCCCAGCTTACAGACAGCATGCAGGAACTACATAACCCACAATGCACTGCACTGGGATGTTTCTTTCCTTATTGACATCACGTGTGCCGGATTAGCAGGGGACAGGGGGCAGGGCTTAGGGAACTGTTCCAAACCATATTCAAGCCTTTTATTACATTAAAGGGAAACTGTCGGGATTTTTATGGGGTACATTTTATTTCTAAATAATAAACTGTGTACATAACAAATAATTCACTCTACCATTTAATTTCAAAATAATTAAATATCATTTTTGGTCAATTTGATGAAAAGATTTTCCCACCATTTTCCTTGCGTTTAGCTTTACACATGAGCCAATCTGCTTTCTTACGGTCTTGTGATTATCGTTCCGTCTCACCCCAGTCAGTCAGCGGTCTGAATGCTTTGTTCTTTTATATCACATCCTTACAACCATTAATGTTTTGTTTACAGAAGAAAAGTATCTCTTTATCCTTATATCTCTTATCTTACTTCATTATTGCACATAATTGCTACACTAGTCTGACCGTTAGGGCAGTGACAGACAGGGAGTTTAGTCGCCCCGCGACACATCTTCGTTGTTGCGGACGTCTAATCTCCCCGCAATGCCATCGGCAAGAATGTAACTCGCTGGTGGGATGGCATACGCGTTGCTGCGATTTCCGGAAGTCGCCCAAAGTTTCCTGTCAAGGCAACTTCGGGCAAGGAGATTAGTCGCCCGCGGCAATGAAGGTTTGTCGCTGGGTTACTAATCTCCCCGTCTGTCACCTCCCTTAGGGTGAAGACACACAGAGCTACTAGTAGCAGCTACTTGTCACGGCTACTAAAATAGACAATGCTGATCATTTGCTGATAATTGTCTCTACGTGTGTTTTAGCAGAGGCAATTCTCAGTATTGTCTATGGCAGGGGATTTTCTGGAGTTTAGTAGCCTTGAAAAAGTAGCTGCTACTAGTAGCTTTGTCTTCACTCTTATTTGTCCACCTTGTTTTATTGGCACTGTAGTAAATGATCAAAAGTTAACCAGTTAGGGCGAAGACACAGTGACTTTCCCGCCATAGGTTACTGTGTAAGTTAAAAGTTGCGGCAAATAATCGCTGTGTGTCTTCACCCTTATGATTTCAGTCTTCTTCTGCCGAATGTTTAGATATCGGTCGTACGTTTAAACGCGATGATCTGAAACTCACATTCAGGCTGAAATTGTAGGATAAAGCCCTAAAAATAACCAATGGGAGGATGTTCTGAACATGAAATAGTTACACGCACCAATCGTATGAAAGTGACTCCCATTGTAGGTCCCCAAAGGATATCGGCAGATTTTATCCTTATCCGACCGAAATTTTTGAACCTCGAATCCAATCGTTTGCCAGTTATCGGCATGATAGTTCTGAGCCCACACATGGTCCGAAAACTGTATGAAACTAGGTTTTCTATGATTTTATTGTTCCGTGTATGGGCAGCTTAACGCTTATTTTTTTTTTTACTGTTTATATTTTTTGGTGCCAAGATACAATTTTGTTGTGGAAAAAAAACCACAATTTTTTGGTGCTTTATTAGGCCACAAAAGCGGAACAAATCCAAAAGGAAAAATACTAAAAGCTGGGGAGATGGTGTAGAAGTCAATGGAAGGTCCCTCGTTACGACCGGAACATCTTTATTTGCTTCATGGCTTTAGAGGTTTTCTGGGAATTTGATGCTGTTGTTTGTGACAGCGAATTACACGTTTCTCTGTTTTCCTCTGTTCCTTAAAAGTCAACAATGAGGTTGTTCTGTGTCGGTTTAATGGTTATTTCCACCCAGACAAAAGCGGCTCGTGTTGAAACCTTTTGCTCTAATGAACGCTGCCCGCGACTCTATTCCCACGTAAATAACCTCCTATATTTCTGCAGTGCGCTCGGAGAGGCGAGTTTCAGCTTGACCTTTCCTTCCATCTCGTCGGCTCGGGGCTGATTGACTTGATCTCCTTTTTGCCCTGTGGTCATGGACTTGGTAGTGACGACCGGCGACCCCGCCTGTAGCTTGGGATTTTGCGCTGAGTGGCAACTCCGGATTGATTTGATATTGTTCAAGCGCACACTCGGCGGCAAGCGTTGGTTCCCATGTGTGCAGCTAAAAGGGCTCGGAGATGATTAAAAATAGAATATCTTTGGCCATCTGTGGGTAGGGATTTGTTCCACCATAGTACATCGGCTTCTGGTCACATCTAGTGGGTTAGTCGGTTAAACAACCAAGTTGTTTAAGCGCCAGTGACGCATTTTGACATATGATGTCACCGATATTCTGCAAAAATTTCACTCCTGCGCTAGCCGCAGCATCCCCCAATCTACGCATCACCCAGGTAGTGATGAGCGAATCTGTCCCATGTCACTTTGCTGAAACGTGATGTGCACAACTTTTTTTGACGCGTGTGACATTTTTTGACACAACCACAACTTTTTTTTTTTTTTTACATGACCGCAAAAAATATTCGCACATCGCTACTCCTAGGTTGACCGCTCTGAATGTTGTGGGTTTTTTATGATTTACCCCTTATTGGGGCAGAACAGCCCTATTGGGTTTATTTCATGGTTAAATGATTCCCTTTTCTCTGTAATAATAAAACAGTACCTGTACTTGATCCCAACTAAGATATAATTACCCCTTATTGGGGGCAGAACAGCCCTATTGGGTTTATTTCATGGTTAAATGATTCCCTTTTCTCTGTAATAATAAAACAGTACCTGTACTTGATCCCAACTAAGATATAATTACCCCTTATTGGGGCAGAACAGCCCTATTGGGTTTATTTCATGGTTAAATGATTCCCTTTTCTCTGTAATAATAAAACAGTACCTGTACTTGATCCCAACTAAGATATAATTACCCCTTATTGGGGGCAGAACAGTCCTATTGGGTTTATTTAATGGTTAAATGATTCCCTTTTCTCTGTAATAATAAAACAGTACCTGTACTTGATCCCAACTAAGATATAATTACCCCTTATTGGGGGCAGAACAGCCCTATTGGGTTTATTTCATGGTTAAATGATTCCCTTTTCTCTGTAATAATAAAACAGTACCTGTACTTGATCCCAACTAAGATATAATTACCCCTTATTGGGGGCAGAACAGCCCTATTGGGTTTATTTAATGGTTAAATGATTTTTAGTAGACTTAAGTTGTGGAAAGATCCCTTATCCCGAGCATTATGGATAATAGATCCCATCCTGTACATTACTTATTAATTTGCTCACACTCAGGCCAATCTTCTGAACATCTAAATGGGCCATGGGATAATATTAGGGACATTCAGAATGAGATCTTAGGTAAGAGGTAATTCCAAATAGCAGATACAATGTGATAAGACAGGCAGAAAACCTGAAGCATTGGATTCTATATAAAATCCAGCCATTTCTCTTTCCAGTGAATTCTATGAACAGAATTATAATTAGCCATAATATTGAGTATTACCTCCATAACAACATTTATACTATATTTTTTTAGGGTGAAGACACACAGAGCTACTAGTAGCAGCTACTTGTCAAGGCTACAGAAACAGACAATGCTGATCATTTACTGATAACTGTCTCTACGTGTGTTTTAGCAGAGGCAATTCTCAGTATTGTCTATGGCAGGGGATTTTCTTTCGTTTAGTAGCTGCTACTAAGTAACTCTGTGTGTCTTCACCCTTATACATGTGGCATTGTTGGGATTTTTGAGGGCCAAAAGAAAAGTTTATCTTTCATCTGCCCTTGGAATTTTCTTTCTGCCGTTTGTATAGACGTTTTTATGAATTTGGACTCCATCGATATTCGTCACCTTTTTGTTTTTAACCTTGAATAAACTTCCCCTTACCAAGGAGCCTACAGTAACAGTGTATTTCCAGCAGGGGGCAGCAGATACCAACGCTTTGAATCAAGGCTACCCTTTTCTGAAATGGCACCAGTAGTTTATACAGAATCTCACCCCTTTCATTTAACCATTTCATTCTTAATACAGAAATGGAAAGGCAACGCTCCCAAATTATCCAGTTGGAAAAGCATCCCCTTATGATGTTTATTAATTGCTGAGCAGCATTACAGCATGTACTTTCTTTCCATTCTGTTTGTGCCGCTGAGACACTGAGCTGTGACAGGGGATCCTATTGTTCTGCTTGTTATTAATCCCAGCCATTCATTTCTGTGCGCTGCTTATTCTGCTTATTGACTGCTCTTGTCTTGGCTTCTCACATTGGTACCATGTCTCTAGTGCCCCTGCTCTTCCCCTCTCTACCCTCTCACCTTCATTCTCCCCACTGTTCCTTCTGAGAAACATAAGCTTGTCAGCCACCGTCTAATGTCAGAGAGCTTCTGCTACATTGGTTCAGGAGTCAGAAGCAGCAGTGTAGAGAATATAAACAGCCAGACAGATACTGCTTTCAATACCAGTTACCTTTACAAATAATGAATTATACATTTTTAGTGAAAAAAATGTATTGGAAAAATGCTGAGAATTAAAAAAAATGTTAATGATTAAATGAAAAAAAAAAAAAAAAAAAAAGATGTGTATATACAGGTATGGGATCCGTTATCCGGAAACCAGTTATGCTGAAAGTTCCGAATTATGGAAAGGCCATAGACTCCGTTTTAATCAACTAATTCCAATTTTTTTTAAATTATTCTAAATTTTTCTCTGTAATAATAAAACAGTACCTGTACTTGATCCCAACTAAGATATAATTACCCCTTATTGGGGGCAGAACAGCCCTATTGGGTTTATTTCATGGTTAAATGATTCCCTTTTCTCTGTAATAATAAAACAGTACCTGTACTTGATCCCAACTAAGATATAATTACCCCTTATTGGGGGCAGAACAGCCCTATTGGGTTTATTTAATGGTTAAATGATTCCCTTTTCTCTGTAATAATAAAACAGTACCTGTACTTGATCCCAACTAAGATATAATTACCCCTTATTGGGGGCAGAACAGCCCTATTGGGTTTATTTAATGGTTAAATGATTCCCTTTTCTCTGTAATAATAAAACAGTACCTGTACTTGATCCCAACTAAGATATAATTACCCCTTATTGGGGCAGAACAGCCCTATTGGGTTTATTTAATGGTTAAATGATTCCCTTTTCTCTGTAATAATAAAACAGTACCTGTACTTGATCCCAACTAAGATATAATTACCCCTTATTGGGGGCAGAACAGCCCTATTGGGTTTATTTAATGGTTAAATGATTCCCTTTTCTCTGTAATAAGAAAACAGTACCTGTACTTGATCCCAACTAAGATATAATTACCCCTTATTGGGGGCAGAACAGCCCTATTGGGTTTATTTAATGGTTAAATGATTCCCTTTTCTCTGTAATAATAAAACAGTACCTGTACTTGATCCCAACTAAGATATAATTACCCCTTATTGGGGGCAGAACAGCCCTATTGGGTTTATTTAATGGTTAAATGATTCCCTTTTCTCTGTAATAATAAAACAGTACCTGTACTTGATCCCAACTAAGATATAATTACCCCTTATTGGGGGCAGAACAGCCCTATTGGGTTTATTTCATGGTTAAATGATTCCCTTTTCTCTGTAATAATAAAACAGTACCTGTACTTGATCCCAACTAAGATATAATTACCCCTTATTGGGGCAGAACAGCCCTATTGGGTTTATTTCATGGTTAAATGAATGAGTGTGGGGCTCATTTTCATTGGTACATGCCTCGTACATGTGACCGTTGTAGCTGGTTGCTGGAAAACATGCCTGTATTAGTAGCTTTATTATATTCAACCATTTAGACATTCAGTTCTTGGCAGTCATCCTTATTTTGTTTGAGTTATTTTTGTCTTTGGATCCTACTTCTCTCCATAGATGAAGTGCATTTGGGCAGATCCCGTTAGTAACCCAGGCAGCTAGGAAGATTTAAGGACCTGGAACTGGAACACACCAAATCAATAATTTTTTAGGTTTGGCTGAATACCAAATCCAAACTATTGAAAAGAAAACGCACTAAAGCAACGTATGTAATAATTAAGAACTGAATTATATATTAAGTACTGGAGTGGTAGAAATCACATCATACCAAGTATAAACGAAGGCCCGGGTGTGAACACCCCGGGTCGGTCACACAATTCAAAAGGTTATAGATACATCAAGGTGCGTTAACAAGGCTCACCGTAGTCCAGTAGTGGTCCGGGTGCTCGAGGCCCCCGAACCCGTAGCCAAGGAAAATCTCCAAACTTGAAAAGGTAACGCCAAGCACACCGGACAACAGGATATTCTTTTTAAAACTCGATCTTTATTTATCCATCAAAAGCAAAAACGCCTAACGCGTTTCGTACACGTATGTACTTAATCATAGGCCTACGATTAAGTACATACGTGTACGAAACGCGTTAGGCGTTTTACAAAGAATATCCTGTTGTCCGGTGTGCTTGGCGTTACCTTTTCAAGTTTGAATACCAAATCCATTTGCGAACTGAATCCGAGCTCCAACTTCAATATTACAATTTTCAAAAAATAAAAAAAAAATTCTGTGATCAAGACTTGAAGGATTCAGATTTAGCGGAAACCTAATCCTTAATGTGCTTTGATTTGGCCTGAATATCGAGCCAAAGTCTCTATTTGGTGCATCTCTACTAAATAGTAGGATAAAACCAAAAATGCTGATTATAATACCTGGCCCTAGCTCCCTTGTAGACATGGTCCTTTCCACATTTCCGAGGGGCTGAAGCGAAAGGCAGAGAAAAGTTGTTTTTGTTTCCGGTTGCTTCTGTGTAAATTATATCAAAGGTAAGTTTGGAGGAACCTTTCAAGATACTTCAGTTTGGCACGGCACTGGACCTAATACTTTTTGGTTTATATCCTATAGAATTACATTGGATTTTCAGATCTTTATAACCGTAAATTCTCTTTTAATCTGCTCTACATTTAGATGATTTATGTTGCACATTAGTTCCATGATATTTTCCTCCGTTTCACTACAGTGAAATCCTTCTTAATTCATGAAGTATTCACACGGCTCATTATGCTTTGCCTTAGGATATAAACACCAGCAGTTTTAGCCCTCATTTAAGGTGGGGAGATGTGTACGCTGCTCGTTTATGCCCCTGTGGCCGACGGAACATACAGAAGGTCTTGGCTTTCTTCCTCCTTTTAGTCTGCCTCACCCTGATCTTCTTAGATCTTCTCTTTGGTTATTCTCCAGGTCCTACTGGGAGGCAAATTTATCATTCGAATATGGACTGCAAATTGAGGTTTTTCCCAGTACAAATAGCAAATTCAAATTCTGTAATCTCAATTTTTTCCAGAGTTATTAAGTGCAAAGGACTCAAACTGGAATTCAAAAATATTGCAGATAAAAGCTGGTTATTTTGTGCAAAATAGGAGTTGTATTTTCTAAATTCGAGCCATTTTAAGAGTTTTGAGTTTTTAAGATTATTTTGAAATTTGGCAGACTCCTTAAAAATTAAGGGTAGGATATGATTTCATCCTTTTTTTAGGAAGCAATTGAGATTTTGAGATTTTAAGTTTTGAGGGTTTTTTTTAAAAAATGTCCAATTTGAGATTTTCAAGCTTTCAAGTATTTTCAGATTCAAAAATTACATTTTAATAAATCTGCCTCTGGGTGGCTGATTTACCTTTTTTTTTTGTACATTATTTAAACAAAATACAAAAAAATAAATAAAAAATTTCCAGCTCAAATCACCTTGTTCCATTAACTTTCAATGAGGCTGTGAACATCGGATGTTTTTATAAACTGGGAAAATTAAGGTTCCATTGACTTCTATAGAAATTCACCATCTTTTAACTGCTAAATTTTTCTGGTGACTTTTCACAGTTTTTCCTGTGTGTTAAGGATTTCAGAAAATAATTTGCACATATATTGATGTACAAGGTTTTTCACCACAAGCACCGCCTCAATTTTTGAGAAATGTGTCTCTGTGTGTTTAGTATAAAGCTGGCCATACACGCACAGGTCTCGTACGATATCATTGGAGGGTGTATGGCGACTCGACAAGGCAACCAATATCGCGAAAGGCTGTGGATATCGGTCAACTCGTCGATCAGTCGGGTTATAAGCCGATATTATCTTACGAAACCTCGTTTGGTACAATATTCGGCGCGGGTATAGTGGCTTGAAGAGGCGACTGATATTGCAAATGGCTGCGGATATCGGTTGAAAAGGCAGGTTAAAAGATTTTGATCGGGCGCCCAAGCAAAATCTACGTTCAGGGCTGAATCGGCGAAAGGAGGTAGAATTCCTATTGTTTCTACCTCCATATCTGACGATTCAGCCCTGAACGTCAGTGGAGGGTGGGAACGATCTTTTGTGTGACCAGTGGCTGCACGAAAAATCGTTATTGCTACGTGTATGGCCTCCTTTAGTCCTCAGTCTTCCAGCATACATGATAGTCCTTCGGTTACCTTCAAGAATATACTTCTCTCTTTGGATGATCAGATGAACTTGTTTGCCATGTTTCACTGAGTCAGGCTTATTAACAACCAATCCACAATTCATTCTGATTGGAATAGTTTAGTTAAATAAAGAAAAATACCTCAAATTCAGGTGGTGATGACCCTACTAAAGAGTTACCTCCATCTCAGAAGAGGTTTGTGTTCTTGTTCTAGTTCGAGGTGGAAACTGTATTCTATTCTCTGGGATACTTGGGACCTGGGGTTCGTGGGGCTTAATGGCATTTTATCACCATTTTTTATGGCTACTAAGAAACATTTAAACACTAAAAACAGTAGGGTTGTTTGCCTCCAACATGGATTCATGAATCTTTGTTACCATCGAATACAAGGTACTGTATTTATGTGTTTGATTATACAGGTCTCTATGGAAAACAACATTCCTGTATTTTGCAGCTTTCTGGATAATGAGTTTTCCCATAATAGATCCCATAACTCTATAGTGTTGTAAATAGAAATGGTTCAGTTGGGAATTCTTCAGGATAAGATTTAGGGGCACATTTACAAAAGCCCGAACACTCCGAGTGTATTTTCGCAGAATTTTTCGGGCGTCCGCACGACTTTTTCGTACGCTTGCGCGAAAAAAACGGAAAGGTTTTACCGCTGTTTACAATGGTTCGGTATGAAAATTTAGTGACTTTCGGATCGCCAATACGATATTATCGTTACTAATACGATTTTTCCGTAAGCATTTTCGGGATATTTGCGATCTTCAGAAATTTTCGTTTCCAGTCCGAATTTTTCCCATTCGGGATTTGAATTCGTGGATTGGTAAATCTGCCCCTTAGTATGGCTAAACATTTGGAGACAGGTTTGTTAAAATTCAAGTATTTTTGACTTTTCAAAAAAACTTAGACTTTAAAAATCTTGAAGCCTTGACTTAAAAATAGCTTAAATTGTTTGCTTTTTTTTTTTTTAATTTGAGAAAACTTTTGAAAAATTTGAAAAGTAATCGAGATCACTATAATGCTGCAAAAAACCCTCAAAACTCTGCTACGAACTGTCACGGCTCTCTGTAAAATTGAATGGATTAATTTTTTTTCTTTGCAAATGAGAATTTTATCTCAGATCTAAATGTGCAAATTAGGATTCAGATTTGGTTCCATATTTAACCAAAACTGGATATTTGATATGATGTCTAATTCATGAATTCCGGTGCATTCCCAGCTATAATCTTTATACAGTAGGTAATGTAATATTCAGGAGACTTGGGTAAGGCAGGCATTAAAACTTGCTGAAGTGGAAATATATTAAATACATATTATATAATAATTTAGGCAAATTGTGTAAAAATATGATGAAATAGAAAATTTTGGAGATGCAGAATCTTCAGGTAAGTGCATGTGATGCCGGATATCCTATCTCTGCCTTTCCAAGCCTTTGCTAGATGCTACTCGCTGATTATCTTATACTTGGCAAGAGCAACACGTGACTTTTTGAGTATTAAGCTGGCCATAAACGTTCAGATTTCTTCTTCCGACGAACGTTCGGATATCGGTCGTATGATTAAATAACGATCTGAAACTAATATTCGGACTGAAATTGTAGGATA
The DNA here is from genome assembly GCF_000004195.4 of Xenopus tropicalis. Classification (NCBI taxonomy): domain Eukaryota; kingdom Metazoa; phylum Chordata; class Amphibia; order Anura; family Pipidae; genus Xenopus; species Xenopus tropicalis. The sequence goes on along the minus strand of NC_030677.2, from coordinate 202,545,198 downwards.
AAGCCCTAAAAATACAAATGGGAGGATGTTCTGAGCATGAAATAGTTGGCAGCACCAATCGTACCAAAGTGACTCCCATTGTAGGTCCCCCAAGGGTATCGCCAGATAGTCAATACATTCGCAGATCTTATCGTTAGCCAACCTGTCCGAACGACTGATCTCCATGGTAAGAAAATGATGGGGACTATGATTCGGAGGCCCACACGTGGGTATGTATATGGCCATCTTAAGTTACCCCAAGCATTCAAATAATCCTCTTTGTGAATCATTAAGAAATGCCCTACAGTCAACTGTTATAAATTCGTTTTTGAAATACTGCCTCTAATTTATGTTGCGAGACTCCGTTTATGTATGCATAACTTTATTTATAAAGCGACACAAAGTTACACAGCGCTGTACAATCTTACATTATACACAGTTACACACAGGGAGGACAAGTGTTACAATAAATAAATACAATATATATAAATAAACAGGGAATAAGTGCCATGTGGTATGAGACACAGTAGGAAGGAGGTCCCTGCCCCGTAGAGCTTACAATCTAAGTTTATGCTGCAAACATTTGTAATTAAAGCTGCTTATTTAAGAACCAAACCATATAGAATGGCTAAAAGGAAATTTTTGCTATGTGCTATCCTACCCCAAAATCCTCCACTTCCAAAACCTGTTCTGATTGTACAGAACAATGCAGAAATACGTGCCCCCCCCCCCCCCCCATCCTCCTCTCCGGTGATTTAAAGCCCTTTATTTGTCTTCTGAGCGAAACTTTTGCTTAAACGACAGACATCTTATTTTCTAAGAAATATTAATGGTAGTACTGGGATCCAGGCCACCTCTAGGTCAAAGAGAGGCGCCCCAGGCATATAGCTGTACCCCAGAAGTGATGAATATGGCCTCATTAAGCTCCACCTATTAACCACGATGATGTATGCCGCATCATTAATTCAGCAGTATTGCTCAGCACTTAATGACCAATTTGTGTCAAGATGACAGTGAAACGGCCTTTGATGTATAATATCGGCACACCTGCATGGGGCTGCCCCAACTGAACAATGGAAGTCTCCCCTTTTTATTTTTCCCCCTTTGAAGGCAAAAGAACTATAGTATTTTTACATTTGTCCTCCTTTACCTTATCAACGTTTGCCCATAAATTCTTTCACTGAGAATTAATTATGCAATAGGAGCATTTTCTGTAGCCAGTCTCCTTCCCGATATATTTGGGACATAATAAATAATGTTTATACAAAAAGGAAGAATTCTGACTCAAACCAAAAATGCTATTTTTTTTATTTTATTTTTGTTTTTAGGTGAATAGTAACATTTTCTTTTATAATGTTTTTTTTATTCTATTTTATTTTTGTGTAATCTGTAAGTGAGTCAGTAAATACCTGATGGTGAGTTTATTCTTTCTACTGAATGCAAATCTTTGAATAAAGCTGAATTTGATCCCAAAGAAAAGACTTCTGGCGTATAAACCTTATGTGATCAAAGTTGGCGCGTACGATAAAATGTCTCTCCTCCTATCAGCCCTACAATGTCGTTAGCTGTATTCCAGCTTATGTGTAATGGGTTCATCCTCTGAATTGTCTTTGTAGAATGGCCGAAATCCCCCAGGACAGCCGAACACCCTTTGTTTACCGCCGCCTCCTTCCCAGCTGCTGCTCCCCTGTCCTGTTGTGCAGCTTAAAAAGGGCAACAAGGTCAAAAGAAACCTAGGTGTCTTGAATTAGTTGTCTCCTCTCCTTTTGGAAAGGGATTCATATTCATGCTAAGCTGCTTTCTTTTTCTGCTCCAGTTGTAACGTTCTTGCCTTTTTGTGTTGCCGATAGGAGTTATTAGAGCCCCTGAATACACATTACTCATCCGACATATTATCATTCATTCTTACCCCATAGAAAACCCCTTTTTCGGGTCACTGCTCTAATGCCGAACATATTTTCTGTCCGAAGTGGAGATTTTAAAGCGAGTCACAACACGCCGGTAATATTAAACATTAAAAGGGTTTATTTTGTAATTCAGCGAGGAAGTGTTCCGCTGAAGGTCGACATTTGTCTTCCCAAACTGTCAGATGTTTTTAGGGCTGCAGTTCTGACTCTTTGAAAAACAACTTTTTTTTTTTCTTTTCCTTCTTGCAGGGGAATTTGCCTAAATATTCACATAACTCCCTGACGGTTCAAGCAATAAAGACAAATGTAACGGACTCGGACATACACCTGCTCTTCTTTGATGTAGAGGCCCTAATTATTCAGCTCCTTACTGAAGAAGCCTCCAGGCCAAATACTGCACTGACGTCCCCCGAGAGTTTACAGAAAGCATCTGGCAGTTCTGACAAAGGAGGGTCTTTCTTGGCTGGTAAACGAGCAGCAGTGCTTTTCCAACAGGTGAAGGAGACTATCAAAGAAAACATTAAAGAACATCTCCTCGACGATGAAGATGAAGACGAAGAAGCGATGAGACAGAAGCGGGACGAAAGCGACCCCGAGTACCGCACTAGCAAATCCAAACCATTGACTCTGCTTGAGTACAACCTTACTATGGACACCGCAAAACTTTTCATGTCATGTCTCCATGCCTGGGGCTTGAACTCTGCATTGGATGACGTTTGCCTTGAGCGCCTCGGAATGCTGAAACCACACTGCCCTGTGTCTTTTGGTTTGCTCTCAAGAGGTGGCCACATGTCCTTGATGCTTCCACGGTTCAACCAGCCAGTTTATAAAGCGTTAGATGGAAATGTAGGTGTAGGACGTAAAATGTCTGTTAGCGAAGGACTCGGGAAAGGAACGTATGGAGTTTCACGGGCGGTCACTACACAGCATTTGATGTCTATTATATCCCTGGCAAATACACTCATGAGCATGACCAATGCTACATTCATTGGTGACCATATGAAGAAGGCTCCAAACAGGTACCAGACAGACATAGCCCCCACTTACAAAACAAATAAGTGTATCTTGTACTATACTGTTATATTTTCCAGAGCTAAAGAACATTCAGGTAGAAAGCTGAGCCCACTGAACCCATAATAAGCCTATTGTGCACGGTTCCACAGATACCTTCTATAAGAAACATCTTTTCCCATGTATCATATTTTTTAGGAGATCCATCATTACGCCCAAGGTTTAGAAACATGAAATACTCCTTAAGAATAACGACTTAAGGACTTATTTATCAATTTTCGAGTTTGTGAATTCCAGTTTGTTTTTCGAAATCAAAAATACTTGCATATGGAATGGTCGCTTATTTATTAATAAGGAAAAGTTATTCAAATAAAAACTTAATTTTTCGGGTTTTAAGAGCTCGAAAAATTCAGGTTTGAGAATGTGGCTTGACTTTGCATATAACAACTCCCATTGACTGCTATAGAAACTCACAAGTTCTTACATGGTGAATTTTTACATTCGCGTTTTCAGGTTTTTTGCACTTAATAAATACCAGACATTCAAGTTTTCGAATCATAACTTGAATTCAAGTTCAAAAAAACTCGAATCGAGAAAAGAATCAAACTCGACCATTGATAAATCACCCCCTTAATATTGTTACATGCTTATTATAATATTCTCTGAAACCTTTTCATTCTTTCATTTTTTATTCCCTTCCTTCACTGTTTTCCTTTCCTTTCAGATCTATTCTCTTTCCCCTTTTAGATACCCCAAGAATGTAAGAATGGCTAGATGTATTGGTGTGCAGTGAAAGCATAGGCCAGCAAGGCCAAGAGCTGTATAGCTCACAATAACTGCTTCCTCTGGGTGGAACCCTACAGATGAGCTCTTGGTAACAAGTGCACTTTGTTTTTAGGCCTCCGAGATCCGGATCGCCAGACTCTATGAAGGGCAAGGCTTCCGCCCAGGCCTCCAGCAGCATGATACAAAGTCAGATCAAACAAGGTAACCATGAGATGTAAGATGCTAGCAGGGTATAGGAAGTCTAATGTGATTACATATAAAATATACTGTTATTTTTGCTGTGATCTTAAAAAGTGCTATGTTCGAAGGCAGTTGAATGATGGGTTGGTAATTGTGCTAAAAACACTGGACATGAACTTAACTAGCATTTTTAGTGCATTATCTATGTGCTTTCCCCTACACTCATGTAAAGAATAAATCTTATGTTGGGCACATTCTTAAGGTATCCTGAGTTTGTGCTTTATATGTATGTACATAGCCTTAATATGGGAATGCAACTTAACGTGTGCAGTAAACCTTTACTTCTTCTATGTCTCCTCCCTCGTTTTCCTATCAGCCATCTCTTGTCCATCCTTCTCAACTTCCATATCTCTTCTCTCTCATTCCCATCAGTAGTCTCTTATTTACATCTTCCATGTTTCCGCCCTCTCTTTTCTCTCATCTGTGTCTTCTCCATCATTCTCTACTTCGCTTCCTTCTCTACATCTCTTCCCTCTTATTTCCATCCGCTGTCTCTTGTCCATCCCACTACCCATCTTCCATGTTTGTCCCCCTCTCCCCTTCAGTCTAAAGTTAATGATGTGTAATTACATAGGCACAACAATAACTGCATCCCGCCAGAAGCTGCTGAAGCAGAGAAAACTCAAACCTAAATCAAATTTTAGCCAAATGCTAAATATCAAGCGTCAATTTTGGTCTATGTATCCAAAAACAATTTTTTTAATTTTTTTTTTAAAGTCCCTCCATTATATGATATATTAAATTTATTCTGTACCGTTCTCTATATTCATTTTTTAAACTTGACTACTGTCAAAACTGATGTCCATGGGACCTAGTCCTGAGGTTTCTCCTCTAGCTGTTACCTGCCCGTTGCCTACAGTGGACTGTAAGATTTCTACAAAGGCACGTAGGGGAAGGTTTATCATTTCAATTTGACTTTTTACTGTGATTTGAGTTTTTGGGGGACAAAATTGAGATTCTGAAGCTCAAATTGTCATTTATCAAATACAAAATAATGCAAGTTAAAAGTTTGACATCTAAAAGTTGGTGAGTGCATGTATCAGTCAATGGCTGATACATGCAACAGCAAAGTGAGATTTCATTGCGTTTGCGTTGTTTTTTTTTCAAGTTTTTAGCCAATCAAGTTTTCTAGATTCAAGCTTTTTTTTTTTTTTTATATATAAATAAGCCCACATTCAAGATTTTCAATTTATTTTGGAATCCAAAAAAAGTTGAAAATGCAATTTTCATCAAATTTGTAAATAGTAATTTATATTATATATTCATATATTATATTTTATATATTATTATATACAGCACTACGAAATATGTTGGCGCTTTATAAATAAATGTTCACAATAATAATAATAATGTCTACTTTTTTACTCTTTAGACATTAGAAAATATTATATATTATATGTATTATATATATATATATTATATCGTATGTGATAAGAAAATATAATGAAAAAAATACATTTATAAAAAAATTGTGATGAGTGACTCACAGTGAGTGTCCCAATTTGATTTGCCGAAAAATATTGCAAAAATTTGCAAAACTCATTTAAATCAATGGGCATTTTTTTGTTGCTACCGCAGAACTTAAAATTTTTTTGTTTCAGATATTGGAGTCTATGGGCGTTTTTTCAAGGCAAAACCTAGGGGCCCATTTACTTACTCACGAACCGGCCGAATGCGCCCGATTGCGTTTTTTTCATAATGATCGGTATTTGGCGATTTTTTCGGAAAATTATCACAACTTTTTCGTTGCCATCCGAATGTGGCGCAAAATCTGGCGATTTTTTCGTAGCGTTAAAACTTGCGTGAAAAGTCGCACCTTTTTCGTAGCCATTCTGAAAGTTGCGCAAAATGTTGCGTTTTTTCCCGAAAATCGTATTGGTAACGAAAAAGTCGCGACAATTTCCGAAAAGTCGTAAAGGCACCGAAAAAATCGCAAAAAATACGAAAAAGTCGCAAAATGTTCGTTTTCCAATCGGAATTTTTCCAATTCGGATTCGAATTTGTGTCTTAGTAAATCAGCCCCCTAGTGTAAAAATTTTGCTCATTACTATTTCTTTTTTAACATCTTATTCAAATTTATTTGAACATCTTTATTTGTAATGTAGAATATCAAAGGAGGAATATCGACGTAAATATTCAAATTCTCATTTCATAAAAGGCATAACTACATTTTGGCATTAAAAAATGGGTTGATTCCATTTATTTTTAAACATTATATTTTTACTTAACCAACAGTTTATTTTATGTTAAGTGGCCTTTATATATATATATATATATATATATATGTATATATAATTTCACTCAGGTATGGGATCCTTTATCCAGAAACCCATTATCTGAATTATGGAAAGGCCATCTCCCATAGACTCCATTATAAGAAAATAATTCCAATTTTTAAAAATGATTTTCCAGAACAGCCCTATTGGGTTTATTTAATGGTTAAATGATTCCCTTTTCTCTGTAATAATAAAACAGTACCTGTACTTGATCCCAACTAAGATATAATTACCCCTTATTGGGGCAGAACAGCCCTATTGGGTTTATTTAATGGTTAAATGATTCCCTTTTCTCTGTAATAATAAAACAGTACCTGTACTTGATCCCAACTAAGATATAATTACCCCTTATTGGGGCAGAACAGTCCTATTGGGTTTATTTAATGGTTAAATGATTCCCTTTTCTCTGTAATAATAAAACAGTACCTGTACTTGATCCCAACTAAGATATAATTACCCCTTATTGGGGGCAGAACAGCCCTATTGGGTTTATTTAATGGTTAAATGATTCCCTTTTCTCTGTAATAATAAAACAGTACCTGTACTTGATCCCAACTAAGATATAATTACCCCTTATTGGGGGTAGAACAGCCCTATTGGGTTTATCTAATGGTTAAATGATTCCCTTTTCTCTGTAATAATAAAACAGTACCTGTACTTGATCCCAACTAAGATATAATTACCCCTTATTGGGGGTAGAACAGCCCTATTGGGTTTATTTAATGGTTAAATGATTCCCTTTTCTCTGTAATAATAAAACAGTACCTGTACTTGATCCCAACTAAGATATAATTACCCCTTATTGGGGGCAGAACAGCCCTATTGGGTTTATTTAATGGTTAAATGATTCCCTTTTCTCTGTAATAATAAAACAGTACCTGTACTTGATCCCAACTAAGATATAATTACCCCTTATTGGGGGCAGAACAGCCCTATTGGGTTTATTTCATGGTTAAATGATTCCCTTTTCTCTGTAATAATAAAACAGTACCTGTACTTGATCCCAACTAAGATATAATTACCCCTTATTGGGGGCAAAACAAGCCTATTGGGTTTATTCAATATTTAAATGATTTTTAGCAGACTTAAGGTATGGAGATCCAAATTACAGAAAGATCCCTTATGCGGAAAACCCCACGTCCCGAGCATTCTGGATAATAGTTCCCATACCTTTATATCGGTTATAATTCTTTAAATGGCAGTTTTCTATTTAGGATTACCCAATGGCACATACTAATAAAAAGTATATTTATAAAAAAAATGGTTTATTTAGATGAAGCAGGGTTTTACATGAGCGATTTATATTTTCATAGAGACCTTGTTTGGGGGAATAGTTTCCCTTTAGGGTAAGTGATGTATAGGCAAGGCCGTGCATATTGACCGTATGCGTTGTTACTGTGCGAGCCTGAATACTAATGTCCCTCCCTCTTGGAATTAAGCCCTTGTTTGTTCTGCTAAACCTTAACTAAAGGGAGTTTGGCCATGCTGCCCCCTTACACGTGCTCGGCTGACATTACGCTGCATTTGCATTGCATTATGGAACGGATAGTTTTCATGCAGATGTCCTACAGCGACAAAAGGACCTCGCCACATGAAAGGCAAACACCCGCTTTACAAAACATTGTTTAACTTGTGCAGGAACCAGAGTGCATTGTCGTTCGGCAGGAGAAGGATTAATTTGAAGCTGGTTGTGCATGACATATGGTAATTTCTCTATAGGAAGGAAGTGTCAAGCAGTGACCTCTAAATCTTAGCACTGACCTCCCGTTATACAATGTGTGTGCCATAAGGAGCACGCGGCCTATTCACATGCTAATGCGCCCGGCCATGCACAACCTGCGCTACAAATCTCATTATTACTTTTCAACCACCGGCCCATGGAAATACCACTACTTGGAGCAGAACATTTTCTGAAAAGAAGCCCTCGCCGGGTTTTAATGAAGTTCCGTAGCCGACTACAATGGGAGGGTGCCAGTGACACGCACGGAGCAGCGCCGTTAGAACTCCAGATCGACTGCTAAAGAGCTTCCACCAAGGCTCCTTTGTTATTGAAGGGAAAAATCTAAAGTCAATCAAAGTACAATGTGTCGGAACAATATTACGTGCAGATAGTGTTTGCTCCATTATGGCTGCCCAGTGCCCAAGGAAAGAACATGGCCGTTCTCTATGGCTAACTGCCGCTTATGGAACACTTCATGAACCTAAAAATACATTTTATTTTGACGTAGACTCCGATCTTCCAAAATAGTTTCTTTCTGATTTAAATACAGGTATAGGATCCCTTATCCGGAAACCCGTTATCCAGAAAGTTCCGAATTATGTAAAGGCCATCTCCCATAGACTCCATTATTAGCAAATAATTATAATTTTTAAAAATTATTTTTTTATTCTCCGTAATAATAAAACAGAAACTAAAAAAGCATTTAAACATTAAATAAACCCAATAGAATTGTTTTGCCTCCACTAAGGATTAATGATATCTTAGTTGGGATCTGTAATAATAAAACAGTACCTGTACTTGATCCCAACTAAGATATAATTACCCCTTATTGGGGCAGAACAGCCCTATTGGGTTTATTTAATGGTAAAATGATTCCCTTTTCTCTTTAATAATAAAACAGTACCTGTACTTGATCCCAACTAAGATATAATTACCCCTTATTGGGGGCAGAACAGCCCTATTGGGTTTATTTCATGGTTAAATGATTCCCTTTTCTCTGTAATAATAAAACAGTACCTGTACTTGATCCCAACTAAGATATAATTACCCCTTATTGAGGGCAGAACAGCCCTATTGGGTTTATTTAATGGTTAAATGATTCCCTTTTCTCTGTAATAATTAAACAGTACCTGTACTTGATCCCAACTAAGATATAATTACCCCTTATTGGGGGCAGAACAGCCCTATTGGGTTTATTTCATGGTTAAATGATTCCCTTTTCTCTGTAATAATAAAACAGTACCTGTACTTGATCCCAACTAAGATATAATTACCCCTTATTGGGGGCAGAACAGCCCTATTGGGTTTATTTCATGGTTAAATGATTCCCTTTTCTCTGTAATAATAAAACAGTACCTGTACTTGATCCCAACTAAGATATAATTACCCCTTATTGGGGGCAGAACAGCCCTATTGGGTTTATTTCATGGTTAAATGATTCCCTTTTCTCTGTAATAATAAAACAGTACCTGTACTTGATCCCAACTAAGATATAATTACCCCTTATTGGGGGCAGAACAGCCCTATTTGGTTTATTTAATGGTTAAATGATTCCCTTTTCTCTGTAATAATAAAACAGTACCTGTACTTGATCCCAACTAAGATATAATTACCCCTTATTAGAGCCAAAACAATCCTATTGGGTTTAATGTTTAAATAATTTTTTTTAGTAGACTTAAGGCAGGAGATCCGAATTACGGAAAGACCCCCTTATCTGGAAAACCCCAGGTCCTGAGCATTCTGGATAATAGGTCCCATACCTGTACTACTTAAAAAAACAATAGCAAAAAAAATGTGTTTTGATACTTCCGGTCACTTGATCGTTTGGTATTTTCCCTGGAAAATTTGGACAATATTAAATAAAGATTTTTAAAATATAAACAATCATTACTGTAACAATTAATTCTTCACAATACCTGATTTACCACAGTGTCAGTATCCATTTTTTTTAATATTATTTAAATCACCAAAAAATAAATAAAACCGACTTTATTTCAAAACCCCAGGCCAATTGACTGATTGATTCTGAGGGACTTGTTTAATTCCTTTGACTTTGTAGGACAACTTGATTGATTTAATCAGTATTTTTACACATGTACAAATGGATAAGAATCCTTCAGAAAACCTGATAATGTGCCCATTAATATGACGGAACATTCCATTCAGTAATAAGATCACCCCATTGGTTGGTATCTTGAGCGTTCCAGTTCCTGCAGCTTTTGGAAGCCGGCGCTAGTTGTAGTCCACCAACGCCGGAGACTAAGACCAAGGGAAAGAAGCTGGAAGTTTTCTGTTGCTGGCTTTTCTCTGTATGGCTGTTTTGTCTCTGTATTTCCTGTGACCTGTTTTTATTTTCTCTATGTTCTGCCTGTTTCTGTAGTAACAACTCGTGTTTGAACTGACAGTGCCGCTGTGCCTCATTTTCTTCTGTCTTTCTTTTCTCTTGTCTCCTCTGCAAAGCTGTTGCTCCTGACGCTTCTGCTAGCACTGAAGCCGATCATTCTGCCTCTGATCGCACTTTACATTCCTGTTTCTCAGTCAATGAAGGTATTCTCTCTTGCTTTTCTTGGTGCCCCCCCCGCTTGTCTTTATTTGGTTCCATCCCCACCTGTATGCTTTACACCTTCCACTTGACGTCGTGTTTCCTTGGCCGTAAGCTCTTTATAATATTGTGTTTGTAAGACTCTGTCAATGTCCAGTTTTGGAGCTGTTCCTACCTGTATATTGTAATGATGGGACCCACCTAAAGGTATTGGTGAAAATGACTGAAACTGCTACAAGGGGCTCATCTACTTCTAGTAACTATTGTATGCTAACATTGATTGGGGGAAAAAGTTTAAAATTAACAGGAAAAAATAAAAAAAGAAGGCAGAGTTCTATATTTTTGGTTATTGTAAAGATTATTCTATATTATTCAACTCTGGAAGTATCCTTGGCTTTTGCTGCAAATTGCTTGGCTAGTGCATATCCAATGAAAATGCCGCAAATGCGTTTAAACATACTATTTATTAAAGATTGAGGGGAAAAAATAATCTTTTCCCAAGTAGCTAGTGGGTGAAAATAAGGATTTTCTGATGAGTGAAAATATGTGGCAAACATTTGATGAAGTTGCACTAGATTTCTATAGGCTTAAGTTTGTCACTCAACTTCAAATTTCACATCGGTTGACATTGTTAACGTTACTCCACGAAAACCCCACCATTGTTATTGGAAGAACTAGTTACACTTGATGAATTTACCCTCTAGTCTGCACATATTAAAATTATTCCTTTCTTTCATTTCTCTCCCCGTAAGGGTTGGAACTTTTCATTTTGGGCTTCAGATTAGTACAGGTATGGGAACCCTTATCAGGAAACCCAATTTCCAGAAAGCTTTAAAAAATGATTTCCTTGTACTTGATGGCAACTAAGCTCCATATTGGGGGCCCAAACAGTTCTATTGGGTTTATGTAGACTTAAAGAAGAAGGAAAGGTGTAATCACTGGGGGATGGCAAAATGTTAGGCAAGCCCCAGTTATAGTAATCACTTACCCTGGGCTCGTCAGCAGAAAACTGCACTGACTTGGAACGATCCTCTTCTTCTTGAAAAAGACGGCTTTTTTGTAAAAGTTCTGTTTTTCAAGACAATAGAAGGAAGAGGATCACTCGGAGGTACCCCGGGCCGGTGCAGGGTTCTGCTAACAGGAGCACAAACCCAATCAGGTACAAATAATCAGCAAATAATCAGCGAAGTGATTACAGTCACTGGGGAAGGCTAAAATGTTGGGACCCCCAAGTGATTATACCTTTCCTTCTATTTTTAGATATAGAGATCAAAATTACAGGAAGATCCCATATCTAGAAAAGCCCAAGTCCCGAGCATTCTCCCGTACCTGTATAATGTTTATAGCAGAAGGCATGTGAATGCTTCCAGTGCATTTAAGGCCAAACAACTTCCGCAAGTTAAAAACACAAAACAATCTGTCCCTCCATGTTTGGGGTTAAATAAAACCAGACAGGAGCATGTAAATGTCTATATAAATGTTTATTTTCATCCCTTTCAGCCACCATGAAAATATGTATTTCTTCCCATTTGTATAACCAAGGTTTGTGTTTTGCAATTGTATGTTCTAGGAACTAAGGGTATTTCTCAAGCTTTTTGCCAGCCTACATATGTCCCGAGACTCTTCCAGCACCCTAAAGCCTACTCAAATTATTAGGGTGTGTTCAAAGAAACTAAGCTTGGTGCCAAATGTTTGCTTTTACTGACAACGAATGTGCATTTTTGTGGGTGCAGTAGGAGGTGCTCCCAGTGCATTAAATCAACACAGTTGTGCGTGCTTGGTAGTGCCAGTAGGGGGCACTTGTGCAGGATTTAGCCGAAGAGGCAGGACAGACCCAATCGTGCTTGGCACAACTATACAAAAGTACCTTTAATAAATGGTGTCAGAGTTGCTGTTTATTTTAGCACAAACACCCTTAAGGCTACATCATAAATGACCCCCTTTAATACATAAAGCTTTATGTGCAGAGGCCCCCAAACAATACCATGCCCAGCTTTATTTCCACTCATTAGGGAGCTGTAATTGTTGGCTAATTTACATACATCGCTAATTATACAAGCAATAGAATGAAGAAAGAATGAAAGAACAAGAACAACTTCAGGACTCGTTGTGACAGCAATGTTTAGAGGCTCCTTGGCCTACGAAGGCACAGCTGTCTGACCACTGGATCTGCTCCCTATTGAAAAGCAACAGGGGGTTTTCTGTATGGAAATGGCTGAATATCTATATTATTCTGTTCCATCCTGAACCGATTCAAGCACTAACTTTATAGGTAGATTGAACCAAAATGTATACGTCTTAAATATACTGACATCATGGCCTCTGCTTTTTGTTTTTTTTTTTTTACAGAAAATACAATCTCTGTTTTTTCAACAGTCACCGGAACAACTCAAAGCAATCTTCTACTCTTCTTTAGAATAAATGTGTAATTGAAACTGTACCAGCCCAATTTAGGTGTATGTTATGCTAAATACTTTGTCCATTATTGTTCTATAGGGTGGAGTCAGTTGGCCGCCATGCATTGCGTCATGCTCCCTGACTTGCTGGGATTGGACAAGTTCAGGCCTCCGCTCCTGGAAATGCTGGCGCGTAGGTGGCAGGACCGGTGCCTGGAGGTAAGGCCTTACAGATACAGGTCACTCCTTGCTCTATGGGGGCCATTTATTAATGTTTGTTTTATTACATTTAAAAAAAGTCGCAACTCACTATTTACTATGCATCAAAACTGCCAAAAATCCAAATCCAACAATTCGCCATCTAAAACTTGTCGAGATCATGTAGAAGTCCAGGGTCAGACTTGGGGTGCAGGCCTACCAGGGTCGGACTGTGGGTGCAGGCCTTCCAGCTGGCTGCAACCCCTATGGGCCCCCACTGAACCCCCTAACCCCCCGGAGGGGCCCCTGGTGAGCCTCCCTAACCCCCCGCAGTGGCCCTCGCTGGACATCCTCCCCTGAGTGTCAGTTTAACACATCAGGGAAGGAAAACCATTGGGCAGGGGCGCCAGCCAGGGTCAGGTCTGGCCCGTCTGGGCCCACCGGGTTTTTTCCCAGTTGCCCAGTCCGACCCTGCAGAGGTCCCTTTACTTTTCCTGGAAGATCCTTCTTTTGCTTTGAAACTTTAGAGGTTTCTGAGTTTTTATGCTGGTTTTTTGTGCATCAGTTTGAAAAAGCCAAAGTTTTTTTATGCACAGAAATTTAAAAAAATGAGAAATGTTAGAGTTTTAGTAAGTCTGCTTCTACATATTGTATTTAGCAGCTCCTGCTACATTGTTTCAGAAGTCAGAACCCCCCATCCAGAGACTAGAAAGGGACAGAGGGATACTGGTTTTATTAGTAGCTCCATCTGAAAACAATTAAAAACCATTGAACCATGTTGCCATTAATGTATATTGTAAAAAGTTGCTTGGGATCAATATTTTGTTTCTTAGGACAAATTTAGGTTTATGTTCACTTTAATGGAAGAAAATTCTTCCACCAGCAAAATAAAGATTTTATGAAAGGTTGGAGGTATTTTGTCAATTGAAAGGATGGTAAATAGGCAAAATGTAGCTGCTAAGTGACTTTCTGGTTCTTTCTGTTTCTTTATTGCAAACTGGAATAGTGCAAAAGGTTTTGTATTTATGCTTGGCAAATAGGCAAAGCTGGCACAATAGCAACAGTGGCACTTTAAGAAGTAACAATAACTGTATGGCCTGTTAGAATGACATGCACAATTCCAAACACGCAGACTCAGCATCTTCCCACTTCAGATTTTGAGAAAATGGGACGTATTCTGCATGAAACAATTCTATATGCTTTATCTTGCCCTGGAGAGGAACATGACTTGGCCTTGGCACATTGCAAGTTTCCCCCTAAGTTACAGCAGCGAGGAGCCGACTTCCAATTAAGCTATCAAGTGGCCTAAATTCCCTGTGTTCAAGTGTTCAGATCAGTCTATCGGCCAATAAACAGCTGTCGCCGCTGCTGCGCAGGTGTGATGCCACTCTATCAACTCAATTAGCAGGTAGAATCCCTCTGCTGGGTGTTAGAGACACGTGCGCACTGCTTGTTGCAGGGAACAGAGCTCTGAATGAAACCGTAAAAAAAGTTGTTCACGTTAATCCGCGGAAAAATAACTTGAGACATTTGTTTTTAAAAATGTGACTGTAAAAAAGAAAAACTTGAAAAATGAAATATCTTTGCCATTGCCCATTGGAGCCTACGGGCAATTTTTGTGGTGAAACCTGGTGAGAAATTTCGCTCATCACTATTGAATATCCCCTTCTCTTGACTTCTACGGAAGCTCACAGGTTTCTAGTTGTCAAACGAAAACCGAAAATTAGCGTTTTCTAGATATTTTTATTTGATTTATCTTGAAAATTTGAGTTCAGAATTAGATTTTATTCCCAGATCAGATCATCTGGGTGTTATATAATCCACTGAATGTTTATTCTAAAGATTATGTTGTTGTTCTTTGCTGTTTATAATTGATTTTGTGCCACTTGGGCTGCAATTGTTTTTTTTTCTTAAGTTTTTTGTTAAGTTAGCCATCTTTGTTTCAGGTCAGAGAAGCGGCACAAGCATTGTTACTCGCTGAGCTCCGGCGAATCGGACAAGAAGGACGCAAGGAGACAATCGATTCCTGGGCACCATATTTACCCCTATACGTTGATACCATTATGTCACGTAAGTGTAAATCTCAGAATCTTGCTAACAGCCATATAGACTGAAACCGCTATAGGAAAAAAGGGAAAACATGGTCATTTGAAAATAAACACAGTCAAACATGTAACCTAGAACTTTAGTAGTTAAAGTGACCTGTCGCCCAGACATAAAAAGCTGTATAATAATGTACAGGTATGGGACCTGTTATCCAGAATGCTCAGGACCTGGGGTCTTTCCGTAATTTGGATCTCCTACCTTAACCCTTTAAGTGCCAGCCGAATTCGTCATTTCAGTTCCCCCCAGTGCCAGACGTTTTGTAAACATTCTGTGCTCTCTCAATGTAGGGGCTTTTACTGGGGGCAGGGTTAAGTTTAGGTAGGCAAACTATATATTGTTTTTTTCAGGAGAACCTGAGCTTTCCAAATATACCTGAGTTTTTGTGTATTTCCACTTCTGGAACAAGATTTAGAGCTTGAAATACAAAAAAAAAAAAGAAAAAATGCTATTTTTCATGATATAAGGATTTCTACCAGAAACATATTTTATTTTATGGACAAAAATTCAACTGATTTGGAAAGCCTCATGTCTCCCGAACGTGCCAATACCTGATATGTATAGTTTAATTGAGATTTCTGACTTCTATAGATCAAAAACTCCCAGCAGTAAATTACTAAATTTTCAAAGCATTACAGCAGAATACGGCATACTTTACATTCCAAAGCCAAAAATCCTGGAATATTAGGTTTACCCCAGGAAACCATACATTTTTGAAAACTACACATTCTGACGAATCCGAAATGGGTAACTATGTCTTCCAACTCCTAAGTACCAAACGGCAATGCTTTACTGAATTTAGCATTTTCTATAAAAAATTATGAAAATTCTAAAAAATCACCTCAAATCTTCCATTTTCAAGCACCTTATCTCCCACATAACATTAGGTACGAAGAAAACACACCCTAAATATGAAAGCCAGGGGTCCACTGAACAGTTTGATGCCCATTGTGCATAGGATCACCGATGTATCTGGAATTTAGAGACCCCAAAAGGAAGTTAGTACATACAAATTGCCCAGGAGATCTCTTTAGCTACTGAAAATTCAACACATTTACTGCATTTTCTGTGGGGTAAAAACACAAAAAAATACATTGACCCCCCAAAATCATATATTTTTGGAAAGTACACATTCGGACGAATTCAAAATTGGTACCCATGTCTTTCTACTCCAAACTACTGAGTCGCAATTCTTTCCCAAAATTGCCAGTTTTGATGAAATACCTAAAAATCACATCAAATCTACCACTTTCAAGCACCTTATCTCCCACATAACATTAGGTACCAAAAGAACACACCCTAAATATGAAAGCCAAGGGTCCGCTGAACAGTTTGATGCCCATTGTGCATAGGATCACCAATGTATCTGGCATTTAGAGACCCCATAAGGAAGTTAGTGCATACAAATTGCCCAGGAGATCTCTTTAGCTACTGAAAATTCATACACGTTTACTGCATTTTCTGTGGGGTAAAAACCCAAAAAAATACATTGACCCCCCAAAACCATATATTTTTGGAAAGTACACATTCGGGCGAATTCAAAATTGGTACCCATGTCTTTCTACTCCAAACTACAGAGTCGCAGTGCTTTCCCAAAATTGCTAGTTTTGGTGAAATACCTGAAAAACACATCAAATCTTCCACTTTCAAGCACCTTATCTCCCACATAACATTAGGTACCAAGAAAACACACCCGAAATATGAAAGCCAAGGGTCCGCTGAACAGTTTGATGCCCATTGTGCATAGGATCAGCACTGTATCTGGCATTTAGAGACCCCATAAGGACGTCAGTGCATACAGATTGCCCCAGAGGTCTCTTTAGCTACTGAAAATTCATACACGTTTACTGCATTTTCTGTGGGGTAAAAACCCAAAAAAATACATTGACCCCCCAAAACCATATATTTTTGGAAAGTACACATTCGGGCGAATTCAAAATTGGTACCCATGTCTTTCTACTCCAAACTACAGAGTCGCAGTGCTTTCCCAAAATTGCTAGTTTTGGTGAAATACCTGAAAAACACATCAAATCTTCCACTTTCAAGCACCTTATCTCCCACATAACATTAGGTACCAAGAAAACACACCCTAAATATGAAAGCCAAGGGTCCGCTGAACAGTTTGATGCCCATTGTGCATAGGATCAGCACTGTATCTGGCATTTAGAGACCCCATAAGGACGTCAGTGCATAGAGATTGCCCCAGAGGTCTCTTTAGCTACTGAAAATTCAACACGTTTACTGCATTTTCTGTGGGGTAAAAACACCAAAAAATACATTGACCCCCCAAAACCATATATTTTTGGAAAGTACACATTCGGGCGAATTCAAAATTGGTACCCATGTCTTTCTACTCCAAACTACAGAGTCGCAGTGCTTTCCCAAAATTGCTAGTTTTGGTGAAATACCTGAAAAACACATCAAATCTTCCACTATCAAGCACCTTATCTCCAACATAACATTAGGTACCAAGAAAACACACCCGAAATATGAAAGCCAAGGGTCCGCTGAACAGTTTGATGCCCATTGTGCATAGAATCAGCACTGTATCTGGCATTTAGAGACCCCATAAGGACGTCAGTGCATAGAGATTGCCCCAGAGGTCTCTTTAGCTACTGAAAATTCAACACGTTTACTGCATTTTCTGTGGGGTAAAAACCCAAAAAAATACATTGACCCCCCAAAACCATATATTTTTGGAAAGTACACATTCGGGCGAATTCAAAATTGGTACCCATGTCTTTCTACTCCAAACTACAGAGTCGCAGTGCTTTCCCAAAATTGCTAGTTTTGGTGAAATACCTGAAAAACACATCAAATCTTCCACTTTCAAGCACCTTATCTCCCACATAACATTAGGTACCAAAAGAACACACCCGAAATATGAAAGCCAAGGGTCCGCTGAACAGTTTGATGCCCATTGTGCATAGGATCACCAATGTATCTGGCATTTAGAGACCCCATAAGGAAGTTAGTGCATACAAATTGCCCAGGAGATCTCTTTAGCTACTGAAAATTCAACACATTTACTGCATTTTCTGTGGGGTAAAAACACCAAAAAATACATTGACCCCCCAAAACCATATATTTTTGGAAAGTACACATTCGGGCGAATTCAAAATTGGTACCCATGTCTTTCTACTCCAAACTACAGAGTCGCAGTGCTTTCCCAAAATTGCTAGTTTTGGTGAAATACCTGAAAAACACATCAAATCTTCCACTTTCAAGCACCTTATCTCCCACATAACATTAGGTACCAAAAGAACACACCCTAAATATGAAAGCCAAGGGTCCGCTGAACAGTTTGATGCCCATTGTGCATAGGATCAGCACTGTATCTGGCATTTAGAGACCCCATAAGGACGTCAGTGCATAGAGATTGCCCCAGAGGTCTCTTTAGCTACTGAAAATTCAACACGTTTACTGCATTTTCTGTGGGGTAAAAACACCAAAAAATACATTGACCCCCCAAAACCATATATTTTTGGAAAGTACACATTCGGGCGAATTCAAAATTGGTACCCATGTCTTTCTACTCCAAACTACAGAGTCGCAGTGCTTTCCCAAAATTGCTAGTTTTGGTGAAATACCTGAAAAACACATCAAATCTTCCACTATCAAGCACCTTATCTCCAACATAACATTAGGTACCAAGAAAACACACCCGAAATATGAAAGCCAAGGGTCCGCTGAACAGTTTGATGCCCATTGTGCATAGAATCAGCACTGTATCTGGCATTTAGAGACCCCATAAGGACGTCAGTGCATAGAGATTGCCCAGGAGATCTCTTTAGCTACTGAAAATTCAACACATTTACTGCATTTTCTGTGGGGTAAAAACACAAAAAAATACATTGACCCCCCAAAACCATATATTTTTGGTAAGTACAC
Source organism: Xenopus tropicalis (assembly GCF_000004195.4). Taxonomy (NCBI): domain Eukaryota; kingdom Metazoa; phylum Chordata; class Amphibia; order Anura; family Pipidae; genus Xenopus; species Xenopus tropicalis. The sequence continues at coordinate 202,526,149 of NC_030677.2, read as the reverse complement.
ATTCGGGCGAATTCAAAATTGGTACCCATGTCTTTCTACTCCAAACTACAGAGTCGCAGTGCTTTCCCAAAATTGCTAGTTTTGGTGAAATACCTGAAAATCACATCAAATCTTCCACTTTCAAGCACCATATCTCCCACATAACATTAGGTACCAAGAAAACACACCCTAAATATGAAAACCAAGGGTCCGCTGAACAGTTTGATGCCCATTGTGCATAGGATCACCGATGTATCTGGCATTTAGAGACCCCAAAAGGAAGTTAGTGCATACAAAGTGTATACACTGCAATATAAGCTACCGGCATGTGCATTATGCGGCATAAGACCCCCTAACAGTAAGGAGACCCTACATTTTCCGAAAGTACACAATCTGACAAAACAAAAATGGGTAAATACATCTTTCTACTGCAAACTACCAAACTACAAAGCTATGCTAAACAGAAAGATTTTTTTGACATTTCTGAAAATTGTCACAAAGCTTGCATTTTACCCCATTATGTACCCCCACATTTTGTACCGTATCAACATAAAACATTCTAAATATGAACGCCAGGGGTCTACTGAACAGTTTGATGCCCTATATGCATAGATTTACCAAACTATGTGGGGTACAGGGGCACCCAAGTAAAAATAGTGCATATGAATTTTCACATAAGATGCTTCGGCTCATGCAGTTTTTGCATCCGGTATGTGTATTATGTGCCATACGACCCCCTAACAGTAAGGAAACCCTAGAAAACCATATATTTTCTGAAAGTACACATTCTGACAAAACAAAAATGGGCAAATACATCTTTCTACTACAAACTACCAAACTACAAAGCTATGCTAAACAGAACGGTTTTTATGATATTTCTGAAAATTGTCACAAAGCTTGCATTTTACCCCATTATGTACCCCCACATTTTGTACTATATCAACATAAAACATTCTAAATATGAACGCCAGGGGTCTACTGAACAGTTTGATGCCCTATATGCATAGATTTACCAAACTATGTGGGGTACAGGGGCACCCAAGTAAAAATAGTGCATATGAATTTTCACATAAGATGCTTCGGCTCATGCAATTTTTGTACCCGGTATGTGTATTATGTGCCATACGACCACCTAACAGTAAGGAGACCCTAGAAAACCATATATTTTCCGAAAGTACACATTCTGACAAAACAAAAATGGGCAAATACATCTTTCTACTACAAACTGCCAAACTACAAAGCCATGCTAAACAGAACGGTTTTTATGATATTTCTGAAAATTGTCACAAAGCTTGCATTTTACCCCATTATGTACCCCCACATTTTGTACCCTATCAACATAAAACATTCTAAATATGAACGCCAGGGTCTACTGAACAGTTTGATGCCCTATATGCATAGATTTACCAAACTATGTGGGGTACAGGGGCACCCAAGTAAAAATAGTGCATATGAATTTTCACATAAGATGCTTCGGCTCATGCAATTTTTGTACCCGGTATGTGTATTATGTGCCATACGACCCCCTAACAGTAAGGAAACCCTAGAAAACCATATATTTTCCGAGAGTACACATTCTGACAAAACAAAAATGGGCAAATACATCTTTCTACTACAAACTACCAAACTACAAAGCTATGCTAAACAGAACGGTTTTTATGATATTTCTGAAAATTGTCACAAAGCTTGCATTTTACCCCATTATGTACCCCCACATTTTGTACCGTATCAACATACAACATTCTAAATATAAACGCCAGGGGTCTACTGAACAGTTTGATGCCCTATATGCATAGATTTACCAAACTATGTGGGGTACAGGGGCACCCAAGTAAAAATAGTGCATATGAATTTTCACATAAGATGCTTCGGCTCATGCAATTTTTGCACCCGGTATGTGTATTATGTGCCATACGACCACCTAACAGTAAGGAGACCCTAGAAAACCATATATTTTCCGAAAGTACACATTCTGACAAAACAAAAATGGGCAAATACATCTTTCTACTACAAACTGCCAAACTACAAAGCCATGCTAAACAGAACGGTTTTTATGATATTTCTGAAAATTGTCACAAAGCTTGCATTTTACCCCATTATGTACCCCCACATTTTGTACCGTATCAACATAAAACATTCTAAATATGAACGCCAGGGTCTACTGAACAGTTTGATGCCCTATATGCATAGATTTACCAAACTATGTGGGGTACAGGGGCACCCAAGTAAAAATAGTGCATATGAATTTTCACATAAGATGCTTCGGCTCATGCAGTTTTTGCACCCGGTATGTGTATTATGTGCCATACGACCCCCTAACAGTAAGGAAACCCTAGAAAACCATATATTTTCCGAAAGTACACATTCTGACAAAACAAAAATGGGCAAATACATCTTTCTACTACAAACTACCAAACTACAAAGCTATGCTAAACAGAACGGTTTTTATGATATTTCTGAAAATTGTCACAAAGCTTGCATTTTACCCCATTATGTACCCCCACATTTTGTACCGTATCAACATACAACATTCTAAATATGAACGCCAGGGGTCTACTGAACAGTTTGATGCCCTATATGCATAGATTTACCAAACTATGTGGGGTACAGGGGCACCCAAGTAAAAATAGTGCATATGAATTTTCACATAAGATGCTTCGGCTCATGCAATTTTTGCACCCGGTATGTGTATTATGTGCCATACGACCACCTAACAGTAAGGAGACCCTAGAAAACCATATATTTTCCGAAAGTACACATTCTGACAAAACAAAAATGGGCAAATACATCTTTCTACTACAAACTGCCAAACTACAAAGCCATGCTAAACAGAACGGTTTTTATGATATTTCTGAAAATTGTCACAAAGCTTGCATTTTACCCCATTATGTACCCCCACATTTTGTACCGTATCAACATAAAACATTCTAAATATGAACGCCAGGGTCTACTGAACAGTTTGATGCCCTATATGCATAGATTTACCAAACTATGTGGGGTACAGGGGCACCCAAGTAAAAATAGTGCATATGAATTTTCACATAAGATGCTTCGGCTCATGCAGTTTTTGCACCCGGTATGTGTATTATGTGCCATACGACCCCCTAACAGTAAGGAAACCCTAGAAAACCATATATTTTCCGAAAGTACACATTCTGACAAAACAAAAATGGGCAAATACATCTTTCTACTACAAACTACCAAACTACAAAGCTATGCTAAACAGAACGGTTTTTATGATATTTCTGAAAATTGTCACAAAGCTTGCATTTTACCCCATTATGTACCCCCACATTTTGTACCGTATCAACATACAACATTCTAAATATGAACGCCAGGGTCTACTGAACAGTTTGATGCCCTATATGCATAGATTTACCAAACTATGTGGGGTACAGGGGCACCCAAGTAAAAATAGTGCATATGAATTTTCACATAAGATGCTTCGGCTCATGCAATTTTTGCACCCGGTATGTGTATTATGTGCCATACGACCACCTAACAGTAAGGAGACCCTAGAAAACCATATATTTTCCGAAAGTACACATTCTGACAAAACAAAAATGGGTAAATAAAACTTTCTACTACAAACTACAAAGCTATGCTAAACAGAACGGTTTTTGTGACATTTCTGAAAATCAAGCGAACAAGAACTATGCATAACTGAAAATGCTATAAAATGGCTAAACATGCAGTAAAATACCCCAAAATCCACCAAAATCACAGAAAATGTAGTAGAAACACCAAAATAATACACAAAAGATATTGCGCAGTGCGGTTAGCGAATACACTATCCGCAATGGCAATAAAACATTTTTTTCAGGCAGGAATAAAAACGATGCGATTAGAAAAAAAAAAAAAATTACAAAATTACATAAGTGTGTAAGTGTGTGTGTACATTAGGTAAAATGTGTTTTGTGTGCATGTATGCAAGTAAGTGTGTGTAAGTGTAAGTGTTGTGAATGTTTGAAATCTCCCAACTCCCCTAAAATGTATGTGTTTGTGTGTAAATGTGAGTATAAGTGTGTATTAGTGTATTATTAGTGTATTATGTGTGTGTATGTGTGTTTTTGTGTGTTTTTGCCACTTACCTGTGTAGGAGATCGTGGATCAGCAGGGAGACACACGCAGCACGAGTCCGGCAGTGAGTATCTGCAGCAGGAAGCAGGGGGGCCAGCAGGGGGGGGAGCAGAGAAAGGCAGAAGGCGATCGTGAAATCCAGGAATGGATTTCACGTGCCTGCCTTTTGTTATAGGGCCCCTGGGCGATCGCGCCCCAGGGGCCACTCGTTCCCCACCTCTGACTTGTGTCTGGAGGCTGGGGAACGAGCGGGGAGCGAAGGAGCGGCTTGAAAAGCCGCTTCTCCGCTCCCAAACCCGGAAGTGCCCCAGGACGTAGAATCTACGTCCTGTGGCACTTAGGTCCTTTAGTACCCAGGACGTAGATTCTACGTCCTGTGGCACTAAAAAGGTTAAGTCTGCTAATAAAATTATTTAACCATTAAATAAACCCAATAGGATTGTTCTGCCCCCAATAAGGGGTAATTATATCTTAGTTGGGATCAAGTACAGGTACTGTTTTATTATTAGAGAGAAAAGGGAATCATTTAACCATGAAATAAACCCAATAGGGCTGTTCTGCCCCCAATAAGGGGTAATTATATCTTAGTTGGGATCAAGTACAGGTACTGTTTTATTATTAGAGAGAAAAGGGAATCATTTAACCATGAAATAAACCCAATAGGGCTGTTCTGCCCCCAATAAGGGGTAATTATATCTTAGTTGGGATCAAGTACAGGTACTGTTTTATTATTACAGAGAAAAGGGAATCATTTAACCATTAAATAAACCCAATAGGGCTGTTCTGCCCCCAATAAGGGGTAATTATATCTTAGTTGGGATCAAGTACAGGTACTGTTTTATTATTACAGTGAAAAGGGAATCATTTAACCATGAAATAAACCCAATAGGGCTGTTCTGCCCCAATAAGGGGTAATTATATCTTAGTTGGGATCAAGTACAGGTACTGTTTTATTATTACAGAGAAATAGGAAACCTTAATTTAAAATGTGAATTATTTGATTACAATGGAGTCTATAGGAGATCGGCTTCCTGTTATTCGGAACTTTCTGGATTATGGGTTTCTGGATAAGGGGTCCGATACCGGTACCTGCTTTTAAACCTCCTGTTCCCAGTGTGGTTCCTTTTTGTCCTGTAGAGCAATGCGCAGGTTGAGGGGTGGAGGAAATGGGCATGGCTCCCTAGCTGTGTGGAGGCAGGTTAGAATGGGATTCCGGGCCAAATCAGGCCTTGAAAGTGATATATTGGTTCATCACAGGCACTTGTGGCTCCTCCCCCCACCATGCTTTGGCTTGACTTGTGAGGTGGCTCAATCTGCTGACTGCAATTGTCAGTTACAGGGGGGCTTGCAGTGCTTTCCAGTAGAAGGATACAGTGGAGACACGTTCCAATGCATTTCAGTAGTTTGTTATTTTATTTTGGCTCTTACTTGAGTATCTTTAAACTCGCACACTTCCAGCCAAAGGTTCTGTTGTAATAATACTAAGAAACCCTTTTGTAAACATATTTAGCAACATAATTCTGCAACCTTTGGTGATAAGTCTCTCTCTGTTCCACTGCTGATATTGTTGACTCACAGACAATTCCACTGATGCCGTTGATGTTGTGTACAATGTGGATTTCACTGGATTTTTATTGGTTTAGATTTTGCGTTGACCTTTACTAAAGGCAGTTTGATTCAGGGAGCGAATAGAGCAAACTGGTACCAATCCTAAATGGCTTCCGTAGCAACCACCTACAAATTTTAATGTCCGACCTTCTGTAGAGGAATCGGTGTCCACTATAGTTTATATAAATACCCCGCTGTGTAGCCCCGGGGGCAGCCATTCCTGCACTGGTACAGCTGGGGTGTTTGCTACAGAAACCCTACTATAGTTTATATAAATACCCCGCTGTGTAGCCCCGGGGGCAGCCATTCCTGCACTGGTACAGCTGGGGTGTTTGCTACAGAAACCCTACTATAATTTATATAAATACCCCGCTGTGTAGCCCCGGGGGCAGCCATTCCTGCACCGGTACAGCTGGGGTGTTTGCTACAGAAACCCTACTATAGTTTATATAAATACCCCGCTGTGTAGCCCCGGGGGCAGCCATTCCTGCACTGGTACAGCTGGGGTGTTTGCTACAGAAACCCTACTATAGTTTATATAAATACCCCGCTGTGTAGCCCCGGGGGCAGCCATTCCTGCACTGGTACAGCTGGGATCTTTGCTACATAAACCCTACTATAGTTTATATAAATACCCCGCTGTGTAGCCCCGGGGGCAGCCATTCCTGCACTGGTACAGCTGGGGTGTTTGCTACAGAAACCCTACTATAGTTTATATAAATACCCCGCTGTGTAGCCCCGGGGGCAGCCATTCCTGCACCGGTACAGCTGGGGTGTTTGCTACAGAAACCCTACTATAGTTTATATAAATACCCCGCTGTGTAGCCCCGGGGGCAGCCATTCCTGCACTGGTACAGCTGGGGTGTTTGCTACAGAAACCCTACTATAGTTTATATAAATACCCCGCTGTGTAGCCCCGGGGGCAGCCATTCCTGCACTGGTACAGCTGGGGTGTTTGCTACAGAAACCCTACTATAATTTATATAAATACCCCGCTGTGTAGCCCCGGGGGCAGCCATTCCTGCACCGGTACAGCTGGGGTGTTTGCTACAGAAACCGTACTATAGTTTATATAAATACCCCGCTGTGTAGCCCCGGGGGCAGCCATTCCTGCACTGGTACAGCTGGGGTGTTTGCTACAGAAACCCTACTATAGTTTATATAAATACCCCGCTGTGTAGCCCCGGGGGCAGTCATTCCTGCACTGGTACAGCTGGGGTGTTTGCTACAGAAACCCTACTATAGTTTATATAAATACCCCGCTGTGTAGCCCCGGGGGCAGCCATTCCTGCACTAGTACAGCTGGGGTGTTTGCTACAGAAACCCTACTATAGTTTATATAAATACCCTGCTGTGTAGCCCCGGGGGCAGCCATTCCTGCACTGGTACAGCTGGGATGTTTGCTACAGAAACCCTACTATAGTTTATATAAATACCCCGCTGTGTAGCCCTGGGGGCAGCCATTCCTGCACCGGTACAGCTGGGGTGTTTGCTACAGAAACCCTACTATAGTTTATATAAATACCCCGCTGTGTAGCCCCGGGGGCAGCCATTCCTGCACTGGTACAGCTGGGGTGTTTGCTACAGAAACCCTACTATAGTTTATATAAATACCCCACTGTGTAGCTCCAGGGGCAGCCATTCCTGCACCGGTACAGCTGGGGTGTTTGGTACAGAAACCCTACTATAGTTTATATAAATACCCCGCTGTGTAGCCCCGGGGGCAGCCATTCCTGCGCTGGTACAGCTGGGGTGTTTGCTACAGAAACCCTACTATAATTTATATAAATACCCCGCTGTGTAGCCCCGGGGGCAGCCATTCCTGCACCGGTACAGCTGGGGTGTTTGCTACAGAAACCGTACTATAGTTTATATAAATACCCCGCTGTGTAGCCCCGGGGGCAGCCATTCCTGCACTGGTACAGCTGGGGTGTTTGCTACAGAAACCCTACTATAGTTTATATAAATACCCCGCTGTGTAGCCCCGGGGGCAGCCATTCCTGCACTGGTACAGCTGGGGTGTTTGCTACAGAAACCCTACTATAGTTTATATAAATACCCCGCTGTGTAGCCCCGGGGGCAGCCATTCCTGCACTGGTACAGCTGGGGTGTTTGCTACAGAAACCCTACTATAGTTTATATAAATACCCCGCTGTGTAGCTCCGGGGGCAGCCATTCCTGCACCGGTACAGCTGGGGTGTTTGCTACAGAAACCCTACTATAGTTTATATAAATACCCCGCTGTGTAGCCCCGGGGGCAGCCATTCCTGCACTGGTACAGCTGGGGTGTTTGCTACAGAAACCCTACTATAGTTTATATAAATACCCTGCTGTGTAGCCCCGGGGGCAGCCGTTCCTGCACTGGTACAGCTGGGGTGTTTGCTACAGAAACCCTACTATAGTTTATATAAATACCCTGCTGTGTAGCCCCGGGGCAGCCATTCCTGCACTGGTACAGCTGGGGTGTTTGCTACAGAAACCCTACTATAGTTTATATAAATACCCCGCTGTGTAGCCCCGGGGGCAGCCGTTCCTGCACTGGTACAGCTGGGGTGTTTGCTACAGAAACCCTACTATAGTTTATATAAATACCCCGCTGTGTAGCCCCGGGGGCAGCCATTCCTGCACTGGTACAGCTGGGGTGTTTGCTACAGAAACCCTACTATAGTTTATATAAATACCCCGCTGTGTAGCCCCGGGGGCAGCCATTCCTGCACCGGTACAGCTGGGGTGTTTGCTACAGTAACCCTACTATAGTTTATATTAATACCCCGCTGTGTAGCCCCGGGGGCAGCCATTCCTGCACTGGTACAGCTGGGGTGTTTAGTAGGGTTTCTCTAGAAAACACCCCAGTTGTGCCAGTGCAGGGCAACAATATATTATATTTTAATTACTTTACAACACTTTAATTTTATTGGTGTTACTGTTCCTTTAACACTTTGTACATTGTTTCTGAGTGCAAAGCCGGGGCTGTGCAATAAAGGTACTTAGCAGCCATACTGTTATCATTTGATAAAGGCTGATTGTCCCAGAAGCATGTAGTACCGACCCATCAATAAAGGGGTGGGGTAGGAGTGATGGCGTGCTTATCGGTGGGGGAGACTTTGTGTGCGGCGTTATGTAAATCCGGCTATGTACAAAAGAACTCCATTATAAACTGGAGACATTTCCCTTTTTATCACTATAATCCCTTCCTTCTGTTCCTCTAATTCCTCTCTTTTGTTGAAATTATCTTATAGCCAGGGCGTTAGCATTAGGATTCCCTACCCTGGGGCTTTGGGCAGTTCTGGGCAGTACTTATGGCGCTGAGGTAGGTTCTGTTTACCTTTGTGGCCCCCATACGTTCACCCATAGAGGGTCCGGCCGGGGCACCTTAATGGGGAATATAAAGGTTATGTGTGTGCAGCCTTTGTGTGTATGTGCTGGGGCGGATGCAGCCAGACAGGCAACGTGTGGAAAGAGACTGGGGAAGCGGCTGCCGATCGATACGAGCGGTGTGAAGTGAATTAATGTGAGGCAGGCAGTCTGTCTGTCAGAGGCATTGCAGGGAATGCGCAGCGCTACCCGGCACTCACATCTTCCTATAAATCAGCCTTTCCTATTCCTAGAATCCAGCTGACATTTTCCCCTTGTAAGGGAAATAAAATAACCTTCTGAATTTTACATTCACTATATACAGCGTATTCATCCTTTGTAAGGTTCAATTCCTGCCTCGTCCAATCAGAGAGTGGCTTTAATCAGTCTCAGCTTAAACAGTCTCTCTCTCTCTCGCTTTGATTTGTTTGCAACACACATTTTTCTTATTTATTTGCATTAATATTTTATATTCTGGGTTTCCCTTTTGGGACATGGGCTGAATTACTCTATAACAGGGGTCCCCAACCTTTCTTACTCATGAGCCACAGTCAAATGTAAAAAGACTTGGGGAGTAACACAAGCACCATAAAAGTTCATGGAGGAGCCAAATAAGGGCTGTGATTGGCTATTAGGTGCCTCTATGCACCCTATCAGCTTACAGGGGCTGTATTTGGTAGGAAATCTTGTTTTTATTCAACCAAAACTTGCCCCCAAGTCAGGAATTCAAAAATAACTACCTGGTTTGGGGGCACTGAGAGCAACATCCAAGGGGTTCATTCCTGCCCCTGAGCTGGTTGGGGATCACTGCTCTATAGTATGGAGTGGCAGGAAGGCGCTTAGGATTTTCCACCTCCCAGCGATGGGGTTGGGATTGATGGGGAATAGGGAACCGGGGGCAGAGGGGTTGGGTCTCTCAGCTGCTTATTGGGGTTTTACTACACAGTCCAGAAACAAACTTGTACCATTAGTTGCTTCTGGTGTCTCTAGTAGGGAGATTAGATTGTGAGCTCCACTCAGACAGGAGACTGCCTTCTATATTATTATTAGTAATACAATTTATGAAGCACCAACATCTTTTAACATACAAATACTGACCAACTCAGGAGGTAAAGAGGGTCCTTTTCAAATGGCACAAAGGGTAATTTTGGGCACAATCATCATGTTTTTTTCCAACAATAAAACATTTTTTTCCCCAGGAATTCTAACACCATTGTGAAATTAAGGAGATGATGTACTTGTGTCTGGTTTGGCTAAAAACTGTGAGGACATTTTGACACAAATTGGACGCAATTGCGCAGAAGCCTGCCTGGCCTCAGTGCAGTATTTGCCGTGCAAGTGACCCCTGCGCCGAACCCACCCCACGACGGGTTCTGCCGAATCCTGTGCCGAATCCGAATTAGCATATGCTAATTAGGGTTGGGAAGGGTTAAAAATTGCCACGCACTAAATTTTTTTTCCCCTTACCATTTAACCCTTCCAAATGCTTAGATTAGGATTTGGTTAGGCCAGGACCGTGGATTCTCCGAAACCAAATCCTTCAAAAAAAGGCTGGTTTCGGCCCGAATCCCGAACCGAATCTGTGATTCAGCGCATCCCTGGTAAGATGCCAGCCAGGTGGAACAGAGGGCATAAAGGACTATACGGAAGTGCAAGAAGCATAGTTTGGCACAAGTACCGTGTAACTAAAGTGATTTTGCGTGCAACTCACTTCGGGGAAATTGTGGGAACCAAAAATGTACCCCCATATGTAATAAAAGGCACTAAGTTTGCCCAGGAGCAGCAGTAACCCATAGCAACCAATAAACCAATAAGATTTTTTTTTTCTTTTTTAAAACAGGTGACCAGTAATTTCTATCTGCTGATTGGTTGCTATGGTTTACAACTCATGGGCAAACTTAGTGCCTTTTATTACATAATCCCATATAGGCGTAAAATCTTTGCACAATAAATATCATAATCACAGAAGCCCTTAAGGTCCCCATACACGGGCCGATAGAAGCTGACGATATTGGTCCCTTGGACCGACTCGGCAGCTTATCTGTGTAGGGGCAGAAACGAGCGGGCTGGCCGACCAATATCTGGCCTGAAATTGGCCAGCTATCGGTCCCCAAACCGACTGCTTCATTGCCGCCTACATAATCCAATCGTTTGGCCCCAGGGCCAAACAATCGTATTATTTTTTTTTTAACTTCAAGCTCCCCGATATCGCCCACCCATAGGTGGGGATATCGGGGGAAGATCCGCTCGCTTGGCAAACTTACCGTGTATGGGTGCCACATCCCTTACCCTTTCATGAATACAGCGTTGCACAACACAGGCAGTACAAATTCTCATTCATTTCCACAAATGTCTTAAATTTACTAAATTGAAAGTCTGTGTGGAAAAAGTCGCAGAAAACTTTGTGGAATTCTCGCACAAAAACCAGCATAATAAATCCAAAAACCTCTAAAGTTTCAAAGCAAATGAAGGCTCCTCCAAGGAAGGGAACGGGACGTCTGCCATTGACTTCTATATTATCTCGTCAAGGTGAGATTTGGATTTTTAGCTGTTGGGACACATAGTAAATCCCCAAAAAGTTGCCCCCTTTTTTTCTGCAACTTTTTGCGCTAAAAATTCAAATCCAAAAATCCACTGGTTAGTAAATATCCCCTTAAGTATATAAAGATTGTTTGATTGCAATTAAAGACCCAGCTTGTTACTGAGACCACAAACATCTTCCCACTGAATATTTCTGCCTAAAAAAGCATAAAAGCCAATGGTCGGAGTGGGTCTCTCTCTCGCTGTAGAGCTGCTGTCACTTCCCTGGCAGCCAGACCCTGCCTTTAACACAGTCCTGATAGGTGAGAAAATTAAAAGCAATTTAGAAAATTGCGCTGAAGTGCCGGTCTGGGCTCTAATTGAATCCTCGGTGTTGTTAATTCGCTTAAAACCGAGATAAGAGGGACGTCTTGTTAGCCTGAAAGCCCCACAACCACAAAGCCATTGATCTGTGTTGTCTTTGAGAGTCTCGCCAAAGATCTCAATACATTTGTTCAAAGTTCCGATAACGATATTGGATCTCTGCATTCCACGTCCGTCTGGCGTGGGAGGGAACAAAGGAAGCCATGAAAGCCGCGTCTTTTGTTCAGTCTACACTTACGGCAACTGTAGGGGCCCATCCTAAAGGGATTCATAGGCAAAATTGAATTTCTGTGTTTTTTTCCCACTGTTATTAATGAGTAAAATGACTGCAGCCTTATTAATCATTAGCAGATGGAGCGGTATTTTGCTTATTAAAATGCAGGGTGTGAACTACAGCTCCCAGCATCGCAAAGGCTAGAGTTATAATTTAGCAACATTTAAAAGGGGATATAAACCCAAAAGTGTATCAATGTAAATGTAATCAGTGTGGTCCAATTGCAATCTACATACATTTTCTATTTGTAGTGGCTTAGGAGATACTAGCAGTTTTAGACTACTAATATAGTATTACTTAAGGTGGCCATACACGCTAAGATCGGCTCACTTGGCGAGGTCGCCAAGCGAGCGGATCTTCCCCCCAATATCCCCACCTATGGGTGGGCAATATCGGGCTAATTCGATCAAATTAGAACGACAAATTATAACAACGGGTATAGGCGGTCCCCGATCCGACTGATTTTTATACCTGCCCAATCGATATCTGCCTGATTTCAGGCCAGATATTGCCCACACACGGCAGAGAAGCTGCTGAATCGGTCCAAGGCACTGATATCGGCAACTAGAATCGGCCCATGTATGGCCACTTTAACGGGCTTTCAGCTTGTGGGAGTGTCAGCGACTCGGTCTATGCACTTTCTATGTACTGCTGTAGACTGTTAGCCCTAGGGTTGCTGACTCTGTTTAACCTACTGCAGGGCTTTGTACTCAATGATAACTAAGCTGCATGAATCCATATTGCTGACAAAACAATTTTACTGGGTTTCATTAGGAGAGTCAGTGGCACTGCACATGCTCAGTGGGCAGCTGCTGAGAAGCTGAGCTTAGGGGTGAAAATGAGGTTTGCCTGTCATATAAACTGATGCTACAGGGGTGATTATTAAATTCTGATGCAAACTGCACTGGTTTCTAAACTGCCATGTAATCTGAATTAATTACTAATCAATTTTATATTGACACATATATATTGTATATACAGTATATTGTGAGTGGGTCCCTAAGCTCAGGTTATACTGTGACATTTATATTGTATATATACAGTATATAGTGAGTGGGGCCCTAAGCTCAGGTTATACTGTGACATTTATATTGTATATATACAGTATATAGTGAGTGGGCCCCTAAGCTCAGGTTATACTGTGACATTTATATTGTATATATACAGTATATAGTGAGTGGGTCCCTCAGCTCAGGTTATACTGTGACATTTATATTGTATATATACAGTATATAGTGAGTGGGCCCCTAAGCTCAGGTTATACTGTGACATTTATAGTGTATATATACAGTATATAGTGAGTGGGCCCCTAAGCTCAGGTTATACTGTGACATTTATAGTGTATATATACAGTATATAGTGAGTGGGCCCCTAAGCTCAGGTTATACTGTGACATTTATAGTGTATATATACAGTATATAGTGAGTGGGCCCCTAAGCTCAGGTTATACTGTGACATTTATAGTGTATATATACAGTATATAGTGAGTGGGCCCCTAAGCTCAGGTTATACTGTGACATTTATAGTGTATATATACAGTATATAGTGAGTGGGCCCCTAAGCTCAGGTTATACTGTGACATTTATAGTGTATATATACAGTATATAGTGAGTGGGCCCCTAAGCTAAGGTTATACTGTGACATTTATAGTGTATATATACAGTATATAGTGAGTGGGCCCCTAAGCTAAGGTTATACTGTGACATTTATAGTGTATATACAGTGGAGGAAATAATTATTTGACCCCTCACTGATTTTGTAAGTTTGTCCAATGACAAAGAAATGAAAAGTCTCAGAACAGTATCATTTTAATGGTAGGTTTATTTTAACAGTGGCAGATAGCACATCAAAAGGAAAATCGAAAAAATAACTTTAAATAAAAGATAGCAACTGATTTGCATTTCATTGAGTGAAATAAGTTTTTGAACCCTCTAACAAAAAAAGACTTAATACTTAGTGGAAAAACCCTTGTTTGCAAGCACAGAGGTCAAACGTTTCTTGTAATTGATGACCAAGTTTGCGCACATTTTAGGAGGAATGTTGGTCCCACTCCTCTTTGCAGATCATCTCTAAATCCCTAAGGTTTCGAGGCTGTCTCTGTGCAACTCTGAGCTTGAGCTCCCTCCATAGGTTTTCTATTGGATTAAGGTCCGGAGACTGACTAGGCCACTCCATGACCTTAATGTGCTTCTTCTTGAGCCACTCCTTTGTTGCCTTTGCTGTATGTTTTGGGTCATTGTCGTGCTGGAACACCCATCCACGACCCATTTTCAGTTTCCTGGCAGAGGGAAGGAGGTTGTTGTTCAGGATTTCACGATACATGGCTCCGTCCATTTTCCCGTTAATGCGAATAAGTTGTCCTGTGCCCTTAGCAGAAAAACACCCCCAAAGCAAAATGTTTCCACCCCCATGCTTGACGGTGGGGACGGTGTTTTGGGGGTCATAGGCAGCATTTTTCTTCCTCCAAACACAGCGAGTTGAGTTAATGCCAAAGAGCTCTATTTTGGTCTCATCAGACCACAGCACCTTCTCCCAGTCACTCACAGAATCATTCAGGTGTTCATTGGCAAACTTCAGACGGGCCTGCACATGTGCCTTCTTGAGCAGGGGGACCTTGCGAGCCCTGCAGGATTTTAATCCATTGCGGTGTAATGTGTTTCCAATGGTTTTCTTGGTGACTGTGGTCCCTGCTAATTTGAGGTCATTAACTAACTCCTCCCGTGTAGTTCTAGGATGCTTTTTCACCTTTCTCAGAATCATTGACACCCCACGAGGTGAGATCTTGCGTGGAGCCCCAGAGCGAGGTCGATTGATGGTCATTTTGTGCTCCTTCCATTTTCGAACAATCGCACCAACAGTTGTCACCTTCTCTCCCAGCTTCTTGCTAATGGTTTTGTAGCCCATTCCAGCCTTGTGCAGGTCTACAATTTTGTCTCTGACATCCTTGGACAGCTCTTTGGTCTTTCCCATGTTGGAGAGTTTGGAGTCTGCTTGATTGATTGATTCTGTGGACAGGTGTCTTTTATACAGGTGACTAGTTAAGACAGGTGTCCTTAATGAGGTTGACTAATTGAGTAGAAGTGTCTAACCACTCTGTGGGAGCCAGAACTCTTAATGGTTGGTAGGGGTTCAAAAACTTATTTCACTCAATGAAATGCAAATCAGTTGCTATCTTTTATTTAAAGTTATTTTTTCGATTTTCCTTTTGATGTGCTATCTGCCACTGTTAAAATAAACCTACCATTGAAATGATACTGTTCTGAGACTTCATTTCTTTGTCATTGGACAAACTTACAAAATCAGTGAGGGGTCAAATAATTATTTCCTCCACTGTATACAGTATATAGTGAGTGGGCCCCTAAGCTCAGGTTATACTGTGACATTTATATTGTATATATACAGTATATAGTGAGTGGGCCCCTAAGCTCAGGTTATACTGTGACATTTATAGTGTATATATACAGTATATAGTGAGTAGGTCCCTAAGCTCAGGTTATACTGTGACATTTATAGTGTATATATACAGTATATAGTGAGTGGGCCCCTAAGCTCAGGTTATACTGTGACATTTATATTGTATATATACAGTATATAGTGAGTGGGCCCCTAAGCTCAGGTTATACTGTGACATTTATAGTGTATATATACAGTATATAGTGAGTGGGCCCCTAAGCTCAGGTTATACTGTGACATTTATAGTGTATATATACAGTATATAGTGAGTGGGCCCCTAAGCTCAGGTTATACTGTGACATTTATAGTGTATATATACAGTATATAGTGAGTGGGCCCCTAAGCTCAGGTAAGTGACCGCAGCACTACTTTAGTTATTATTTAGTTTCCCTTTAAACTATTGTGTTGTCTGTTGCAGCTTTACACATTTAACATTTGCACCTCTATTTCCCATTACCCATACAGCCGGGGTAACGGCAGAAAATATCCAGGCTGGCAATGCGAGTCCCGACTCGGCCGGCTCAGAGGCTAAAGTGCAAGAGGAGGAGCAGGATCTGGTGGATGATGACATCACTGCCGGTAAGTGACCCATGATGCAATATCTACTGAACAACTATATCCATCCGGAAACCCCTTTATCTGGAATTCACTGAAAACTGCCATTTCTGCTCTTTTAATTGTATTTTTATAGGTGGGGTTCACCTTTAGGTTAACTTTTAGTATGTTATCGAATGGCCAAATCTAAGCAACTTTTCAGTTGGTCTTCATTGTTTATAGTTTTTTTTAATTGTTTGCCACCTTTTTCTAACTAGTTGCAGCTTTTAAATGGGGGTCACTGACCCCGGCAGCCAAAAACACTATGTCTCATTGAGGCTCCAGTTTGATTATTATTGTTACATTTTATAACTTATTTTTCCCTTCATTCCCTCTCCTGTTCATATACCAGTTTCTCATTCAAACCTCTCTCTGGTTGATAAGGTAATTTGGACCCTAGCAACCAGATAGCTGCTGAATCTATAAACTAGAAAGCTGCTGAACAAAACTACAAGTAATAAAAAAGACCAACTGCAAATTGTCTTAGAATTGTGCTCTCAATATCATACTAAAAGTGAACAACCTCTTTATATATTGGGCTTGTTTCATATGCTGTGTCTCTCCAATAGTGATGTTGGCTAACCCTATAAACATTAATGCTGATGTTCAAATGTGTTTTGGTCGATTTTATGCATTATAGAAGAGATTTGGAGAATGCTGTGGGGGGGCAGACAGAAGCTGTGTATGTATTGTTAGAATCACTGAGTATGAAATAAACCCCAGTGATATCCAACAGAAAGCTCTATAACAGCTCTATAACAACCCTATCTGCACAAGTGGGTTCATTCTTTCCTTCTGGGAGATGAAAATCCTCCACTCGGCTAATGATCTCCCTCGGCAGCGGCCGAACCATCACGGGATGTTTTAGCTACTGAAAATAAGGGCAAGTTTTAGGTAGCCTGTATCTAATACTTCACAGCAGTGCTTTATGGTGCTGTATATTCATGCATTTCACTAATAATAATAACAACAGTAATACTAATATATTAGTAGTAGTAATAGTAGTATTATATAAGCAATGCGATGGTGAGTATTATTATTATTATAAACAATTGTAATAATAACAACAATAATAATAACAACACATTAATCACATGAATTATATATTATTATTACTACTACTACTACTAATAGTAATGTATTTTATTATTATTATTTATTTAATATTTTTAATATAGCACCACATTTTCTTGGTGTCCAGCTTACTGATGAGGGTAAAAAAAATAATGTAGTAAACTTTTCCAACCCATGCAGACACTGCAGAACCACTTAGGATAACTTGAACACACTGTACATAAGGCATGGTGTAGCTTAGTGTGACCATTCAGTGAGTGGCTGCTAAAGGAGACCTATATCATTACTGAAAACCCCTCCAACCTTGTAGGCAGAATTAAATAATATATGGTGCCGGTTTTTATAGGAGCTTCTTATACATTTTCTACTGCCCGTGTCTGTGTTTCAAATGAGCAGTGGGCGTGTTCTAATGGTCCCTGCCAGAAGCACAGTAGGAGGGGGAGAGCCAATCACAGCCCTGCAGTCACACAAGCAAAGACAGGCTTCAGTTCCCTATCAGGTCAGCCTAGCTGCTGATTGGTTCCTTTCCTACAGTGCAGAGTACTGAGTGCCGGCGCCCCTGCACAGCCAGGGAAAGGAGGAAGCAGGAAGTAGAACAAATGGACTAGTAGGGTTTTTGCAGAAATTTTCGATCAATCAGCCCCACAACTTTTTTTAACCACAGTCCGTTTATACTTGCATACTGAAATGTACACCGGCTTTAGGCCACCCAGTGTATAAAAAATAAAAGGAGATATTTAGGGGGGCTCCCTACCCAGAAACCTCTTAAGCCGTGCCTTGGCAGATAAGTGGCTTTCTCTGAATTTGGGGGGCCATGCTAATATATATTTTCCCTTAGCATTGACTGCTCTTGCAGGATCGCTCCTCTGAGTTCTCTTACCTTCAGTTCTGCGTTGAAAGGGAAACCCAACACTCTCCCAAATGGGGCAAAATTCAAACTTCAGAGCAAGTTTTGCTGCCATGTCGGTAATATAATTGTGATAAACACACTCCTTGTTCTAACACAGACACATATGGTGTCGAGTGAAAGCAAGAAATGGTCACTGTGAATGATAAAACGGCTATTACTGCTGTTGGTTGGTGGTGGCTGTAGGAGTTTATATATGGGGCTGAGGCAGGTCACTAAGATCACAGCGGTCAGACACAGATGCCCAAATCCTGTTAGAGTGGATCTCCGGCTTCCGAACCCAAAAAGAGCCCCACACAACCCAGAAACCCCTAATATCCCTATCCCTGTAATCTGTTTCTTTAATAAGCAGGAATAAATACCATTTTTATATGCTGAAATCCAGCTGCAAAACTGTTCTTCTCTTTCTGCATCATTTGGAATCTTGGCAGGGGAGGAGGGACTTAAACACTGATGTTACAAATTGTAACAACTTCTCCACAGCTTACAGACAGCATGCAGGAACTACATAACCCACAATGCATTGCACTGGGATGTTCCTTTCCTTATTGACATCACGTGTGCAGCAGGGAATTGTGGGATTGGGAGGAGGCAGGCTGAAGGCAGGCTGAGGACAGGTGACTACTGTTACATTTAATTGAGTCACAAAGTAGCCAGCCAGATCAGCAGGGGAACAGGGGGTGGGGCTTGACAAAAATCACCATTCCGGAGTGCTGCTGAAATTTTTTTTTCTGCAGGGGCCAGGTGTATTTCTAGCCATATTTGTTTTTAGGGTTTAGTTCTCCTTCAATATAATTTTCTTTGCAATAAACACAAGGAACGAGGGTTGGATTATAAGGTAAGGATGACCTTTGCCTCTCTGATGTTCCTCACCCACATTCTGCTCATTGAGCGCAAAGGCAGGGGAATACGGCACATCCTTCTTCCTCTACATCCCATAGTGACAGCGCCCATTATAAGTATTCATCAGCTCTCGGCATGTCAATACTCAAGATAAACTGTTTTTCATGAGATGGGGGTGATACCAGTATGGAGCCAGCGAGGCCGCTAACATATGCAATTAGGAGCACCATATGGGCAAGCCATAGGCTCAGCTGCTTCCAGAATAACCTCTCCCAGCATGAGGCGCATCCTAATTTTGAGTCTTCCAGTGGCTTTCATATGGAGAAATAGCAGAATGTATGGTTAGGTCTGCCGATAGCTTCTCTACAGTAACTATTTTGACCCCAAAAGGCTTTGGTACAGTTCGTAACATTTCAAGCAACAGGCTAAGAGAGGAAAGATTATACTGAAGGAGAATCTTCATCATTTCAGGTTCAAGTTGGTTCTTTATAAAATGAAGGCAAAGTATAATGCACTAATAACTTGGAAATGGACCCGGGGTTAACTATACTTTTGCCTGGCTTGCTATTAAAGGAAAACTATACCCCCAAACAATGTAGGTCTGTAATATTTAAAAAAAACTGCTTCATCTAAATAAACCGTTGTCATAAAAATATACTTTAGTAGTATGTGCCATTGGGTAATCCTAAATAGAAACCTGCCATTTTATGTACTAAGGGCCGCCCCCTGGGATCATAGGATTCACAGTGCACACAAACAAGCCAAGGCACACATACATGCTAGGCCCCATCAGCCAATGAATGGGCAGAGTTCTGCCTTTTACTCCCACACTACTTCCTGTTCCAGTTAGAGCTGCATCACTTCCTGTCAGCTGATCTCTGAGGGAGCACACAGCCCATCACTAAATGGCGGCTCAAGGGAAAGGATGTAAAAGGGCAATATTTACTGATATATATATTCCAGTTTGGCGAGATTATTTAATAGGCCACTTAACATGATATAAACTATTTCTTGGTTAAGTATTTATTCTGCGGGTATAGTTTTCCTTTAAGCAGAGCACACTGTGCATTGAGGCTTATGGCACAGCACCTACTGTGATATAATGGGGATATTTATTAAATGGGCATATAGAGGCCAAGTATTTATCAGCAGGATGCTGTTCCAAATATTGGAAACGTTTCAGTTGCACATTATCTTCTGCACTCCTGTACCAGCCCAAGGCACCCACAGCCCCTCTAGCAGGGAAGATCTGTGCCTCCGAAAGTGCCCCCCAGTAGCCCCATTTTTCTATTATTATTTTTATTACTACCATTGTTTTATTATTGCTATTATTCAATTTATTAGTGTATTATTATTATTAGGGATACACCGAATCCACTTTTTCGGATTTGGCGGAACCCCTGAATCCTTTGTAAAGGATTTGGCTGAATACTAAACCAAATCTAAATTAGCTTATGCTAATTAGGTTGTGGAAGGGTTAAACTTCCGTGTTTACGTCGGGATTTTTCTGATTCGGTTCGGCCAGGAGCGTGGCTTCGGCCGAATCCAAATCCTGCTGAAAAAGGTTGAATCCTGAATTCGGTGCCTCCCTAATTATTATTAATATTCAATGTATTTTTTTTATTACTGTTCTACAATTAATATTTTTATTATTGTTAGTATTCTTCTGTTTTTCTTGTTATTTCATTAATATCATGGTACAATTTTTTTTCATTATACCATTAATGTGTATATTATTGTCATTCATGTCTATTTATATTTTTATTTATTTATGTCTATTTATATTTTTATTACTATTATAAAGTTCATTTTATATTTTCATTTTATCTTTTATTTGAATACAATATAACAGTTTATATCTATCATTGCCTGGTACCTACAGTAGCATCTGTAGTCCGTATGGAGAACTTTCCTGTTTATCATCAATAAATCTAGAATTTTTACTACTTTATTTTCTCGTAAGAGTAGGTAAGAAATCCGGTTGAGTAGCCCGAGATCTATCTATCCAAATGTAGTCCCAATTTTTTTTTTTATTATACCATTTATATGTATATTATTGTTATTAAACTATTTATATTTTTATTATTATTATACAGTTAATTTTGTATTTTCATTTTATTTTTTATTTGAATACAATATAACAGTTTATATCTATCATTGCCCAGTACCTACAGTAACATCTATAGTCCGTATGGAGAACTTTCCTGAAGCTCTTTATCAGAGAATGACATTGTGAATAAATGTGTATATATATATATATATATATATATATATATATATATATATATATATATATATATATATACAAGGACAGAGAGCTGCACACACAGGGACTTAGCAATAAGTGAAAAAAGTTTTAATGAAAAAAATCATTTTCATTAAAACTTTTTTCACTTATTGCTAAGTCCCTGTGTGTGCGGCTCTCTGTCCTTGTATTTCCGTATTTTGCTAGCACCCAGGGCATTTGTGCTGTATTAGGGTGTGCTCCACTCTCTCTGTTATATATATATATATATATATATAATATTTTGCTAAACAGAAGAAAAGTTGATTATCATCAATAAATCTAGAATTTTTACTACTTTTTTTGTCTTGTAAGAGTAGGTAGGTTTATATCTATTATTGCCCGGTGCCTACAGTAACATCTATAGTCCTTATGGAGAACTTTCCCAAAGCTCTTTATCAGAGAATGACATTGTGAATAAATGTATTTATATATATATATATGTATATATATATATATATATATATATATATTTTGCTAAACAGAAGAAAAGTTGATTATCATCAATAAATCTAGAATTTTTACTACTTTTTTTTGTCTTGCAAGAGTAGGTAAGAAATCCGGTTTAGCAGCCTGAGATCTATCTA
The DNA here is from genome assembly GCF_000004195.4 of Xenopus tropicalis. Taxonomy (NCBI): domain Eukaryota; kingdom Metazoa; phylum Chordata; class Amphibia; order Anura; family Pipidae; genus Xenopus; species Xenopus tropicalis. Next base: position 202,504,208 of record NC_030677.2, on the reverse strand, counting down.
TCCAAATGTAGTCCCAAATTATTTTTGTTTTATCATACCATTTATATGTATATTATTGTCGTTATACTGTTTATATTTTTATTACAATTATATAGTTTATTTTATATTCCTAAATATGATATGAATAATATAACAGTTTATATCTATTATTGCCCGGTGCCTACAGTAACATCTATAGTCCTTATGGAGAACTTTCCCAAAGCTCTTTATCAGAGAATGACATTGTGAATAAATGTATTTATATATATATATATATATAATATTTTGCTAAACAGAAGAAAAGTTGATTATCATCAATAAATCTAGACTTTTTACTACTTTTTTTGTCTTGTAAGAGTAGGTAAGAAATCCGGTTGAGCAGCCCGAGATCTATCTATCCAAATGTAGTCCCAAATTATTTTTGTTTTTTTTTATACCAATTATATGTATATTATTGTCGTTATACTGTTTATATTTTTATTACAATTATACAGTTTATTTTATATTCCTAAATATAATATAAATAATATATTTATTCATTTTATCTTTTATTTGATTACAATATAACAGTTTATAGCTATCATTGCCCGGTACCTACAGTAACATCTATAGTCCGTATGGAGAAATTTCCCGTCTTTATCAGAGAATGACATTGTGAATAAATATATATATATTTTGCTAAACAGAAGAAAAGTTGATTATCATCAATAAATCTAGAATCTTTACTACTTTGTTTGTCTTGTAAGAGTAGGTAAGAAATCCTGTTGAGCAGCCCGAGATCTATCTATCCAAATGTAGTCCCAAATCAATTGAAACTAATGACATTATTTTTAAATGAATAGTCTTAACCTGAAAGGGAACAGATGGGAAGCAGGCCGAAGGAAGGAAAAAAACTGCCTTGATTGAGACAATTTCAGGCTTACCCCGTCGTCTTCAAAATATGATGCAGCTCTTTTCTATATCTGTCTTTTTCCAAAGCTAATATCTATTGATCGGCCCTGCAAAGTAATGCCTGCCTGCTATGGTCAACAAAAAAAAAAATAATTTTTTCAGTCCAACTTAAGGTTCACCAAACACTTTCATTTATCCACATAATTTTTTAAAAGGATCACTTTCACATTAATCCTTTTAAGGATTAATGCATTTCAGTTTAGGCATTGAAAAAAAAAATTAAGAAAGGAAAAAAAAAAAACCCCAGAAAGCTGAAGTCTCTTACAGGAAAATAGCTTAATTGATGCTACCGTATTACATGTGTTTGGGGGGGGGGGGGGGGACGTCTGCCATGAGTTTTAAATATTTATATCATATAGGCTTTGAATTATCTGTTTTCTGTCATGAATTACTTAAGTGTAGAAATCTAGTCATTCTGAAGGGGCTTTGGGTTTTACCTTGTGTTTTCTTTCACTGGAAGAGCAGGTTCAGATTTTGTACATTTTGTAGCACATTTAAGGTAAACAGAAATTAATTGGAAAAGAAAAAACCCTCAATAAGCGGGAAGTGAGTGGTTTTGTTTCCAGAAGCCTCATTTAGCGTAAGGATAATATGCTTAGGAGTCGCTTTACTTGTGGCACTAAGTGTTTTCTCTCTATTTTATTTAATTAGCGGTTTTGGTATCTTGATGACCGTAGGGGCTGCCTCTTGTATATCATTAAGCAATTCCACCCGTATGTATATATGTGAACTGAATGGAAGGGAACCCCCCCCCCCCCTAGGTATGACAGTAGTGGCTGCCTCTTGTATATCATTAAACAAGTTCCACCCGTATTTATATATGTGAACTGAATGGAAGGGAACCCCCCCCCCTAGGTATGACAGTAGGGGCTGTCTCTTGTATATAATTAAACAAGTTCCACCCGTATGTATATATGTGAACTGAATGGAAGGGAACCCCCCCCAGGTATGACAGTAGGGGCTGCCTCTTGTATATCATTAAACAAGTTCCACCCGTATTTATATATGTGAACTGAATGGAAGGGAACCCCCCCCCCTAGGTATGACAGTAGGGGCTGTCTCTTGTATATAATTAAACAAGTTCCACCCGTATGTATATATGTGAACTGAATGGAGGGGAAACCCCCCCCCAGGTATGACAGTAGGGGCTGCCTCTTGTATATCATTAAACAAGTTCCACCCGTATGTATATATGTGAACTGAATGGAAGGGAACCCCCCCCCCAGGTATGACAGTAGTGGCTGCCTCTTGTATATCATTAAACAAGTTCCACCCGTATGTATATATGTGAACTGAATGGAAGGGAACCCCCCCCCCTAGGTATGACAGTAGGGGCTGCCTCTTGTATATCATTAAACAAGTTCCACCCGTATTTATATATGTGAACTGAATGGAAGGGAACCCCCCCCCTAGGTATGACAGTAGGGGCTGCCTCTTGTATATCATTAAACAAGTTCCACCCGAATGTATATATGTGAACTGAATGGAAGGGAACCCCCCCCCCCTAGGTATGACAGTAGGGGCTGCCTCTTGTATATCATTAAACAAGTTCCACCCGAATGTATATATGTGAACTGAATGGAAGGGAACCCCCCCCCCAGGTATGACAGTAGGGGCTGCCTCTTGTATATCATTAAACAAGTTCCACCCGTATTTATATATGTGAACTGAATGGAAGGGAACCCCCCCCTAGGTATGACAGTAGGGGCTGCCTCTTGTATATCATTAAACAAGTTCCACCCGTATGTATATATGTGAACTGAATGGAAGGGAACCCCCCCCCTAGGTATGACAGTAGGGGCTGTCTCTTGTATATAATTAAACAAGTTCCACCCGTATGTATATATGTGAACTGAATGGAAGGGAAACCCCCCCCCCTAGGTATGACCGTCACAAACTTTTTTTTTTACATGTCCCTCACACACTTTTGTTTTTTGGTGTTGGGTTCATCCCCTATTTGTGGTCCAATTACTGGTTATCCAGCAGCCGTAGCTTGAGTGCAGTTATTGATATATAGATATATGGAACAGCTGTCATTTTGGAGAATCAAGCTCAACAATTAAACATTCCCCTCTGATCTCCTACTGAATTGCCTTCAGGTTGGGCTGCCTATCCATTTCTTTGACCCTTCTTGGGTTCCAGCTCCTCAGATCACCTCTACACATGCAAAAAGATCTGATCTAGACTACCTGTCACACTTTGGCCCTCCTGGCGATGTCGCCAGCGAGCGGATCTTCTCCTGATATCCCCACCTACGGGTGGGCGATATCAGGGGAATTTAGGCTAATTCGATCGTTTGGCCATGGGGCCAAACGATCGAATTATAACGACAGGTATAGGCAAAGTTGGTCCGGGGACCGCATCAACAAGCCGATGCGATCTCCGATCCGACTAGATATTTTAACCTGCCCGATCGAGATTTGGCCGATTTCAGGCCAGATATCGGTCGGGCAGGCCCGTCAGTAGTGCCCATACATGGGCCGATTAGCTGCCGAATCAGTCTAAGGGGCAGATATTGGCAGCTAGAATCAGGGACCTTAACCTTTGCCTTTTCGCTTTGAATGGCTGCCCCTGGGGCTACACAGCAGCTTTGTTTATATAAACGAAGGATTTAAAGCAAACACTTGTGTAGGGATACCAAAGAATTGGGCCCCTTCAGGATGAATTCCCCTTTAGACAGGCACCATGAGGGTGGCCTTATGAGATTTGGACTCCTAAAGGTGGTCCTAGCTGTTTATGTGTGAAAAGTGAGTTTCCCTGTCATTAAGCAGCAACCACTAGGTGGCAGTGTGCTGCAATAGAAAAAGGGATGACACCCATTTTGTGAAGGTCTTTCTGCCTGGGACCCACTCTGTAAGGAGGTGAACAACAGGCTAGTGTTCTAGTACAGGAGGTACTGTAAATAGTAAATGCCTCACTCTAGGAGTGACAGGCAGGCTAAAGAGAACGGCAGAGAAAGCCCCAACAGGAGAGAGAGGGGTTAAGAGGAGCCAAGTCAGCACCTGGGAGTGTTCCCAGTGAAGGGGCCCTACGCGTGGACCGGGGTGAGTTCCTAGGTGGGATCATCCGGCGGGAGTACCGGGGGCAGCCCAAAGAGAGAGTGTGTGACTTGAGCTGTCTGTGTGGCATCCTCTGAAGTGTTCTGCCTGCATCAACAATAAACAAGTTCATCTGGTTCACCATTTTAACCGGTGTCTTGGCTGTTCATATACTGAAGATCCTCAACTGCCCGGTAAGCAGCTACCCCAAGGGAGGGGCAAGGTACCGGGAGTTGCAGGAAGTCCGGGTCCCAGGAGGACCTCATAGAGTTTTCCCAGGGAGGAGACATAGGGGCACATTTACTAATCCACGAACGCTCCGAAGGCGTCCGAATGCGGTTTTTCGTAATGATCGATATTTTTGTGACTTTTTCGTTGCCGTCACGACTTTTTCGTATTTTCTCCGAATTTTCGTCACCTTACCGAAATGGTCGGATTGAACGAAAGAACGTTTGTTGCACAACGAACGTTCTTTCGTGCGCAAGTGCACTGATCGAGCCCATGCAGACATGCATTGAAGGATCAAAGTCAGAAAGGTTTTCCCGGCATTTACAATCTTTCAATACGAAAAATTTGCAACGAAAAGTCTTGAAAAATACGAAAAAGTCGCGATGATGACAAAAAGTTCCGAAATCTTCGTTTTTTGCCGTTCAGGATTCGGATTCGTGGATTAGTAAATGTGCCCCATATAGTTCTACCTATACCTGCCCTGGGTGGAGGCACGCCATTCATTCATATCATACCTGTCCCCCATAAATAAGCGGGGGCTCAGGTCTCCAGTAGCGCCACATGCAGGAAGTTGCGTGTTAGAAGTACCACAGTAGCCAAAATAAGGTTAAACTAGTTTTACCAGTGCAGAGCAATAGAACATAATTTTTTTTTTTATTATTTATGTAATGCCTACAATCCTTTTCTACTTTGTCATTTTGGCCAAATGGCTTTCATTGTGCAGTCCCACTGTTCGGGTAGGCAAAGAGGGGTTGGTCCGTTTCCCCTGGCGTCAGAGTGGCCCCTTTGAAGGAAACATTTCAGATTTCAGTGACTCGCAAAGGACAAAGTACAGTGTAAATAATTGATATTTACTATTTACAGCAGCCTTGCACATCCTACAGCCCACAATTCACAAAGAAATAGACTCACTACTCTTTCTATTAAGGGCCATTCATATATCTGTGGCCACTAAAATGTCTTTCTTTTTAATTAAACAGGGGCCGGGTAGCCATATATTGCAGCGTATTAATGTTACCCAACTGACTGCCGCCCTCGCTGCGCTACTGCCAACTACACCAGCCTCCATTTGATTGATTTGTGTGGTCACAGCCTTGTGCTGAGGGTTCTAGTTCAACAGCAGTTGGGCATCTCTGATTTACACATTTTTTCTCCCTGGTTCAGATGGGAGGGCCCTGCCGGTTACTGTGGAAAAGCGAGAGCAATTTGCAGAATTCTCTCTGTCTCTCTCTACGGAGGGGATATCGCAGTCTCCGGTTGCATTTAAGTCTACTCATTCCAGAAGCAGAGCATGGGGCCCTGGGGAGAAGAATAAGCCCAACATTTTTAGCGCATCTAACATTTCATAGTTACCCCCCCCCCCTCCATTGCTCCTGAATAGTCAATACTGTTTCGCCTTACAAATTCCGAGCTAGGGATTTATATTGAATTTATGCTTTCGTTTTGCCGCTAATAAATGAATATATTTGCACTGCATATCGCCCAACGTGGTTTCAGCTGATGGCGCTTGCGTCCTACAGATCTCGCCCAGCTTTGGTTCCATAATGGGATTCTCGCTGAATGGCTCTCCGTTGGGACGATACGTTGCATGTCCTCAGCTGAATATTTTGCTGATAGAACCATTTGCTGCATTCTCGGAACGCTCCGTAACTCTCAGCATTTGTGTTGGACTTTATGCCGCGCTCTGATCTACACGGATCAATTATTGTTCTTGGCTTTTCCCAACATTCTTTCCTGGAGGGATAATTACTTAGGACTTTATGAGGGGCATTTACTGAAGATTGTATTTTTTCTCAATTCATATTTTTTTGCGGAAATTTTTTCCCCCCCATTCATTATGGGTCAAAACAGAACAACGGCAAAAAAAAAAAATAAGCCATCTAAAAGTCATGTAGAAGTCGATTGCAGGTGTCGTTTTTTACAACTGGAAGATCTTTCTTTTCTTTGGGGTTTTATAGGTTTTCTGTGTTTCTTGTTTATTTGTGCGACTACGAAAAATGTACTTTCTTTGCGTTTTTTTCTGCTTTTGTTGTTCACCTTTGAGTTAGCTTTAAGTATGATGTAGAGAGAAATATTTAGCAATTTTGCAATTGGTCTTAATTTTTTTTATTATTTGTAGCTTTTTAGTTACTTCATTTTCACTTGTTGCCTTTCAGCATTTATTTGGTTGCTAGGGTCCAATTTATCTAAGCAACCAGGGAGTGGTTTGGTTGAGAGACTGATATATGAATAGGAAAGGGCCTGAATAGAAAAGAAAGTTTCAAAAAGTAACAATAACAATACATTTGTAGCCCCACAGAGCAATAGTTTTTTGGCTGCCGGGGTCAGTGACTCCCCATTTAAATTCTTGCAGATTTGCAAGAAGAAGGCAAATAATTCAAAAACTCTTAACTAAGAAATAAGGAAGACCAATTGAAAAGTTGCTTAGGATAGGTCATTCTATAAATACTAATTCTGGCATGGACAAAGTACCGTGATTTTAAGGATTGGGTTTGGCCAGACAAATGGTTTCGGGGAGTCCCAAAACCAAATGCTGGATTCGGTGCATCCTTAATCTGTTTTCAAAGAGTATAGAACAAATGATAACTTTTTCTTTCGTTTTTCTCGTTTTTTTTTTTTTACATTTTTTTTCTTCTAAAATAAAAATGTTAAATTTTTTCGAAAATCAGACAAAATTGAACCGACTTGCCCCTATACCCGTCATTCTAATTCAATCGTTTGCCCCCAGGGCCCAATTTCGCCCACCCGTAGATGGGGATATTGGGAGAAGATCCACTCGCTTGGTGATTTTAGCGTGTATGGCCGCTAGGGATGCACTGAAATTCAGTGTTTACGTGACAAAAGTCAAGTATTTTTTAGGTTTCGGATTCAGTTCGGTCACAGACATGGATTCGGTGCTTACCTAATGGCCACCTTAAGGTATATTCACTTACCCTGAAGCATTGGGAGAGGGCACTTTGGATGCAATCGTTTCTTCCCACAATGCACTTTTCCCCCTAAATTCCAGCTTCATTGCGCAGGCAGGCAGTCAATTGGACCCAATCGTGTTGCGTCTGACTCTTGCGAGCTGCGTGTGGTGCAACTGCGTCCCAGTCATCAAATTCACTCTCTTCAGTTCCGGGGTTCATCGGGCGAATGGCGTCTGCACCCAGTTCTTTAGGTGCAAGTGCAGTGTTTCTATAGACGCAGGGTGCAAAGGGAACCCTGGATCTGCCCCCTGGTCAGGAGGTGAGCGTAGCACAGTGCTGTGAATCAGTAGCGCAACTATACGGAAGTGCACAGGGTGTATCTGAGCACAAATACCTTTAATGATACTGCGGGGAAAGTTCAAATCCGCCCATCGAGTCTTCAGATATAAATGAGCCCTAATTGCTTCTAACACTGCTCTCATTGGCTGAGCTTAATGTGTCATTCGTATTTTCATTATTTTGTTTATCCCTGAAATATCAGTTTAGCAGTAAAGGCGGCGGCTTTGCCATTTTGATTCATCCAACCCGGCCGTAAAGGGCATTCTCATTTATAAAGTATCCCTAGTGATAAGTAAGGCGCTTGCTTTTTGTTAAGGTCACGGCTATAGAATCTCTTCAGACGGGGCAAAAATTGTGTCAAATCAGATAAAATATGGTGGAGTTTTTAGGCAAATGTGGTGGAGCCAGCTGTTACCTGCAGATGTATAGTAGGTGGGCTTGGTAATTTCAAGCCTCATTACTGAGCTAATGATCCCAGGGAGTGTACGCTGCCCGCTGATCCCTAACTGAAAAATAATCCTGTCCTCCTATTAAATCTCATGGAGAACGAGGCACTTATTGCACACGGCTCGCTAACATTTCCATTGCAGATAATGCAGAGAACCCTGAATAGATGAACTGGTTTGTCTTTCTGTAAAATTATTATACCTTTCCTTCTCCTTTAACTTTAAACTTCACCCAAAACAAGACAATAGGGCACATCCACTTACCGTGGGGGCAGTGTGCAATGTGCAATTTTTATTACAATTGCCATCATTTTTTCCCCAGAATTCCATACTTCCCAATTGTCCTGATTTTCACGGGACTGTCCCAAGTTTAACCGTTCAGGCCATGGTCCTGGATTCTTACTGAAAAGTCCCTCATTTCCCTTTGATCTTCTCCACTGAATGCTTAAAAAGATACAATGTTTCTCAAACTTAATGAAATAAGTAGCTTTTGGTAGAGCCCAGAATACTCCATACTCAACCCCTGCACTAAGGGCTAAACAGGTCTCTTGGGGGAACTAAGACTCGCAGCTTAATGGGCAATTTCACTATTTTTTTTTAGCAAAATTGTAATAACACATAAAACAAAACCTGCCAAATTATGTAAAACGGGAGTGGTATTTAGGGGGCGTGGCTGTAAAATGGGCGTGGCATTCCTTTTTGTCCCTCTTTATAGTTTTCAAATGTTGGAAGGTATGGAATTCTGTTGCCATTAAGGACACAGGCAATTCTCTTGATGCAATTGCGCCGCGCCTACCACAGTTGTGTCCAGTTGGCCAAAATGAATGCAACTGTGAGTGCGATTTGGGTGCAGTTGTGCCGAACATAAGTCCGCCTAGCGTAATTTCCAGTGTTTGTTATGGGAGTGACGTGTGTTCCCTATTCTTTTGCGCAAGTGTGCTGCGCTTATTGAGACATAGAGCTGGGGAAACCCAACCTGGAAAGGCATCTGTATTTATAGACCTGTGCCCCACCCATCAATGATGTCACAAAGGGGGCGGGACAGGCATGCACCTATAAATACTGGCTGTCCAGCAGAGTAAGGTAGTGGGTGGGGACAATGGAAAGGAGGATACGCCCGAACCCGCCCGTGACCCGCAAGAACTGTGCAAAGGTTGGCGTGAACCCACCCGACAGTACAGGGTTCCCATTGGTCAATAGGCGCCAAGGGTTTGAGTGATTGACAGTGGGAAACTGGAGTTACCATCAGGCTGAAGATACCGGTTGCACTTTCTAACTGAGCCCTATATTGTTATTCTATGGTGGTTATTGCCCATGGGAGACGGATGATACCAGCCAGCCATTACCTTGCACAATGGTGCCAACAGGTCAGCCATAAACTCTATCCCTACAGCCTGTAGGAGCTGATTAGCGGCGCGCCTAGTTATGCAGTATGTGCGGGAAAGTGCAACTTGCCTACTGTGCTTGTGGATGTGAATGAGTCCTATAACTGTAGCAGTTTGCTGGTATTTCTAGTTAATTGCAGCACGAGACGCTCGTTAGCGTTTTAATCAAATCTTCCAACACCACAAACCCTGCTCACAGCTTCTCTTGGCTCTATCAGCAATGGAGAAAGCCTCTTCAATTATTAAAGCCTGCACTTGATTTTCCTTTGAGGTTTTTTTTTTTTTAACCCCTTAATTCAGCAACAGCAGAAATGCTGATCCGAGGCAGCGCCGGTGGCTTCTAGCAGGAACAGGGAACCTTGACCTTCTGGGCATCGAAAGTAGCTGCCATAGGTCCGCTTTGCCCGATCAAAGAGGCACGGGCTGCCGCTGTAGTACAGTGGTGGTTTAGCAGTGATACTTATCTCCCTTGTAAAAAATGGGAAATTGTAAGGATGGGGGACAGGGTGGCCTGGGCCACAGGGGCTTCTTCCTCTATAGCCGATCTTGTTGCCAAAGTTGTTGCTAGGTATCTGTGCATGCCGGGCATTTCAAAGATTTTTTTGCAGGGGGACCTGGTGCACTCTCAGCATGCTGCTGTCTCCGAACAAGTTATGACCCTTTATGATGATTCCATGTTACCCCCCCATTTATACAAACTGTTGCCCCCTGTGTCTCTGTGTATCTTCATGTGTCTAAAACAGTTGTTTCTACCTCAAACTGGTGAGTTTCTAATCTCTCTAATCACTTATTGACTGGGTGGAGTTATTAAAGTCCCCTCTTGGCCCATGTACCTTCTGGATGCCTGCTTGGGGCCCCACATGTTTCCCCATGATGCAGTAAGGATTTTTAAAGTTATTAATGATGCAGTTTGGGAGGGGACGGGGCCCTGGGGCCAATACAGTGATGGTAAATTTAAAAAAGGGGAGGATTTAGTTTTTTACCCTGTGAGGGTTATTGATGTCCCCTGTAGCCTTACTGGTGCTTAAGGTGGCTTTGTATGCCCCTCGTGCAGTTAGGCCCACGGGCATTTGTTCTGCCGATAACTGGGATTCCTCACATTTCAACCATTCAGTTGCCCCCCTGAAACAGAATTCTGCCATACACGCCCATATGTAATAAACATGTGTGGAATAGAACAATAAGTGCCTGCCCATTGCTAGCCGAGGGTTCCCGTTTAATTGATATCCCTACAATCACTTGGCCACTCTCTTTACTGTAATTTGCAGCCGAGCTAAATTGCTTTATGGGACAAGGTCCATGTCGGTTTCTGCATTAAAAAGCCCTTTAATTTCAACTCCATGGGGCTGATTTACTTACCCACGAACGGGTCGAATGGAGTCCGATTGCGTTTTTTTCGTAATGATCGGTATTTTGCGATTTTTTCGTATGTTTTGCGATTTTTTCGGATTCTTTACGAATTTTTCGTTACCAATAAAAAATAAATATAAAAATAAAAATAAAAAAAATGCGCAACTTTTCGCTTAAGTTTTAACGCTACGAAAAATGCGCAACTTTTTACGCAACTTTCGTAATGGATACGAAAAACTCGCGTTTTTACGCAAAAATCGTATTGGTAACGAAAAATTCGTACAGAATCCGAAAAAATCGCAAAACATACGAAAAAGTCGCAAAATGTTCGTTTTCAAGTCAGAACTTTTCCAATTCGGGTCGGATTCGTGGGTTAGTAAATCAGCCCCTATGTCTTATTGTGCACCAACTTCATTCTCATAAAAGGTGCATATATAATATAGATGTATATAAAGAAACAAAGTTCTGATATCGCTAATGAATAACAGTGAGAATGCAAAAGTCCCTGAAAACCTGGGCACTCCCAGTATTAAAAGAACCACAAGGGCTTCCTTTAGGATTGAGTATGAAAGCTCTGGCAATTGTGAATAGCCCCCTCATTGTATAGAGATCCAAATGACGGAAAGACCCCTTATCTGGAAAACCCCAGGTCCCGAGCATTCACGATAACAGGTCCTATACCTGTACCGCATTTTCACCAGATACAACGTTTGGCCAAATTATTTTGTAATTGCCCAAATTTGAATTCTGTTTAGCACTTTCATTCTTCTCCTCCCTGGCAGCGTTGCTAATTAATTATATCCGCGATCATTAAGGAATGTGCCTTGCTGGTGTCTTTTGATATAATCAGCACACATAACATCTGACGGGGGGCTCAAAGGGGACATAAATATTTGGTGAGAGGTGAAGAGAGAAATAAATAGGGAGTAAAACCTTTATATAAGGAAATCCATGTAACATTCATGAAAATGAAACCTATAAGTAACTTTTAAATATCAGACAAATAGAACGCACCTCTGATTCAGCCTGTGTCCTGCTGCTGTTCTACTTGGCTAATAAAGATATCCGTATAACTATATTATCCTACGGGTCATATTTTGAATAATATACAGATGGACACGGAGTATAGGAGATGAGGCTATTGTTGACCTTTAACCTGCCTGTCCTTTAACGCTTGGTCACTCAGGAGAAGTCTCATTGTCCAGATCAATCATTAACTTGCCTGTGTAATGCTCAGTGAGAGACACCAGATGGCAGAGTTTGCTGCGCGCCCACTAGGTCACTGCACATGTGAGTCTCCTAAATATGATACTGATGGATGCTGCCTAACAACACTGCTGTGTAACTGCTACGGTACCCAGGGTACTGTGTGTCGGGTTTAGCCACATCTCTAACATTAATGGCCATCAAGCTTCCTAGTATAGAATAAAGGTGGCCATACACGGGCCGATTGTAGCTGCCGATATTGGTCCCTTAGACCGATTCGGCAGCGTATCAGCCCACGTATAGGCACTAACGACGGGCATGCCTGACCGATATCTGCCCTGAAATTGGCCAGATATCGATCGGGCAGGTTAAAAGATTTAGTCGGATCAGGGACCACATTGGCACGTTGATGTGGTCCTCGAACCGACTGCGCCCATTGCCGCCGTTATAATTAGATTGTTTGGCCCCAGGGCCAAACGATTGAACTAGCCTAAATATGCCCGATATCGCCCACCCGTAGGTGATCTATCGGGAGAAGATCTTAACGTGTATGGCCAGCTTTAGGATGAGCCCCACAAGTTCCTTCTGTCATTGTTACCAACCACATCATTTATCACACAGAATAAACAGACCTCAACAGAGTATTTTAGGGGAAATTGTTTTATCTGTAGTATAGCTTATTACCTGATCCCAGAACTGGGGCACAACTGGACTGGACCATGGTATGTGTAAATGGACAGCATGTGAATATCCTTAGTGATGTCATCAGCTATAATAGGGTGATATCGGTGATGTCATTTCTTGGAGTTCCATGACCTGTATAAAACACTCAGCTTTCAGCTTTGTGCCCTATAATTATGAATGCATCAAATCCAGGATTCAGTTCTGGATTCAGCCAAGATTCAGACATTTTCAGCAAAATTTGGATTCGGACAAATCCATGCTCCTGGCTGAACCGAATCCGAATTCTTAAACTCACGCAACTTTTTGTCACATAATCATGAAAACTTCAATTTTTTTTGGCCTCGAGCGGTGCTCTTTAGCCCTTCTGTATCCTAATTCACATGTGTAAATTTATTTTTGGTATTCGGGCCGAATCTTTAATAAATGATTCAGGGTTCAGCCGAATCCAAAAATATTGGATTCAGTGCACCCCTACGCATAATGTTCTTATTTTTTTTACAATAGGGAGTACATTAATCACTATTTAATTTGCAGTTTAGTCAACAGAAGAACTACCAAACTGTAGATTATACCTACAAATGTATATTTACTTAACAAAGGGCTATTTCCTGGTGTTGCTGGCATTTTATGTATGTGTGTGTGTGTGTGTGTCGGGATGCATAATGTTAAGTGTCCCTAATGATGGAAATCCCCTACAAGGGCTGTTCCCCTAGTTGCTAGGCAGAAGCCTGTATATCTTAATTATTTTATTTACACGTTTGTTATGTGCCATAGAGTTAGTGACCACCTCTTGTTACACTTTACATAGTGATTGGAAAGGGTTTCTTTCACTTTGGCTTTCCTTCTGCTGACCCAGGTGGATGTGCCGTAGACCCTGGTATCAACAAGGCCCAGTAAAGTGTTCTGCCCTAGGGAGACAGCCCTTCTAGGGAAAGTCAAAGACAAGGGACCCTGTAAACAAGGTTTAGTCACATTAGAAGACTTGATTTGTTAAAAGAACGGGCTAGGAACGTAAGATAGCTGGAAGGAGCCGCCCTGTGCTGGGCCCAAGCTGGAGGTTAGGCACCCCTGGCCTAAGGGGAAGGGACCACAGAACTGAAGGGATTCAGCCTTAGCATATTGCTCACTGAAGAGCTTTCACTATAGGGGATGCGGACCACTAACTAGTAGCCATAAAGAAGTGCTCTCACAATTATTCCTGGGCTCCCTTAAGGACATTAGCAGCAACAGTCAACTGCCCAACATCTCTACAGTCACATTGCTCAGCTCTATGTGCGACTGTATCTGACAATAACAATACTAACTCAACTGATCTGTGAGTAAACCCTGCGGTGTCTTTGGCAATTAAGCCTTTAGGGTGAAGACACCTACTAGTAGCAGCTACTTGTAGTGGCTACTTAAATAGACAATGCTGATCATTTACTGATAACAGTCTCAAAGTGTGTTTTAGCAGAGGCAATTCTCAGTATTGTCTATGGCAGGGGATTTTTTGGTGTTTAGTAGCCGTAAAAAAGTAGCTGCTACTAAGTAGCTCCATGTGTCTTCTCCCTTATGTTTCATTTGCAAGACCCTCTGGCATCCTATTTATCCCTTTAGGGCTCTGGCACACGACAAACCTCTCTGTTCGCGGGCGACTAATCTCCCAGAATTGCCATCCCACCGGCAACAATGTAAGTCACCGGTGGGATGGCACACGCTGTGCAGGAGATTTCGGGAAATCGCCGAAGTTGCCTCACGAGGCATTTTCGGCGATTTGCCGAAATCGCGCCGCTGCGTGTGCCATCCCACCGGCGATTTACATTGTCGCCGGTGGGATGGCAGCTGATGGCAACTCGGGGAGATTAGTCGCCTGCGAACAGGGAGATTTGTCGCGGCGACTAATCTCCCCGTGTGCCAGAGCCCTTAGGGTGAAGAAACACTGAGCTACTTAGTAGGAGCTACTTGTCACAGCTACTAAACTCCAGAAAATCCCCTGCCATAGACAGTACTGAGAATTCCCTCTGCTAAAACACACAATTATCAGTAAATGATCAGAAATGTCTGTTTCTGTAGCCACAACAAGTAGCTGCTACTAATAGCTCCGTGTGTCTTCACCCTTAGAAATATAAGAGGTGCAGTTGCACAATACCTTCCCCTTTTCTCCTTCACTTAGTAGGAGAGTCCAGTGAAACCCATGTTCTACCATCAACGCACACACACATATAATATACATATACATATATATATATATTTTTTTTTTTTTAAACCAGGTAATAAAAGAGATCAATGCAGTAAAACATGTAGGTATGTTTTATATCTCCCTATAGAGAATACAAAGAGTGATTAATCTCTCTGGGCCCAAGTGGCTGTTGAGCATTATCCTGACACCTTGCTAATGGTCCATTTGTGCTCAGCGGAAGGGCCACCTAGACTGACTCTCTAACGAATGAAACTGCCACTTTTTTTTTCCCTTAGCAAAAAAACCTTTTATTTCTGTTATTAAAGGGGGAAAAAAAGGCCAGGTGCAACGATGCATTGCTTCCCTCTCATCTCTGAGCAGACTGCTACCTAAAATTCGGAAAAAAGGGGTTGGAAATTTGGAACAAATGAAACCATCTGCCGTCCCCAACAAACAAGCCAATGACCCACTGTTCCGTACAATGAGAGCGCCTGGAGAGGCAGGCTCCGGACAAAGTTCCTGCTGGGTTCCATTTAAGGAGGTTACACTAAACTTGAGATCCTTCTAAAGATCCTGTCAACATACATTTTGGTATGTGGTCTGGCACGGCCGCTGCACGGAGATCAAAGGCCCTTTTTAATTTGTATTTAATCACTCTCGGAAAATCTTTCCAACTTAGCCCACAATAGAGCAAAGCAAGTGCCCCCCTTGTATCCGACGCTAAGGAAAGAAGATTAAAATAATTGCTTTTTTTTTTTATTGGTTGAATTCTTGCCTTTCCGTGGTTTAGTGGAGAATAAATCCATATTGTGCATATCATCCCGATAAGATTGAATCTATTTGGTAATGAAGTTACCCTTTTATTTTTACCCCCAGAAGTTTCCAACCCCCCCACCCCCCAGCCATGTAACTAATTGCTCTCGATGTTAAAAACCCTAAACATCAACTGGTTTGGCAAGTTGACTTCTTAGCTGACAGGGAAGTGCATGTATGGTAATGCGGACATCTGTCACTTAAGCAGATGTCCCCAATAAACTTACTGCAACAGTTCCGTTTCTCTTTGTTAAAGGTTTATAGGTTGACATCTGTTTCAAAGGGAGATTTCGGTGCCCAATACGCCCCACTTTTAGGTAACAAAACAGAAAACAGAAAACCTGTCTTTTTCAATTCTCCCTTCTAAGATGTATTAAGACAAATGGGCCTTATGAAATGCAGAATCTTTAGAAAATGAATTAAAAGTTCAGCTTCCCCTTTATTCAAAGGGCACAACCGTTTTGGGAGCCTGAAATACTGTATTTGTGCGTATGTGGTATAATCGCGCTGTTTATATGGAGTATGTTGGAATAGAGGGGAAATGTTGCTGCTGCAGTCTGTAGTGGAGTACAGAGAGGCAAACAGGCTGGGGGTGAAGGTGACTTTGGTCACAATTAGGGATGCGCCAAATACAGGATTCAGACAAATCCAAGTGCCTGGCTATACTGAATCCGAATCCTTAAGATCACATGACTTTTTGTCACATGAACACGGGGTGGTTCACCTTTACATTAACTTTCAGTATATTCCTAGCAACTTTGCAATTGGTCTTCCCTATTTGTTTTCAAACTATTTGCCTTCCATTTCTACATTTGTCCCGCTTTCAAATGGGGGTCAGTGACCCCGACAGCATTAAAACTATTGCTCTGTGCACTTACAAAGGAATTAATATTGTTTGTTTTTTTTATTACTTACTGTTCAGACCCTCTCCTATTTATATTCCAGTCTTTCATTTAACCCAATGTCTGGTTGCTAAGGTAAACGAGACCCTAGCAACGAGATAGCTACTGAAATTCCGAACTGGAGAGCTGCTGAACAAAAACCTAAACAACTGAAAAACCACAACCAAAAAATATGAAAACCAATGGCAAATTGTCTCAGAATACCAATTTGTACATCATATTAACATTTATTATGCGTCAAAACTGCAACAAATCCGAAAGAAGAAATACGCCATCTAAAAGCGGTTAAGGTTATGTAGAAGTCAATGAGCAGCCTGTTTCCAATCGGAAGATCTTCTTTTGCTTTATGGTATTAGAGGTTTTTGGATTTTTGGGACACTCCATTTGTTGGAAAAACACGAAAAAGTTTTTGCTTTTTTTTTTTTTTTTTTTTTTTTTTTTAAAAAAAGGCTGTTTTAATAAATCACTTGGCATTTGTGGTTTTAGTGGAAATGAGTTTATTCATGGTTTTTAAAAAAAAAAAAAAACAAACTCAAAAACTGCATAAATGAGAATGTTGATAATTGGGCCCCCCGCGGGTCATTTAGAGATGCCCCAGTGATGAAGTGCTACTAAGGGTTGCAAAATTAAAGGGGAAATTCACCCAAACACCACTTAAGCTTTTTGATAAGAAAGCATAATTTCAAGCAACTTTGCAATATACATCAGTTAAAAAAAATATATACAGACTTTTCATGATTTTAATGTAATAATATGGTTTGGAACAGTTCCACAAGCCCCGCCCCCTGTTCCCCTGCTGATCTGGCTGGCTACTTTGTGACTCAAATAAAATGTAACAGTAGTCGCCTGCCCTCAGCCTGCCTCCTCCCAATCCCACAATTCCCTGCTGCACACGTGATGTCAATAAGGAAAGGAACATCCCAGTGCAATGCATTGTGGGTTATGTAGTTCCTGCATGCTGTCTGTAAGCTGTGGAGAAGCTGTTACAACATCAGTGTTTTAGTCCCTCCTCCCCTGCCAGGATTTCAAATGATGCAGAAAGAGAAGAACAGTTTTGCAGCTGGATTTCAGTATATACAAATGGTATTTATTCCTACTTTTTGAAGGAACAGATTACAGGGATAGGGATATTAGGGTTCATGTAGACAAATCTCGCAATACCTAAATATCCAGCACCTATAGGGTGCCCATTCATGGTGCATATTAAAACCACAGTAGTGCGCTCACGTGTGTGTGAAGCTATTGATTCTACAGAATTCAAACAGAATTTTCAGCTGGGAGAGTCCCCTCCCCAAAAGCAGCCGTTAATGAGATATATAGGGTGTTAGTAACGGTGCCAGTCATTTTATAGCGGCTTCAGCATATTAACTGGCGCAACGTCACCGCTCCCCAGCTGCTTGCGGAGGCCGGGCGTGAAGGCATTTCTGAAGCCATTACAGATCCTATTTCTGTTTTATTAAGAAAAATCAGTAAGGTCTTTCTGTTAAGCAAAGCTCGCTGCGTATTTGTCATTTATGTCAGAGATGGTTACCGCGCCAATCTGTAAAATGTGGAGAAAATGTTAAAAAGTCATCGGCGGGTCCCTCCGGAGACAGACGTTCGTTAGTGTTAGAAAAACAAAGGTTATTATAAGGTCATATTCCGCTCGCACCCCCGCCCCCCACCAGAAAATACGCTCCGGAAAAACAATTGACGTATGTTTAAAAAAAAAAGGGGGGGGAGGAAATCTGAGGTAATCTTAAATCTTTAAGTTAACGTTTGGTATGTTATAGAATGCCTGACGAAGGGCTACGCCCGCGAAACGTTGTTTTTGCTTGAATAGACACGCAGGGGCTCAGCCCCGAATTACACCTGTTGTGCCGGTCTAATCTTTGCTGGAATGTTATAGAATGGCCAATTCTAAGCAACTTTTCAATTGGTCTTCATTATTTATTTATAGTATATTAATTATTTGCTTTCTTCTTTTTCTTCTTACGCCTTGTAGCTTTCAAATGGGGGTCAGTGACCCCGGCAGCCAGAAAACTATTGCTCAGCGAATCTACAGTTTATTGTTATTGTTACATTTTATAACGTATGTTTCTATTCAGGTCCCTTTCCCATTCATAAACCAGCCTCTCGTGCAAACCACGCCCTGGTTGCTAAGGTAATTTGGACCCTAGCAACCAGGTAGCTGCTAAAACTCCAAATTGGAGAGCTGTAGAACAAAAAAATAAATCATTAAAAAAACTACAAATAACAAAAAATAAAGACCAATTGCAAATTATCTCAGAATATTACTATCTACATCATACTAACGGTTAACAACCCCTTTAATGAAGAGGCCGTCCATTTGTTTTACTGTATCTAGTTTGAAAATCAGTTGTAATTGTAAGGGGCAACAAGCTACATGTATATGTGTTACCTAATATTTGCCCTTAAAGTCAATTTTATAGGTCTGATAGTCTTCATATAGGAAACCAGTATTAAATATTTGAATAATTTGATTAAAATGGAGTCTATGGGAGATGGCCTTTCTGTAATTCAAAGATTTCTGGATAAAGGGTTTCTGGATAACAGATCCCATGCCTGTACCACACAGCTCAATGCTATCTATGGGCTGATATAGGCCCCAGCCAAACGCTGAACTCAGAAGGGGCCTCAACTGGCAAATCCTCTATATTGCTGATGTCTGAATCCTCCCTTTCATGTGAAAATATAGCCATAAGTGATAAGTGCACCTTTGGATCGTTTCTACGCGCTTCCTCCTATCACTGCGCGGCTCGTTGCGTAGGATTTTCTGGCAATATAGAACAACTGGAGCTTTTTTATTTTTGATTGATTTGATGTTTTGGGAGGCAGAATCCACTCTTGTGACGTCGGCCATTGATGTCCGTCTCTGGTTCCTGTAAGTGGGCCTCGCGAGCACACCGCCGCTCTGTTTGTTGTGCAGATGGCTGCTCGCATCTTATTTTTAAATTATTATTATTGATTTTCCTCTTTAGATTGCTGTCAGCTTTATATATTAAATAGGACATCCCTGTACTGTTTGTTTTTAGAAAAGCAGAGTTTAGGGGAAATAAAAAAAAGATCTGAAAATCACAGAATGAGAACTGCAAATGGAAAAACCTGTAAAAGTATGTTAGATGGATAGATAATAGCTAGATAGATATTAGGTAGATAGATAATTAGATATTAGGTAGATAGATAATAGATAGAGAGACAGATATTGAAGCGATCGATAGATAGATCGACAGATATTAGATAGATAGATAGACAGATATTATATAGATAGATATTAGCTAGATCGATAAATAGATAGATTTTAGAGAGATAGATAATTAGATATTAGGTAGATAGATAATTAGATATTAGGTAGATAGATAATAGATAGACAGACAGATATTGAAGCGATTGATCGATAGATCAACAGATATTAGATAGATAGACAGATATTATATAGATAGATATTAGCTAGATCGATAAATAGATAGATTTTAGATAGATAGATACTTAGATATTAGGTAGATAGACAGATATTGAAGAGATAGACAGATATTAATATCTAATTATCTATCTAATATCTAGATAGATAGATAGATAATAGATAGATAGAGAGACATTAGATAGATATTAGATATATAGGTATTACTGATATTGAATAGATAGATATTAGATAGACAGATATTGAATAGATAGATATTAGATAGACAGAGATTGGATGGATAGATAGATAGATAGATAGATAGATAGATATTAGATAGATAGATAGATAGATATTAGAGAGATAGATATTAGAGAGATAGATGATAGATAGGTATTAGACAGATATTGAATAGATAGATGATAGATAGATGATAGATATTAGACAGATATTGGATAGATATTACATATTAGATAGATCGATAATTAGATAGATATATTTAAGATATCAAATAGATATTAGTTGAAATTCAAACCAAACAAGTCACTAGATTTATACAGAATATGTACCCAACATATAAAAGTTCATCCTTTTGATACCAGACTAGTTTACTGGCAGTCTGAATATCTACGGCATCCGCTTTGTATTGCGCCTTAGCAACTATTACAGCAAATCAGTAATTAGTAGTACCCTCACAGGGTTTTCTATTTCTCTTCCTCAGCTGTCAAAAAAACTGCACAAACCAGGCCCCCACTTCCTGGAGAGAGAGCTCCCCCATGGCCCCTCCCCTTATACATGGGAGCAATTGGCAATCCTAATACTTGTACTGACTTTCCAGCCTCAGTGAGCACAGCCCCTGTTCTTCTCCCCCCTTTGCAATGTCTCATAAAGCAGGGAGAGATATCCTTTCCCCCCAGAGTCGTCCTAGATATATATATATATATATATATATATATATATATATATATATATATATATATATATGTATAATTTAAACACACATAGCATTTTTACCATTCTATGAGGTCAAAAGAAGACCTCTTCAACCATTTTGTGGTTTCAGATATCTGAAAAATCCTATTGGGCAGGGATGTGATCCTGTCCTGATACTGTGTGATTATCAGGTTATAAATACATCACTATCAAAACCCACAGAACATAAACAATAACAAAAAATATAACCAAAAAAATAATCTGCATCTGTAATTATGGGATTTAATTGAGTGCAAGCACGAGGCAATTAGTGGCACGGCGCAGGAATGCTGAGGCCGCGGCGGTGCGTTTAAACCCACACCAATGAAATCAATACGGCAGTGTTCTGTTCAAGGTGAGGCCGAATAAACCTGTCGGCCGCCTTGAGAAATAGACGTGTTTTTTGCCACGCGCTTTGGGTACTAAGTGACTTTCCTCCCAGAGATCTGTCATGGAATAATCATTACCCGTCATTCACTCATCCCAAAAACCTTAACGAATAAACTTGCTCAGGATAGACTACGAGTGCTCATTAACATGAAGGGAATGTAATAACTCAGCGAAAGCATAAAGTAATGGAACCCAAACACGTGTGTCCAACAGCCTTCCCTCCTCTCTAATCCGTCAGCGGATACAAATAGGCGATGCTTACATCGTTATATAGGGTTGAAAAAAGACCAGAGTCCATCAAGTTCAACCCTTCCAAGTAAACCCAGCACCCACAACCTATACTGATTTATCTGACCATAAACTATATATACCAACATCAATACTAACTTTATATTTATTCCCATCAGTCCCTGCCCCAGTGGAGCTTACAATCTAAGGTCCCTATCACATTCCCATCAGTCCCTGCCCCAGTGGAGCTTACAATCTAAGGTCCCTATCACATTCCCATCAGTCCCTGCCCCAGTGGAGCTTACAATCTAAGGTCCCTATCCCATTCCCATCAGTCCCTGCCCCAGTGAGCTTACAATCTAAGGTCCCTATCACATTCCCATCAGTCCCTGCCCCAGTGAGCTTACAATCTAAGGTCCCTATCACATTCCCATCAGTCCCTGCCCCAGTGAGCTTACAATCTAAGGTCCCTATCACATTCCCATCAGTCCCTGCCCCAGTGAGCTTACAATCTAAGGTCCCTATCACATTCACACACGCTATGGGCAATGTCTGTATGTTTTTAGAGTGCGTAAGGAAACTGGAGTACCCAGGGGAAACCCACACAGACACAGCGAGAACAAACAAACTTGCAGAAAGTGTCCAGGGCAGGATTGAACTCAGGACCCCAGCGCTGCAAAAAAGTGCTAGTTACTGAGCCACCATGCTGCTAATGGTGTAATGCAAGCCCTCCCTTACCTTGTTCCATTGTAAAATGATTGATTTGGGACTTGTACTCTCTCTGGTTTCCAAACAATCCACCTACTATGAAAAGCTATGGAATCCATTACTTCATATTGGAAAAAAGGTAAAGGAGGGGCTATGTTACACTGTGAGCATAAGGGGGTGGGGCCAGAGACAGACTATCATGGTTTCCTTTCAATCTGTGAAATCAGACAGGAAGTAGAATCTGTAAACGTTTCCCACATGTGAGCCTAGGAATATAGCAATTGCTTTTTCAAGAGTGAAGTGAAAACCATTTTTACTAGACCAAATTACATAATATTATATGTTTTCAGTTAAAAGTAACAGCATTTTTATTCTAAAGGCCGTATCCCTTTAACGAAAGCAGTAAACTCACCGTTATTACGAAGGGTTTTGCTTTCTGTTTGATGCTACACATATACAGAACAGTGAATGGATGTCGGTCGCTCTGCATAATAAGCTTTCCCCACGCGATGGAGATACATCAAGCTTATTATGCTATAAATATATTTCTCCCTCTGCACAGTTACCATAAAATATCCCAACTATCATGGAAGATGGTAGATTGCTGGCCTGACCCAGGAGCGCTGATAACACATAGGAATAAATCTGAAAATGAGCAGCAGGTACAGGGCAGTAGTGAATAAGCTGCAGTGGGAAAGCCTAGATCAGTGGGTATGTGGGCATGGGTATATGGGCATGGGCATGTGGGCACCTCCTCTGAGTAGTGCAGTTGGCTATATGAGGTAGAGCTGCCATTGCTGACAATGGTGCCAATATATAATACAGTTACATTACTGATAATTCCCTGCTTTCTACTCTGTGTAGTAGATTGTTGTACCGTTTCAGCCATAGTTCAGAAAAAGAAAAAATGAGTTTTTGTGGTACAGGTATGGGATCCCTTATCCGGAAACCCGTTGTACAGAAAGCTCCGAATTACAGAAAGCCTGTCTCCCATAGACTCCATTTTAATCAAATAATTCAGAATTTTAAAACTGATTCCCTTTTCTCTGTAATAATAAAACAGTACCTGTACTTGATCCCAACTAAGATATAATTACCCCTTATTGGGGGCAGAACAGCCCTATTGGGTTTATTTAATGGTTAAATGATTCCCTTTTCTCTGTAATAATAAAACAGTACCTGTACTTGATCCCAACTAAGATATAATTACCCCTTATTGGGGCAGAACAGCCCTATTGGGTTTATTTCATGGTTAAATGATTCCCTTTTCTCTGTAATAATAAAACAGTACCTGTACTTGATCCAAACTAAGATATAATTACCCCTTATTGGGGGCAGAACAGCCCTATTGGGTTTATTTCATGGTTAAATGATTCCCTTTTCTCTGTAATAATAAAACAGTACCTGTACTTGATCCCAACTAAGATATAATTACCCCTTATTGGGGCAGAACAGCCCTATTGGGTTTATTTAATCAAGTACAGGTACTGTTTTATTATTACAGAGAAAAGGGAATCATTTAACCATGAAATAAACCCAATAGGGCTGTTCTGCCCCCAATAAGGGGTAATTATATCTTAGTTGGGATCAAGTACAGGTACTGTTTTATTATTACAGAGAAAAGGGAATCATTTAACCATTAAATAAACCCAATAGGGCTGTTCTGCCCCAATAAGGGGTAATTATATCTTAGTTGGGATCAAGTTCAGGTACTGTTTTATTATTACAGAGAAAAAGGAAATCAGTTTATTCAGTTAAATCTGAATTATTTGCTTATAATGAGTCTATGGGAGATGGCCTTTCCTTAATTCGAAACTTTCTGGATAAAGGGTTTCCGGATAAGGGATCCCATACCTGTACTAGGAAATTCGTAATACCAGCCCGACTGGCTAGGCCACTAACATAAAGGCCAGGCAACTTTAGCAAGGGCCCACCTTTCTCTGTAGCTCCCATCTGATCCTGATGCTTAGTCATTTTACAGGGGGTTTGAGTAGCCCCCTCACTACGCCCTACTAAAACCTGCTGCCGGCAGTGTGTAATACACCATTCCAGCCATTCAGCCATTTCCCCAGAATAAGAATATGAAACCAGTTTGTGTGACTGCAGGTTAATGCCACAGACAAAGAGTGTGTAGATTAGTAATGACCACAAAATCGATGCTATAAATTTGAAATCAAATAGACAGCATTGCGCCTGCAGTAACCCTTTGGGAGCAGGAAAGGCTGCCACTTGATTGCTGTCTGCATTGCTAGCCGTGGGAGAGTGTTGCCTTTAATGCTGGGAAGAACAAACAAGCTTGTTTTATGGCGCTGCAAAAGGGCTTGCATCCTCCTCCCACAATCCGCTGAGTTATTAGGATACAGCTGGGTATTAATTTCACATTTGCTCTGATTGATTATTATATTGAAACCTGTTTATTGCACTGCAGGGACATCCATTCACTTCACCCATGGTCAGCACTGATAAAAGCCTGTCAGGGTTCCTTGTTTTCACTCCATGCAAACGCCCTCGTTAGGTATTTTGCTCCGGATTTGCTGTCGTTTGAGCTTAATTTGGGGCCCGCTCAGTGTGCTCCCATTACGCAGATTTTTATTTTTTCACTTTCGGCCAAATTGGCCGAGTAGGACTAGGCATTTCCCCAGCACTGAGCAGTGTATTCCCAGCAGCCACGGGGCAAGGACTCAATTCCTTTTTAATGATGTCTCTTCATGGTGTGATGGGACCGTCTGTAATCACCCAGCAGCTTACAGGAGGCGTGTACTTAAAGGCCACATAAACCCAAAAATAAAATATTGCCTAAGGAGAGAAAATATAACTCTAATTGCTATTTGAAGCAGTATCTGTCTGTCTCTTTCTGTGCTTTGCGCTGCTGGTTCTGACTACTGAAACCGTGTAGCAAAAGCCAGCTAACAGGTGTGTGAGACGTGTGCAAGGCATTGTGGTATGTGGACTCTTGGCTAGAAGAGATCAAGAGGACTATTAGCAAACTTAGAAGTTCTTGCAGATACCAAATTACCATTATAAGGAAATAATTCTAATTTTTAAAATTAATTCCCTTTTCTCTGTAATAATAAAACAGTACCTGTACTTGATCCCAACTAAGATATAATTACCCCTTATTGGGGCAGAACAGCCCTATTGGGTTTATTTAATGGTTAAATGATTCCCTTTTCTCTGTAATAATAAAACAGTACCTGTACTTGATCCCAACTAAGATATAATTACCCCTTATTGGGGGCAGAACAGCCCTATTGGGTTTATTTAATGGTTAAATGATTCCCTTTTCTCTGTAATAATAAAACAGTACCTGTACTTGATCCCAACTAAGATATAATTACCCCTTATTGGGGCAGAACAGCCCTATTGTGTTTATTTAATGGTTAAATGATTCCCTTTTCTCTGTAATAATAAAACAGTACCTGTACTTGATCCCAAATAAGATATAATTACCCCTTATTGGGGGCAGAACAGCCCTATTGGGTTTATTTAATGGTTAAATGATTCCCTTTTCTCTGTAATAATAAAACAGTACCTGTAGCTGCCTTCAGCCTGCATCCTCCCAATCCCACAATTCCCTGCTGCACATGTGATGGCATTAAGGAAAGGAACATCACAATGCAATGCATTGTGGGTTATGTAGTTCCTGCATGGTGTCTGTAAGCTGTGGAGAAGCTGTTACAACATCAGTGTTTTAGTCCCTCCACCCCTGCCAGGATTTCAAATGATGCAGAAAGAGAAGAACTGTTTTGCAGCTGGATTTCAGCATATAAAAATGGTATTTATTCCTACTTTTGAAGGAACAGATTACAGTTATAGGTATATTAGGGGTTTCTGTGTTGTGTGGGGCTTTTTAACACATTTTGGTTTGGAAGCCTCAGTTTCCATTTAACTACAGTACATGTTTGGGAGACCAGATATAATAATGATGTGACCCATGTAGGTCATTGAAGTTCTTGAGCAGTTTTGGAGCCATAAAAATATCTTGGAGGGCTTCATCTGGCCCACAGGCCCCTGTTGGACAACCCTGAGTCAGGGCACAGTTACAGATCCACCATTCAGTAATGCCCAGTGTTCTATATGGCTTTTCAAAACAATGAGAATTTCATTGGGACCAAGAAAATGCTCCGGTATGTTTGTCTTCTATGTTATTAACCGCCCTTCTTTAATAAGGGGAAAAATCTATATCCCCAACTCATTATCTGTCCGCTGTTTTACTTTTTTTTATTGTTTTTATGAACTTGACTATTTTATAACCCAGAATCAATAGGAAAGGAAATAAACTTAGATGGCCACAGTTTACAGGGACTCCATAAAAATGTTAAAAATGATTGCATGCCAAAACAAGGCGTCACCATAGTGATAGTTTATGGTGTCATATAATGAGATATATTCATTGTAACCCTGGTATCTGCCCAGCCAGTCAAAGTGTCAGCTGATCAGAACCGTTTGTGTGGATCTGGGATTGCCTTGGGCTGATCTTCACTTTGGTCTAAAATGGAGTATGCAGGGTCAGACTGGGGGTTGAGGGCCCACCGAGGCTTCTTCCTCAGGGGCCCCTGCACCCCAAATGGCCCCCGCTGCCTTCACACACCCCCCCCTTCCTGCTGGAGCCCCCAGCCCCCTCCCACCGGCAGATGACAGGAGCGCCCTGGAGGGTTCAGGTCTGGGCCGCCGAGGCCCACTGGGTTTTTTTCCTGGGGCCCCTGGCAGCCCAGTCCGACGTTGGGAGTAGCCTACATCTTGAAGCTTTAGTTCTCCTTTAAAGGGGTTGTTCTCCTTTTTAGTATGTAATAGGATGTCCAATTTCTAGCAAATTTGCAATTGGTCTTCATTATAATGCTTCTACTTCTTTTCAGTTTTTCAGTGGGGTCACTGACCCCAGCAACAAAAAACTATAGGGCTGATTCACTAAGGTGCGTTAAAACGACCGCTATTTATAGCATTAATTAAAAAATTTTATTGCGTCTTAACGCACGATTCACTAAAAGGATATTTGCGTTAATTTAGACGCGATGCTGTTTTTTGTGCGGTATTTGACGCAACGCGCGCTAATTAACGCATGTGGGCTACTTGTCGCGCGCACGCCATATTAGCCATACACACCATTACGCTCTTAAAACTACTTTTTTTGAAAATGCCCATTTCCCTGCAAACTGGCGGCTGCATCACTCTGGGGCCAACACCGACTGAATAAATCCCACTGCAAAGTCCATATTGGACTTTAGTAGGTTTTAATTTTCGCACAGACTAATGCGATATTTAGCGCGTCTAAGTGCTTGTGAATCATGCGTTAGTATTATTTCTGCGCAAGAATTAACGCAATGCGGTAAAATTAATGCATTCGGTTGTGCGCTATTTAACGCACGCGATATGCGACTTAACGCATGCGATAATACTTTAACGAAAAGTGCGTTTCTTTCCGCGTCAATTTTACCGCAAAAAAACATCCGATAAGCGCTATCGCACCTTAGTGAATCAACCCTTATGTCTCTGTGAGCTTATGAGTTTATTATTATTGTTTTCTGTTTTTTAATCTTTATCTTTCTGTTTGGTCCCTCTCCTATTTATATTCCAGTTTCTCATTCAAACCACTGCCTGGTTGCCAAGGTAAACACGGCCATAGCAACCT
The DNA here is from genome assembly GCF_000004195.4 of Xenopus tropicalis. NCBI lineage: Eukaryota > Metazoa > Chordata > Amphibia > Anura > Pipidae > Xenopus > Xenopus tropicalis. Next base: position 202,476,493 of record NC_030677.2, on the reverse strand, counting down.
GACTGCTGCTGAAATTACAAACTGAAGAACTGCGTAACAAAAAGCTAAATAAATGAAAAGCCACAAAAAAAAAGAATTATTCGTAATACTGGCCTTTCATGTCAGGGGTGGGAAAATGGGTTAACTTTTAGTATGATTTAGAGAGTGATATTCTGAGACAATTTGCAATTGGTCTTCAATTTTTATTATTTCTAGTTTTTTAATTATTTCAATAATGGTTCAGCTGCTTTCCAGTTTGGCAGTCTGGTTGCTAGTGTCCCAATAACCTTAGTAACCAGGTTGTGGCTTGAATAAGACAATGATATATGACTAGGAGAGGGACTGAATAGAAAAAAAAGTAACAGTAACAATAACAATAAAACTGTACCCTCACAGAGCAGAAGTTTTTGCCTGCTGGGGTCAGTGACCCCCATTAGCAAGCTGCAAAGAGTTGGAAGAAAAAGGCAAATAATTTAAAAAAAACTATAAGAAAAAATAATGAAGACCAATTGAAAAGGTGCTTAGAATTGGCCATTCTATAGCATTTTAAAAGTGAACCGCCCCCCTTCCCGTTAGTTTCCCAACTGTGACGTCAGCATTCGTATAGACTAATCCCTAAGCAGTAATTGGTGTAAGAGAGAGTCTTTGAAGAACTCCCTGCGTCCCGACTGATCAGTTATAGTGTGTGTATCCTGTCAGGGGTCTCCCACCCAACACCCCATGGGGCTGTGCCTGGCAGATCAAAATGAGCTTGTTTAATATTTTAGAAACCCTCTGCCTCAGTATTCCCAAAGAACATTTGCTGGGATCAATATTTCACCTGTCATTTTCCTGCCGAGCTCTTCTAATGTGCAAAATAGCCAACCTTTCTGTGGCAGGTATGAAAGAGAAATGGCGTTATATGCTTGTCTCGTAAATGTTTATTGGGGGGAGAATGTAGGGAAGGCGGGGGCGCAATGCAACTAAACAGCCAGGGATCCGATCCGGCAAAATAACTACAATTTCAAATGGGATACGTTCAGCAGGATTGCTATTAAACACCAGCTTGTGTGTAATGCCTTTGCGTTAGGGAATGGAACTCACCCATTGGTTGAATCTCAGGACTAAATCACTGGTCTATGCAGGACAGAATGGCCAATGGGGTTGGTTCACCTTTCCGCTAACTTTTTAGTATGTTATAGAATGATCTATCCTTAGCACTTTTTTAATTGGTCTTCTTTATTTGTTATAGTTTTTGAATTATTTGCCTTCTTCTTTTGAAATGGGGGTCACTGACGCCGGCAGCCAATAAACTATTGCTCTTCGAGGCTACAGTTTTATTGTTATTTTTACTTTTTGTAAGTTTCTTTTCTATTCAGACCCTCCTCTATTCATATACCAGTCTCTCATCCAAACCACTTGCTGGTTGCTAAGGTAAATTGGACCCTAGCAACCAAATAGCTGCTGAAACTCCAACTGGAGAGCTCCTGAAATGAAAATGAAATAACCGAAAAACTACGAATAATAAAAAAAAAAATGAAGGCCAATTGCAGATTGTCTCAGAATATCACTCTCTACATCATACTAAAAGTTTCCCTCACCCCTTTAAAGGAAATGTGGGAGACTTTGCTCCAACAACAGTATTACTATTCTAGGCCAAATAGCTTTGATAAGTCGTAAAATGTATCCTTTATAGAGTTCCCTTGTAAGTTAACTTTGAGTACGTTAGAATGTCCTATTCCTGGCAACTTTGCAATTGGTCTCTATTTTTTTTATAGTTTCCTGAATAATTTGCCTTCTTACATCTTTCAACCTTTCCAAAAAAAAACTATGACTCTGCGAGCTTACAATTGTATTATTGTTACATATTAATCCTTCTCGTTCTGTTCAGTCCCTCCCCTATCCCTATTCCAGTATCTTTTTCAAACAACTGCCCTGTTGCTAAGGTAAACAAGACCCTAGCAACCAGATAGCTTCTTAAATTCCAAACTGGAGAGCTGCTGAGCAATAACTAACGAACCACAATGAATAAAAAATAAAAACCAATTCCATATTACTCCTTACATCATACTAAAAGTTAACCCAAAGGTGACCTACCCCTTTAAAGGAAATGTGGGAGACTTTGCTCCAACGACAGTAGTAGTATTCTAGGGCAAATAGCTATGATAAGTCGTAAAATGTATCCTTTATAGAGTTCCCCTGTAAGTTAACTTTTAGTACGTTACAATGTCCTATTCCTGGCAACTTTGCAATTGGTCTTTATTTTTTTATAGTTTCCTGCATTATTTGCCTTCTTTTATCTTTCAGCCTTTCACTTCCCCCGTCAGCCAAGAAAACTATGGCTCTGAGAGCTTACAATTGTATTATTATAGTTACATATTAATCCTTATCGTTCTGTTCAGTCCCTCTCCTATCCATATTCCAGTATCTTGTTCAAACAACTGGTTGCTAAGGTAAACAAGGCCCTAGCAACCCGATAGCTTCTGAAATTCCAAACTGGAGAGCTGCTAAACGAAATGCTAAATAACTGAAGAACCACAATGAATAAAAAAAATAAAAAAAAAAAACAATTGCAAATTGTCTCAGAATAGCAGGAATCAGTCAAAATGACTTGAAAGAATGGCTTCTAATGATGGTAATATCACTGAGCTCTGTAGTACAACTCCTCCAGCCATTGGTTTGTTGTTAATACCTTGGCGTTGTGCTTATAGGGGTGGTTCACCTCAAAATTAACTTATAGTTACAGAATGGTCAGTTCTTATTAACTTTTCAGTTGGTCTATTTTTTTTTATTGTTTTTTTGAATTATGGCTCTTTCCAGTTTTCAAAAGGGGGTCACTGACCCCAGCAACCAAAAAAAAAATGACTGTCAGCCTACACTTTTTTTATTGTTACTTTTTATTCCTTATCTTTCTATTCAGGTCCTCTCCTATTCATAATCTGGTTCCTCATTCAAGCCACTGCCTGGTTGCTAGGGTAATTTGGACCCTAGCAACCGTATAGCTGCTAAAATTCCAAAGTGAAGAGTTGCTGAATAAAATCTTACCAATTGCAAATTGTTTTCGAATAGCGCTTTCTACATCATACTAAAGGTTAATTTAAAGGTGATTATGGGGGCTTTCATGGCCAATTCCACTTGGTTAGGGAGGTATTATCATAGAAAATGTCCTTTATGGCATTCCAGTTGTACTTACATTCCAATAATCCAGAGAAGCTTTGGGGAATGTGTAGGTGTTTGAAGGCTAAATGGCGGCTAATACAATGACAATGCTACACAAGCACGAGCCTCGGGTTTATTTCCCGTTGGCCACCGGAGAGCTCCTGGGCCGGCAGGCTGTGATTAAAGGCTTGATAAGGCAATTGTGCCTGAGCAGCATCACTAAGTTGTGGGCTAATACGAGGGCAAGTGGCCCAATCACTGTCTCTCAACATTGCCAATTTGCACACCGCTCTATCAATAGTCCCAGTGCCGGAATCAGTCGGAGGAGTATTTAGCTTCCGCTCGATGGAGCTCTAAGCTGTCAGCAAACAAGACTTTTAAGTTAATTTTGAGTCACTGCAAATAAAGTCTGGGGTTGGGAAAGGGCACACTCACACACCACTATAAAGAAAAGACAGTTTAATTGCCTATCAATAGCCGTAATGTGCTGGAACTGGCCTTCTGGATCCGCGTTTGTCAATTACTAAACAGCAACATTTGCAAAAAGTAACGGCTGGAATGTTTGCGGCTCCGTAGAACATGGTATTATAAGGTATTGTGCCTCATTGTGTAATGGAGCCAGTTCCACACACTCGGGGTTTCAGCACATAGATGGGTTCTTTATGAATTAAACATGTAATGGGACTTAGGTACAGATTTACTAAATAAGCCCTGCCCCCTGTTCCCCTGCTGATCTGGCTGACTACTTTGACACTCGAATAAAATGTAACAGTAGTCGCCTGTCCTCAGCCTGCTTTCAGCCTGCATCCCCCCAATCCCACAATTCCTTGCACACGTGATGTCAGTAAGAAAAGAACATCACACTGCAATGCATTGTGGGTTATGTAGTTCCTGCATGCTGTCTGTAAGCTGCAGAGAAATTGTTACAATTTGTAACATCAGTGTTTTAGTCCCTCCTCCCCTGCCAGGATTTCAAATGATGCAGAAAGAATTTCAGCATATAAAATGGTATTTATTCCTACTTATTGAAGGAACAGATTACAGGAATAGGGATATTAGGGGTTTCTGGGTTGTGTGGGGCTCTCAAAGTTTGTTTCAGAAGCCAAAGTTCCACATTAATCACTGGTAGTTTCCCATTAAATCAGTTAACATGCACATCCACTTGCTACTGTTTTTGTTTTTCACATAAAACATTATCAGTCTCATGGGCTCTAGTTTAATTTAGTGGAACTAAATCAACAGAACCATGTTTCTGGGAAGCCCTTTCCAGGCTATTCTATAGTTACGGAGGGTGTAGGTACGGAGGGTGTAGGTACGGGGGGTGTAGCTACAGGGGGTGTAGCTACGGAGGGTGTAGGTACGGGGGTGTAGGTACGGGGGGTGTAGGTAAGGATGGTGTAGGTACGGGGGGTGTAGCTGGGGGGTATAGGTACGGATGGTGTAGGTACGGGGGGTATAGGTACGGATGGTGTAGGTACGGGGGTGTAGCTAGGGGGGTATATGTACGAGGGGGGGGTAGGTAAGGATGGTGTAGGTACGGGGGGTATAGGTACGGATGGTTTAGGTACGGGGGATATAGGTACGGATGGTGTAGGTACGGGGGATATAGGTACGGATGGTGTAGGTACAGGGGTGTAGTTAGGGGGGTATAGGTACGGGGGGTGTAGGTAAGGATGGTGTAGGTACGGGGGGTGTAGCTAGGGGGGGTATAGGTACGGATGGTGTAGGTATGGGGGGTGTAGCTAGGGGGGGTATAGGTGCGGATGGTGTAGGTACGGGTCGTGTAGGTACGGATTGTACCCACTATCAGACACTAAACCAGAACCATAGTGCTAGTGGGCATACATGTAAAATGTTACATGTGAGCCATGATATTTAGGGAGTTTATGTGTAAGCCACATGGAAATATTGTGTGTTTTGAATGATCCCAGTTTATCCTTAGTTGATATAAGGAAGTCAGAGATGTCACACATAGGCGTCTGTTTATTAAAGTTCCTAAAAATTGTCTGAACCATTACTTATTATCACTGCGAAAATTATTGTGACAAAATTAACGCCATTCCCATGTTTACTAAAGTGAGTTTAAGTGCATTTATGGCTAAACTGCATAATCTGCTATAAATCTTGCAGATTTACTTTTCGCCGCTGCCAATGGCCACATTAATGAATAAAATGATATAATAGTATGAGCTTCCTTCCAGTCTGCAGAATCCGCTAGGTCTGGGCGAAAATACAGATACATTTTCTGCTTATTTCTGTCAGTTCGGGTAGTATTTATGCACCTTTTCCAACCTACTGAGCTTTATTTCTCCTTTAACAAAAACCAGCTTTTTGTGTTAGGGTAGGGAACCTTGGCTCTCCAGCTGTTATGGAACTACCAGTCCCACAATGCATTGCAGGAGTCTGACAGCCACAGTCATGGTTAATTAAGGAAAATGCTTGCTGGGATTTGTAGTTTTATCACAGCTGGAGAGCCAAGGTTCCCTACCCCTGTTAGGGTATAGTGGCCATTCCATAGAGTCCGTGTCAGTGTATATACAGGCACTGCTTTGTGCAACCAGCGGCAGCAGACTGGAAGCTTCTCTCCGTGTGACTTGGGGCATGACAGCCGCTTCACTCATTTTATCTGTCAGACTCCGTAAGAAAATAAACTTTGAACTGTTTCACAGATTATTTTTGGCCCCTTTAATCCTGTTCCCTGGAGGGGAAAAAAATGGCTGAGTATATTTCATCCTCTGTCTCTCCTCAGATATTGCTTTGTTCTTGCATTTAATAATAAGAAGGTCAGGACCAGAACATTTCATGTAGGCTGCAGGAAAAGTCACGGATAATGCCTTTTTTTCAGCTAGTTGACAGTATTTCCTGCTTGGGGAATGCCATAGGCCAGCCTAGCGGGGAATACGTGGGAACCTGCGAGGGATACGATGCCCACGGCACTCCGGTATTGGCTGGAGCATTACATATAGTTTTACTGGATATCATTAGCCAAGGGTTCCAAATGACTTTATAAAGAGACATTACATATTTTTACCTACAAGGTGCATGAACAATATATTTACTTTTAAAGGGGAACTCCACCCAAACACACTTTTAGACTTTTTGAAAAGTAAATATAATTTCAAGCAACTTTACAATGTACATCAATTAAAAATATGCACCTCTTTATGATTGTTTTAATGTAATAATATGGTTTGTAACAGTTCCCTAAGTCCCGCCCCCTGTTCCCCTGCTGATCTGGCTGGCTACTTTGTGATTCAAATAAAATGTAACAGTAGTCGCCTGCCCTCAGCCTGCCTTCAGCCTGTATCCTCCCAATCCCACAATCCCCTGCTGCACATGTGATGTCAATAAGGGAAGGAACATCACAGTGCAATGCATTGTGGGTTATGTAGTTCCTGCATGCTGTCTGTAAGCTGTGGAGAAGTTTGTAACATCAGTGTTTTAGTCCCTCCTCCCCTGCCAGGATTTCAAATGATGCAGAAAGAGAAGAACAGTTTTGCAGCTGGATTTCAGCATATAAAAATATGGTTTTTGCCAAACCCTAGCCTTGTTTTGAGACCAGTCGCAAAGGCGCCGCCATTTTCACCTGTGTACTGTTCATCAACTTTTGTTTTCCCCCCACACAGCAATGCAGGGGTTTATTAGGGATTCATTCCTGGAACTACGAAAACAACATATTTGTTTTTTGTCCATAAGATTATTTTCTAACGTTCAAAAAAATGAATTTCAGTTCTTTGAAATATTTGAAGAGAACAAAATCTATTTTAACATGAAAACAATAAAATGACACTGTGCTTAATATCTTCGGCCCCCATGGTTACAGCATAGGGTGGGCCAGTATATTCTGATTTGTTGTTAAATCATCTAAGCGCAATACCATCTGTGTTGAGCATTGATTGGATCAGTCAGTTGTTGGGCATTTAATAGGCTGGATCCGATACCTGCTGCATTGGGTATATAATGACTTAGGTGTGAAGCCTGCTCAATTGGCCATATAATTGACTAGGTGTTAAACCGGTTGGCTTTGCCATTCAGACGCCACATTAGTTTGCTTGACTGAACACTCAAATACAGCTGCTTTGGGCACCGAACGCTTACATACGGTGTGTGTGCTGTACGATCACAGATATGCATAGGAGCTTGCACTCCTCGAAATAACCCTAATGTATTAACAGTAAAGGAAAAAGCCCAATATATTAGTAATTGTGCTAAAAGCTTTCCTTTGGGTAAATATCTTTACTCTTTTAAAGTCAGTTTCATTCTCTCTGTAATAAGACCCCTATTAGTTAAGTTGTGTTTTAGTTTCCGCCCTACTATGACATCACACCTGAGGTTAGTACAGGTATAGGATCCGTTGTGTGTAAGCCCTTTATTCCGAAAGCTATTTCTATGTTTCATAATGTCCTATTTAGGCAAGCACATTTTATTTTTAATAAATGTCATAGTAACTTAGTAAGAAAAAAGACACACATCCATTAAGTTTAACCTTAATGCCTATATATAACCTTCCTAACTGCTAGCTGATCCAAAGGAAAGCAAAAAAACACCCATCTTAAACCTCTCCAATTTGCCGCAGAGGGGAAAAAATTCCTTCCTGACTCCAAGATGGCAATCGGACCCGTCCCTGGATCAACTTGTACTAAGAGCTATCTCCCATACCCCTGTATTTCCTCCCTTGTACTGAGAGCTATCTCCCATACCCCTGTATTCCCTCACTTGTACTGAGAGCTATCTCCCCTACCCCTGTATTCCCTCCCTTGTACTGAGAGCTATCTCCCATACCCCTGTATTCCCTCACTTGTACTGAGAGCTATCCCCCCTACCCCTGTATTCCCTCACTTGTACTGAGAGCTATCCCCCTACCCCTGTATTCCCTCACTTGTACTGAGAGCTATCTCCCCTACCCCTGTATTCCCTCACTTGTACTGAGAGCTATCTCCCCTACCCCTGTATTCCCTCACTTGTACTGAGAGCTATCTCCCCTACCCCTGTATTCCCTCACTTGTACTGAGAGCTATCTCCCATAACCCTATATTCCCTCACTTGTACTGAGAGCTATCTCCCATACCCCTGTATTCCCTCACTTGTACTGAGAGCTATCCCCCCTACCCCTGTATTCCCTCACTTGTACTGAGAGCTATCTCCCCTACCCCTGTATTCCCTCACTTGTACTGAGAGCTATCCCCCCTACCCCTGTATTCCCTCACTTGTACTGAGAGCTATCCCCCCTACCCCTGTATTCCCTCACTTGTACTGAGAGCTATCTCCCCTACCCCTGTATTCCCTCACTTGTACTGAGAGCTATCTCCCCTACCCCTGTATTCCCTCACTTGTACTGAGAGCTATCTCCCCTACCCCTGTATTCCCTCACTTGTACTGAGAGCTATCCCCCCTACCCCTGTATTCCCTCACTTGTACTGAGAGCTATCTCCCCTACCCCTGTATTCCCTCACTTGTACTGAGAGCTATCTCCCCTACCCCTGTATTCCCTCACTTGTACTGAGAGCTATCTCCCCTACCCCTGTATTCCCTCACTTGTACTGAGAGCTATCCCCCCTACCCCTGTATTCCCTCACTTGTACTGAGAGCTATCCCCCCTACCCCTGTATTCCCTCACTTGTACTGAGAGCTATCTCCCCTACCCCTGTATTCCCTCACTTGTACTGAGAGCTATCTCCCCTATCTGAGAAGCAGTAAAATATAGATGTTTAATGTTCACCAATGGAACTGGACTGTGTGAAAACACAATAAGGAATAAATCCCAGAATATAAGAAGGCACAAGGCTTATACATTCGTGTATAGAATTAAGAACATTAAAAGTTGGGATTTTGTGCTTTAATGGGTAGCCACAACTTACAGCATACCTCCTGTTTTACATTTTCTAGGAGATTACATCAAATTGGCATATATTCTGGGAAAATTGTAATATCTAAGCCTGTGTGGGGCAGGGGAAAACTTTATCAGTTCTGGAAAAATGTAAGATCCGAGAGCTTCTGATGTTATTGTTTTTATGGGACTTCATGGTAACAGGGAGAAATGTTAAAAGCCAAGACATATACACATTGTAACCACCTGCATCCAGGCTACCAGTTTAGTTTTTCGGTAACCCAAGATGGAGCTGAATCTAGTTGGCGTCTCTATGCCTTTTGTCCCTTGAGGTTTTTAGAAGCAGCGAGGCTGCACGCTTCTTAAATAAACCTGAAAGGAGTGATCAGTGGGTGGAAGATGTAAGGGCTACAAGGAGGTCACCATTGCATTCTACAGGTCAAGTAGTAGATACATGGCTTCCAGCATGGACCTTTTGTATTAATAATTCCAACCACTAACATTTGTCTAGTTTTTTTGCTGCTGTTGTGCCATTTGGTTGAATTCCAAGAATTGTTATTTGTGTGACCGCCTTATCTTTTTAGCAAACCAACAATTTGGCCTCTCGTAGCTATCAGCCCAACACATGTAAATCTTTTTAGGTTGTATGTTCGCATATTTCATTTAATGATACATATTTCTGCCTGGTAACAGATGTGCATTACACAGACGGCAACAAAAAATCATTATAATTTCGGGCCATTTTGTAAAGGTTATGGTTATCTCCATCCCATGACCTATGGACAATGCAGAATAGATTATTGATCCTTCCTACATTGCTAGTAATTATTGTTACATGGCATCATATTACAATTGATTTTCAATGTATCAATATTAAGTTTTTCATGTTTAATTAGTATTTTCATGTAATGTTAATAGCCCAGTTGCCAAAAATAACCCCGTCTCTAATGCCTTAAGGGTAATAAGACAGTTTACAAACTACACAGATTCCTATTGCATTGTAGGCATTAAAGGGGACATATAATGTCAAGAAGTAATTGCCGTTGCATTATACACCTGTTACAGGAATGTACCTTAAAAATGCTGCATATTTCCAGTTGGCTTCTCCCTACTTTTTCCATCAAAGCTAGTGAAACTGAATACGTTGCACTATAGAAAGCTAGTCAATTCCCAAATGATAAGCGGCCAACAAATAGTATGTCGGACCTGGCAAGGAACTGAATTATGTATTTCCCTGTGCGAGGGCTGAAATGTAACTGGCTAACCCCATTATACTTTAGCTTCTGGGGACATGCCTGACACCTGTTTCTAAAGGAGGCTGTGCCCAAGCAGATCCGACTGACCAGTCCATGGTCTAAAGCAGTGGTTCTCAACCTGTGGGTCAGGACCCCTTTAGTGGTCGAACAACCCTTTCACAGGGGTCGCCTTAGACCATCGGAAAACCGATATTTCCGAGGGTCTTAGGAATAATTTTATGGTTGGGGGTCACCACAACATGAGGAATTGTATTAAAGAGTCACGGCATTAGGAAGGTTGGGAACGACTGATCTAAAGAGACAGAGCTCATACCGGGGACCACACACAGTATGGCTTCATGCAAGGTATGGCTCCCTTCTGTTGTTCCAATCGTTCATCCAAAGAGCATGAACAATCAGAACAGCAGGAGGTGAAGGGGAGCAGAGACTCCACTTTCTTATCTACAGATGCATTATATTCTGGCCTTAAACTTTTTTATCCCTGAACTAACCAGTGTCCATAGTAAATCAGTATCAGTCACGACTGGTCGCCCACAATACATACATACAATACAAACACAGATTTTGCAAAAATATGCAAGTATTTCCTGAAACCTCAAACAGTCAGGATTTATTAAAGGAGAAGGAAAGTTACAATCACTTCTAGCTCATCTTAGGAGAAAACTGCCCCGGCCGGGATGTACGCAAACAAGTCTTCTTCTTCCTTCGGAGCAGTGAAAATCGTGGGCCTCTGTGATTGCTGCTAAAGGAGAAGGAAGGAAGGGGATCACTCACTTGCATTTACCCCAGGCCGGTGCAGTTTTTTCTCCTCACAGGAGCATGGGCCGGGGGTTTTAGGGAAGCAGTTACAATAACTCGGGGGTGCCCAATATTTGGCCCCTAGTGATTTAGACTTTCCTTCTCCTTTACTGAAAATAAAAATGCAAAAAATCACCAGGGGTTCTGTGGGAATAGTCTCTGCCAACCTTATTTATTTTACCCCTTTACCGGGGGAGGAAGGAGTAGAAATTAAAAAAATATATATCCTATTATAAATCAGACTGCTCCTTACAGGCGTGGCCTGTGGGTTGACAAGCGACACAACAATGGGATTTTTTTCAGCCTCGTTGAAAATAAATGGAGAAATCGGATTCTGCCCAACGTGCAACTTTTTTTTCCACAAAATAAATGTCACCTTGACTATTCGGTTTGAGTTCTTTCGTAAAATGACAATCGTTTGAGAGGAAAAAAGTCAAAAAGTCGCTCACATTTTGTCTTTTTTCTTTTATTTGCAAAGTCGATACTTGATAAATCTGCCCCTTAAGATAAAGATAAACCACCCGCCATTTGCATGTTCCAGAGAACTGATGAGCGCATCTATTATGCATCCGCGGATTCCGCCGCTGCCTGAGCAGGTCTAATGTCGAACATGTTCTCCCTTTCATCAGCGCGGCTTTTTGTTTTTTTTACATAGAGCTCTTTCAGGTTATTAATTTTCTCGCTGTGATAGGGTGATCAACCGTTCTGTCAGGAAAATGGATCGCTCCGTCGCCCTTTAGCATGATTAAATGAAGGCGAGCAAGTCAGAGTGCGAAAATACCACATTTTATGAAACTATTGAAATCGGAGCTCGGCTTTTATTTTATTCTTTTGGCTTTGTGTTTGTGAACCCTGCGCAATTCAGCTTTTATCCTCCTCTAATGAAGGCCATGCATCGGAATGAAATCGAATATAAATAATGCGGAAGCTTGACGTTGGATTTCTCAAGTCAAACCTGTTTAAATGTAAATTCAGAGAAAATAAAATAATTCGGCTTTTGTGGAATCTAATGATAAAGTTTGAAATTGTGGGTAAGTGTAAATGAAATAGTGAGAATACCGATAGGTCGTTTTTTTGTTATTGTTATAAATAAAACCCCTGACATCGACACTGGGGCTTATTTGCTAACATAATGGTGGTTAATCGTAACACATAGCCACCAATCAGAAAGAAGCTCCAGGATGAAAGCAAAAATGAAAATTTTTTTTTGCTTGGTTGATACAGGATTAATGCACTATTAAGCACCGGTGATAGTAGGTAAGGGCCCCATAGAAGAATGGGGGATAGGGTATCAGACATTTATCCACAGATTAATATATACCTCCATAATAAATGTTACATGTGACATTGGCCTGAGGTGTAAAGTTCTGACGTACAGTGGTGTGAAAAACTATTTGCCCCCTTCCTGATTTCTTATTCTTTTGCATGTTTGTCACACAAAATGTTTCTGATCATTAAACACATTAAACTATTAGTCAAAGATAACACAAGTAAACACAAAATGCAGTTTTTAAATGAGGGTTTTTATTATTTAGGGAGAAAAAAAATCCAAACCTACATGGCCCTGTGTGAAAAAGTAATTGCCCCCTGAACCTAATAACTGGTTGGGCCACCCTTAGCAGCAATAACTGCAATCAAGCGTTTGCGATAACTTGCAACGAGTCTTTTACAGCGCTCTGGAGGAATTTTGGCCCACTCATCTTTGCAGAATTGTTGTAATTCAGCTTTATTTGAGGGTTTTCTAGCATGAACCGCCTTTTTAAGGTCATGCAACAACATCTCAATAGGATACAGGTCAGGACTTTGACTAGGCCACTCCAAAGTCTTCATTTTGTTTTTCTTCAGCCATTCAGAGGTGGATTTGCTGGTGTGTTTTGGGTCATTGTCCTGCTGCAGCACCCAAGATCGCTTCAGCTTGAGTTGACGAACAGATGGCAGGACATTCTCCTTCAGGATTTTTTGGTAGACAGTAGAATTCATGGTTCCATCTATCACAGCAAGCCTTCCAGGTCCTGAAGCAGCAAAACAACCCCAGACCATCACACTACCACCACCATATTTTACTGTTGGTATGATGTTCTTTTTCTGAAATGCTGTGTTACTTTTACACCAGATGTAACGGGACACGCACCTTCCAAAAAGTTCAACTTTTGTCTCGTCGGTCCACAAGATATTTTCCCAAAAGTCTTGGCAATCATTGAGATGTTTTTTAGCAAAATTGAGACGAGCCATAATGTTCTTTTTGCTTAAAAGTGGTTTGCGCCTTGGAAATCTGCCATGCAGGCCGTTTTTGCCCAGTCTCTTTCTTATGGTGGAGTCGTGAACACTGACCTTAATTGAGGCAAGTGAGGCCTGCAGTTCTTTAGATGTTGTCCTGGGGTCTTTTGTGGCCTCTCGGATGTGTTGTCTCTGCGCTCTTGGGGTAATTTTGGTCGGCCGGCCTGTTCCATGTTTTTGCCATTTGTGGATAATGGCTCTCACTGTGGTTCGCTGGAGTCCCAAAGCTTTAGAAATGGCTTTATAACCTTTACCAGACTGATAGATCTCAATTACTTTTGTTCTCATTTGTTCCTCAATTTCTTTGGATCTTGGCATGATGTCTAGCTTTTGAGGTGCTTTTGGTCTACTTCTCTGTGTCAGGTAGCTCCTATTTAAGGGATTTCTTGATTGAAACAGGTGTGGCAGTAATCAGGCCTGGGGGTGACTACAGAAATTGATATTGAAATTGAAAATTGAAATTGATAAACCACAGTTAAGTTATTTTTTAACAAGGGGGGCAATCACTTTTTCACACAGGGCCATGTAGATTTGGAGTTTTTTTTCTCCCTTAATAACGTAAACCTTCATTTAAAAACTGCATTTTGTGTTCAATTATGTTATCTTTGACTAATAGTTAACGGTTTTTGATGAGCAGAAACATTTAAGTGTGACAAACATGCAAAAGAATAAGAAATCAGGAAGGGGGCAAATAGTTTTTCACACCACTGTATATCAGTCAGCAGAGAAATATGCCCTACTCCCGCGTCCTCTGTCATTGATGTAAGTGGTGATGGGCAACTGTGTCAATGACAAAAGCCACAGGAAATGTATCCACTGGCAGAGCAGGGGGTATTAAACTTGTATCCACTGGCTAATATGGCCTGGGTTAAATCGCTATGTTTCATTAGCCAAAAAGTGATCCCCAACTAGTGGCTTGAGTGCAATGTGTTGCTCACATCCCTCTTTAATGCGGCCTCAAAGTAGGTGCCATTTTTACATTTCTGGCTTGGAGGCAAGTTATGGAAGCCCAGAGACACAGTTTTACTCCAAGCAGAGCCTCCAGCAGGCCACATAGGGCTACCAAATAGCCCAATCACAGCCCTTATTTGGCATCCCCAAAGAACTTTTTTCATGCTTGTGTGGCTCCCCAACACTTTTTACATCTGAATGTGGCTCACGGAGTATGTAAGTCAGCGGAGAAATGTCCGTTATCCCTTACTACTTCTCCCAGGTACCATCCATGTCAGTAACAGAAGGCACAAGTACCTGACGTTTATACGCTGGCTCATACAGAGTGAAGCCAAAATGCTAGGCCATTAACCTAAGGTACATCAATAAATTCCTGGCAATGACAGGACACACTTGGGGGCGTATGTGCTATTTCTTGGCTGCCTGAAATAAGCGAGATGCCATGTCTTTATCACATCAGATTCTGGGCCTTCTTATTCGATGGTAGCAGTTGGTTGCCTGGACAATTAAAATATAGATACAAGTAAATCTACCCTTTTCCCAGTTTATTTAAACTTTATCTCTTTTGATCTACCTATTCATCTCTATCATCTCTGTCCGTATCTCCCTCTCTTTCAGTTTTTTTTAGTCTGTCTGTCTCCGTCTCTCTCTCTCTGTCTGTGCTCATTGGGATGAGAATGAGCCGACCCCAAGTGCCTGCTGCTTAATCCCCGCTGGAAGCTGCACATGTCTGATTTGTTTTTTCTCCCACTACGACTTTAAGCAGCGGCAATTGTAGAAGCCAAACGGATGGGGTCAGTGCCTTGCCTATTGATCAGTATCCCTGCAGTCCCCCACTCCAGCATCTGCTTCATTGGCTTCTCTCAGTGCCTGCTTCAGTACATTAGAATAGAAATCCATAACCAGAGCTGTGCTCATCCATGCAGGGGAAGAAACTAAATTAAATGGTATAAAACAATCTCGGATCAGGAGTTTGTGCCAATTCATCTTGATCTAAGATGTCACACAGGGCTCTCGGTCTGAGCACCTGGGCTGGAGGCAGCGAGGAGGAGAGTAGATGGAGCTGCGATCCTTCATTTGTCAGCTGCGGAGCAGCCAGTGGTTAGCAATTCCCCTTCTGCAGAGGTCAGCTGACGGAACAATCCGGGTAACGGCACAATGGAGCTGCTTTCCTTTGAACTATTGTTACAGAGCACGCTTCTGGGCCCTAGGGGGATGGGAGCACGGTTTGCCTCCTGCGTGGAGCCTACTGCATCCGAGCATCACAAGCCCCAAATCAAATCATATTTTGGGATTGCATTTGATTGACCCCATCAGTGCCAGGAGGATGTGACCCATCCTGCTTAAATGCATTGACCAGTCTGCTGCTAAATAAAAGGCACTGCTGCTTGAAAATATATATATATACACACACACATACAGGTATGGGACCTGTTATCCAGAATGCTCCTGACCTGGGGTTTTCTGGAAAAGGGTTCTTTCCATAATTTGGATCTTCATAATTTAAGTATATCAAAAAATAATTTAAACATTAAATAAACCCAATAGAAATGTTTTGCTCCAATAAGGGGTAATTATATCTTAGTTGGGATCAAGTACAGGTACTGTTTTATTATTACAGAGAAAAGGGAATCATTTAACCATTAAATAAACCCAATAGGGCTGTTCTGCCCCAATAAGGGGTAATTATATCTTAGTTGGGATCAAGTACAGGTACTGTTTTATTATTACAGAGAAAAGGGAATCATTTAACAATTAAATAAACCCAATAGGGCTGTTCTGCCCCCAATAAGGGGTAATTATATCTTAGTTGGGATCAAGTACAGGTACTGTTTTATTATTACAGAGAAAAGGGAATCATTTAACCATGAAATAAACCCAATAGGGCTGTTCTGCCCCCAATAAGGGGTAATTATATCTTAGTTGGGATCAAGTACAGGTACTGTTTTATTATTACAGAGAAAAGGGAATCATTTAACCATGAAATAAACCCAATAGGGCTGTTCTGCCCCCAATAAGGGGTAATTATATCTTAGTTGGGATCAAGTACAGGTACTGTTTTATTATTACAGAGAAAAGGGAATCATTTAACCATTAAATAAACCCAATAGGGCTGTTCTGCCCCCAATAAGGGGTAATTATACCTTAGTTGGGATCAAGTAAAGGTACTGTTTTATTATTACAGAGAAAAGGGAATCATTTAACCATTAAATAAACCCAATAGGACTGTTCTGCCCCCAATAAGGGGTAATTATATCTTAGTTGGGATCAAGTACAGGTACTGTTTTATTATTACAGAGAAAAGGGAATCATTTAACCATTTAATAAACCCAATAGGGCTGTTCTGCCCCAATAAGGGGTAATTATATCTTAGTTGGGATCAAGTACAGGTACTGTTTTATTATTACAGAGAAAAGGGAATCATTTAACCATGAAATAAACCCAATAGGGCTGTTCTGCCCCCAATAAGGGGTAATTATATTTTAGTTGGGATCAAGTACTGTTTTATTATTACAGAGAAAGGGGAGATCATTTTTAAAAATTAGAATTATTTGCTTAAAATAGAGTCTATGGAAGATGGTCCCATAATTCTGAGCTTTCTGGATAACGGGTTTCCCGATAATGGATCCCAAACCTATATATATATATATATATATTTTAAACAAATATCCCGCACTCACAGGGCTTATGAAAACAAAAAATATTTTATTGGCAAGTGAATTGCCAATAAAATATTTTTTGTTTTCATAAGCCCTGTGAGTGCGGGATATTTGTTTACAATATCTATGCTTTTGACATTCTGCACCCAGGCAGCTATTACCTTTTTGATACGTGAGTGCCTGATCTTTGAGTCCTTATATATATATATATATATATATATATATATATATATATATTTATATATATATATTTATATATATGGTTTATATATATGGTTTGTCCCTGAGGAAGAGCACAGTTGGTGCTCGAAATGTCGGATCTTTTTCATTAAATACTTTGTCTTTTTGCAAAGTCCCTGTGTGTGCGGCTCTCTGTTTCTATATTATTGTTATTTGCCAGCACCCAGGGCCTCTGATTGTTTGGATGGTGTGCTCCTGTTTGTTCTTATATATATATATATTTATTTATATTTATATATAACCAGTTTTCTAGAATGCTCAGGACCGACCTAGGCTTTCCAGATAAGGGATTTTTCTGTAATTTGGATCTCCATACCTTAAGTCTACTAAAAACATGCTTTAAACACCCAATAGGATTGTTTTGCCCGTGTCAGACTGGGACCCCAGGGGCCCACCAGAAAACCTTTGACCATGGGCACACTCTCCAAACTATCTTTCCTCGCTCAACCACCTTATTTTCCAAGTCTCTTTTATTTACATGCTAGCATCTATACTTCTATCTATTTCTCCTCTTTGTTCCCATTCAGAAAAAGGGTATGACCATGAAGCAGGCCAAATGGTCAGGAGCAGGAGGGCCCACTTACACCTGGGCCCACGGGGAGTTTTCCTGGTATCCTGGTGGGCCAGTCCGACCCTGATTGCCCCAAGTTCTTCATTTTGTCCATATGACCAAATATGTTGCTTCTGATATCCCGTTTAAATAAACACGCAAGGGTTTTAGTCTAGAAGCCAAGGGGCTAGGTGTAACCTCATTCTTATGTTAAAGGCCACTCATGCCTCCTCCTTGCACTTTCACTGTTAAGCAACCAGCTGGCAGTCATAAGTTTTAAGATCTTTTAATTGGATTTTTGTCATTGGTTTTATTCCGTGGACCTGTGATGTCAATTTGTTGTAAGTCTCCTCTTTGCTGTAATATTATTAGAAAGTAATGAGTAACCTTAAGTAACCTAAAGGGTTGTATATCACGGTTTGTAGTACCTCGTTGAATTGCACAATACCCCCCATTCTCCAAATTCCTGTTATAAGGTTGGATGTATGTATATTAATTCATAATTACAATCAAACTGCTGTTATACCTGCGAGCCTTCTGTGTTTTCCAGGCTGTCTCTCCAACGTCCCCCCTCTGAAGAAAGCGTCCCCTTCTTATGAAGAGAGGAGAAAGCAGGCCACAGCCATTGTGCTTCTGGCAGTCATTGGCGCTGAGTTCGGAGCCGAGATAGAGCCTCCAAAATTGCTCACACGTCCACGCAGCTCCAGTCAGATTCCCGAGGGATTTGGGCTGACCAGCGGGGGGTCCAACTATTCTCTTGCTCGGCATACATGTAAGTACAGTAGCTTGCTAGAAGGGGTTGACTGGGTTTGCTATGATCGTTTTCTTTGACTTTATTGAAGTTGACATCGGCAGGAGATACATGCTGGCTGATACATGAGTCCTTGTTCCTGTTGGCCAGGGCTGTCTGCTAGCCCAGTAAGCCAGATGTGGCCCTACATTTATGCCATTATAAATTTATTTGAATCCAGCACCTTGTGGACATGGTGTATCTGATATCTGACCCACTAATGGTAAAGGGAAACTTCACCCAAATGCAACTTGTCCTCAGCCTGCATCCTCCTAATCCCACTATTCCCTGCTGCACTCGTGATGTCAATAAGGAAAGGATCATCACAGTGCAATGCATTGTGGGTTATGTAGGTCATGCATGCTGTCTGTAAAGGTGGCCATACACAGGCCGATTCTAGCTGCCGATATCGGTCCCTTAGACTGATTCGGCAGCTTATCAGCCAATGTATAGGCACTAACGACCAACATCTGGCCTGAAATTTGATTAGGTTTGAAAATTAATCTTATCGGGGACTGCATCGGCTCGCCAAACGACAGAATTAGCCCGATATTGCCCACCCGTAGGTGGGGATATCAGGAGAAGATCCGCCCACGGATCTTAGCGTGTATGGTCACCTTGAGCTGTGGAGAAGTTGTTACAATTTGTAACATCAGTGTTTTAGTCCCTCCTCCCCTGCCAAGAGAAACTCTTTTGCAGCTGGATTTTAGCATATAAAATGGTATTTATTCATACTTTTTAACGTAACAAGTTACAGGGATAGGTATATTAGAGGTTTTGGTGTTGTGTGGGGCTCTTTAACTAATTTTGGTTCGGAATCCGGAGTTCCGATGGTTAAATCAAGCAGCCTATATCTTTACAGTATAAGAAGCATGGGAGATTAAAATAACCTGTTTTTAATTACAATTTAAATCTATGACTATAGATATGTCTTTGGGGCTTCTTTGTAGAACAAAACATTTATTTACCAGGATGTATATTATTAGGCTGTAGAATATAACCCGCCATGTCCCATTGTCACTGTGTATGAAGGCAATTAATTTCTTTTATGTTTGTGCGAAATATTCTCGGTTTGTGCTGTGAGTTATACAGATGCTTAGGCAAAATACATTTATAAACCATTTATAGACTATATGGGGCCTATAAGATCCAAATTTAAAACTCAGCACATTGGCTATGAATGAGTTTTAGTGCATTAAGTGGAATTGTATGAATTCTTCCCATCCCTTTGTGCTTTGTCTAAGGCCCTGGCTAAGCTGTCGTTTCTCTGCTGTGCAATGCTGATGGGTAATTGAGACTTTCCTCTCGAATTCTTACTCCAGGCAATTATGTATTTTCTGTTTCATTGCCCTCCTCCATTTTTATTGATTACTATTCATCTTATTTTTTCCTTTAGTCCTTGTTGAGATCGAGTCATTGAAAAAAAAAATTATCTAGTCTCTGTTTTCTATGGGGTAAAAAATGTGTTTAAATATATCATAGTGTAAATCTCACTAATAGAAACGGTGGTCAAGATGTAAAGTACATGTCCCAGACTCAAAGCTGGGCCAGCGCAGAAGGGCATCCAAGGCAGATTTGTAGGAATCTGTAAAAATTGTTGTATAAATTTGTTACACTGACTCCTGAGAAAAACTTGTAAGCCTGATAACTGGGGTACATTCTAGGGATAAAAAGAGAATCTTTTTGGAACCCCGTTCTACTACAAAATACAGGTATGGGACCTGTTATCCAGAATGCCTGGGACCCAAGTTTGGTCTTTCTGTAGTTTAGATCTCCATACATTGTTTACTAAAAATCATTTAAACATTAATGAAACCTAATATGATTGTTTTTGGGATCAAGTACAGGTATGGGATCTGTTATCCAGAATGCTCGGGACCTGGGGTTTTCCGGATAGAGATCTTTCTGTAATTTAGATCTCCATAACTTAAGACTGCTAAAAAAAACATTTAAATATTGAATAAACTCAATAGGATTGTTTTATTATTATAGAGAAAAGGGAATCATTTAACCATTAAATAAACCCAATAGGGCTGTTCTGCCCCAATAAGGGGTAATTATATCTTAGTTGGGATCAAGTACAGGTACTGTTTTATTATTACAGAGAAAAGGGAATCATTTAACCATGAAATAAACCCAATAGGGCTGTTCTGCCCCCAATAAGGGGTAATTATATCTTAGTTGGGATCAAGTACAGGTACTGTTTTATTATTACAGAGAAAAGGGAATCATTTAACCATGAAATAAACCCAATAGGGCTGTTCTGCCCCCAATAAGGGGTAATTATATCTTAGTTGGGATCAAGTACAGGTACTGTTTTATTATTACAGAGAAAAGGGAATCATTTAACCATGAAATAAACCCAATAGGGCTGTTCTGCCCCCAATAAGGGGTAATTATATCTTAGTTGGGATCAAGTACAGGTACTGTTTTATTATTACAGAGAAAAGGGAATCATTTAACCATTAAATAAACCCAATAGGGCTGTTCTGTCCCCAATAAGGGGTAATTATATCTTAGTTGGGATCAAGTACAGGTACTGTTTTATTATTACAGAGAAAAGGGAATCATTTAACCATTAAATAAACCCAATAGGACAGTTTTGCCCCCAATAAGGGGTAATTATATCTTAGTTGGGATCAAGTACAGGTACTGTTTTATTATTACAGAGAAAAGGGAATCATTTAACCATTAAATAAACCCAATAGGGCTGTTCTGCCCCAATAAGGGGTAATTATATCTTAGTTGGGATCAAGTACAGGTACTGTTTTATTATTACAGAGAAAAGGGAATCATTTAACCACTAAATAAACCCAATAGGGCTGTTCTGCCCCAATAAGGGGTAATTATATCTTAGTTGGGATCAAGTACAGGTACTGTTTTATTATTACAGAGAAAAGGGAATCATTTAACCATTAAATAAACCCAATAGGACTGTTCTGCCCCCAATAAGGGGTAATTATATCTTAGTTGGGATCAAGTACAGGTACTGTTTTATTATTACAGAGAAAAGGGAATCATTTAAACATTAAATAAACCCAATAAAGGGGTTATTATATCTTAGTTGGGATTTGTCTTTTTTTTTCTTTTTTACCTTTTTTTTGTAAATTTAAATTTGGCAGAAAGGCTCTTTTTCATTTATATTTGCATTTTCAAAACCTTGGAATTCTGCATCCCTTCCATTCTGTGTCTTTAAACATAACCGTGTTGGAAACTGCATCTCACCTTCCATAGCTCCTTTAATTTGACCGGCATTAAATTGTATGGATTAAGCGGACGGAAGACCATAAGTAAACTGACATTTATAATCTCCTGTAGAGCAGAAGATGAAGTAATCTAGCAATGATCTTTGCTATTTATTTTTATTTAGAGGGATTGATTGACATTACATAATTACAGAGCAAATACGTCAGAAACCTTCCAGCTCAAGGCTCCCAGTGTTCTGCCATTCATTTATCCGCGTGACTAAGGTAACCTTCCCGTGGCCATGTTTTATGGGACAGTGCAACCAAATGCACGTTTGTAGAAGGACAAAATAATATTCCATCACACAAGGGAATAGAAAAGTGGCAAATCAATAAAAATGGTGATGGTGTTAGAGAACCTCTTTAATACCGGTGTTTTGCAATAAGAATTCCATGGAATGTTGCGGTGGTAATGCAATGGCAGTTTTTGGAATATAAACACGCCCATTGTAGTTTGAATAGAATTTCCTGTCTCTATTCATATTTTGACCACAGTTTTTGAATATAAACAAATGTAGTTCTATGAAGGGGATCTCTGAGTGGTGGAGATTAGTGATGAGTTTATCTGTCCTGTTTCGCTTCACCGAAAAATTAACGAATCTTTCAAAAGATTCGCGAAACGGTGAAAATGTTGCATGAAAAAAAATTGTCGCCTGCGACGCGCGACTATTCTTGCGACAATTTTTGGACGCAAGACTATTCTTTTGACGCCCGCAACTATTCTTGCTACAGTTTTTGGACGCACGACTATTCTTTTGACACAACAATTTTTGGACACGTGGCAAATTTTTCCAAATTTTTCATCCGTTACGTGAAACAATCAGCCAATGGAGAAATGCGGAAATTCGCCCCAAATCCATGCCTGGCAAAACATTGCCCGTCACTAATGGAGATGTTTGTAGCAGGATCTGGACAATGTCAGCCGTTTTATCTACTCATCTTTCTTTGGAACGCTCTAATCGATGTTCAACGTGTGGTCATGTTTAACTACCTGGATGCTCATGGTACATAATTCAGGTTTTTACATTTATACTATCTCAGTTCCAAGAATATTGGAATATGTCTGTGCGCTGGGAAGTTTCAGATGCAAAATGTCAAGGACAAAGTCAAAAATAAAGACCATCCTTCAAAATTATAGGCGTTTGACTCCAAAACAAGGTGAGAAGTTGGCCTCAAAGCATGCTTAAGGTAAAGCCGCGTTCGGTGCTCTCCAACAGAAACAAATCTGATCTAAAGCTCATTTACTGTTTTGGAACAAAATTGATCTTGCTTTCACATTTGATTCAGTGAGTGTAGATATTTGAAAGGAAGAAAAATGGGCTTGTTGTATTGGTTTAAATAAGCCATGAATAGACAGGAAAGGCTGGCATGTATTTGCCCATTCTTGCTTTTACTGTTACCAAACATTTACATATTGTTCACTTATTGTTTAATTTGGATTTGGTGCTGTTTTAAAACTTTGTAAATCTAAGAAAGTTTGAAAGAGACTGTGTGGCCAATAGTATTCAGATACCCCTTGTAAAATCATGTATCTTTAGTTGGAGCCCAACTTCAACGTCTCTGTAAACATAAGCACAAGAACTGTTGGGCAAGAAAATGGGTGTCAAGGCCCAGCAGCCCTTACTGGTTTAGAAGTCTGGACCAAGGAGGAAGCTAGCTCAAAGAGTCTGATGTGTGGTATCCAAAGGGGCTAAGATAGCTCAAGGTCAAATTAGTCAGAATCAAAGTAGAGTGTGCCCGAACAGCAATTCAGACACACTCAGGTACTTCATGAAGAAATACCTATATTTGGGCACTAAACCCAGGTCTTTAGCATCTATTTTATTTTTGTGCCAGAAGCGCCATGATAACACGCCTACATACCAACGTCACCGTGCTGTTACCCACGTGGCGCCCATGGCAGCAGCACCAGAGAAGAGAGGAGCGCCGTTGGGTACTCATCACAATGGGCATTCTTTATCAGTGAGCAGCTAAACGCTTGCTTAACATTACCTTTAATGGCAAATGTGGGGTGGAATATTGAGATTATTATGTGAAATTGCACTTTGCTCACTGCGCTTGCATTTATAAATGACCCTTTTATTAAATAGAAAAAAAAAAGTAGCTGAATACATTTTTCAATATAATCTCAATCTTAATATTAAGGGGCAAAATGTGAGTTTAAAGCTTAATACATAAAAACCCATGTTCTATACATTCCTATGGTATTTTTTAAAAGCGTATTTATCAATTTGTGAGTTCTAACATTCACCCATTGATAAATATACTTCTAAAAATCCCCTAGGAATAAATAGAACGTGGGTGAGGTTTTATGTATTAAGCTCTAAACTCACATTTTGCTAAATCTGCCCCGAAGAAATGTATATTCCTTCTTTAAATGAAGTTTCTTTCTGCCCCAGTGTTGCTATTACCTCTGTACAGTCGCTCCCCCATCCGGTTATTGCTGCCAGCCCAGGATACCTCTTTTCCAGTAAACCAACCCCAATCCACTTGTACATCCCAGACAGCATTATCCTCCTCTCCCCATTCGTCTTCTAAACATCTCTCTCCCTCTTTATATTTCAACTTGACTGTTGCAACAATTTTCACCCGGTGTAATTGAAGATACCAATCGTTAGCTATATTGTTTATCTCCTTCTGCAATTCTTCCCTGGAGTATATTGCATTATAAAATATTTTGGCACCGTGCAAATAAATAATAATAAGCGCGCATCCTGAAACGGCGGCTCTATTTTTTATTTTTTTTTCGCCCGCCGCATCTTGTTTCCTACATGATTTTAATATTCTCTCCAGCGTCTAATTTATAATAATAGCGGCCAGCCTTGCTGCTACCTTCATAAAGCATTGGGAGCATAACTTGGTATTTTTGTACTTCTCAAGACGTGCCCCGAATTCCATTCTTCTTTCAATTTGTTTTTTTTATGCAAAACGGTTTGGTTTTTTTTTAAGAACTTAGATTTATTTCTCGACATGTTGTAAATGATAAGACACTTCTATTAACCCAGTGCTGTTAATGCAGGTTAATGCAGTCTTTGGCTACTGTAGCAGAGCTGATGTGTATTGGAGAATGTACATTAGCCCAGCCACGGCTTGTCCTATACCAGATAATGGACTCAAAGGTTAAGAGCGAAGTCTCAACAGCTCCAATCAGCGGAGCTTTTGCAGGGCTAATTACCTCTTTACTGCGCTGACTCTAATGTGGCATGTTTATTGCTTTAACTAACAACTCATTAGCTTAGTTGATGTTTTTGTCAATATTAATTCCTTCATTTAAGCCAAGTCAAAGTTTAAACAAAGATGTCCAGACTGGAAGGAGGGCAGAGTTGCAAATGCCCATTTACCTTTGTTATTTTCTTCTCCTTTACTGCTTTGCGCGTCGTGTCAAGTGCATTGTGTAGGATATGGGCCATGCAGTGATCCTGTACCTGTTGAAGTGTATTTGCAGTGGGTCATACCTGAACGGCAGATACCTATAGTAGGTAGATAATTACAATATTAAAGGGTAGTTCACCTTTGTACAAGGCTTCACATGAATGGAACAATCTTTACCATATAGATAGTTAACAAAAAAATGTGCAGCTGAAGAGATATTTACCTCAGAATCCTCCCTCTGCTGACCCTTCACTTCTGCACAGACGCTGTGCTGGGGGGGGGGGGGGGACCCCCTATAAACACTGCAGTTGATGTCACGCATAGTCAGGGTTGCCAGCTCTAACTGTAACAGGAAGTAGTGTGGGAGTAAAAGGCAGAACTCTGCCCATTCATTGGCTGATGGGGCCTAGCATGTATGTGTGCCTTGGCTTGTTTGTGTGCACTGTGACTCCTATGATCCCAGGGGGCGGCCCTTAGTACCTAAAATGGCAGTTTTCTATTTAGGATTACCCAATAGCACATACTGCTAAAAAAGTATATTTATATGAAAATGGTTTATTTAGATGAAGCAGGGTTTTACATATGATCTTGCTTATGCAATATATTTTGACCTACATTGTTTGGGGGTATAGTTTCCTTTATTAGAGGCCTTGGGAGGCCACTGATGGCTTCAAAACTGGCTTACTGCAGTTGGTGTATTGCTAAGTAGGAAAGTGTCTGCCATGTAACTTGTTCCCCCCCTGGATCTGGAAGACACATTGCACTGGGTTGGTAAAGGCTTGCTATCCAATAAAGGCCCCCTGTGCTGACCCTTGTACCAGATTTTAAAAGGACTTCGGGCCAAGTATTGTGGGACCTACTAAGGTTTAATGTGGGAGAGTTGAATAATATGATCCTGGAAAAGGTCTATCTTTCAATAAAGCTGCTAAAGTTGGCCATACACAGGCCAAAATGAACAGCTACTGTCTGATGGGCCATAAAAGAGTATAGCCACCTTTTAATTGTCCCATTCATTTGGGAAGACTGGATGAAGAATGACAATGAAAGGACATTGCCTTATATATGATTAGGCCAATCAGGAGTCCCATGAAACAATTTCACACATATTATTTACATATGGGATCATGGGGGAATGATCCAAAAAAAATAGTTTATGCCATGCCTTATCTCTCTATCCTCTCTACCCGCAGCTGATGGACGTATGTAATAAAATAAAGGACCTATAATAACAATTCCAATTATTCATTTGACATGACGTTTATTTATTTATGCTGTGTGAAATGGCAAGCGGTACCGTGCAGGAAAGAAGGATTCCCATGTTCACACCCAGGCCTCAGTGATGGGTGCTTAGTGCCCAGTATTTCAGCAGACGGCACAGCCTCCAAAATACCAAGTAAATGAAAAGTAACTGGCACACAAAGCTGTTCCAAATGGGGACAAGTTTATTATGTCAGAAAAAGTGGCACTGAGCAATATTCCCCCGCTGGTTGCCATGGGGGCATTCCTGGCATGGCACTATTGATGGCTCCGTGGGTTACCCCACCCCTCTGTGAGCTCAGTTGTTGCTCTTTAGAGTGGTACAAGGACCATTCCAATGGGTAACACACCCGTGCAGACCAGCTCGGAGTCTATGTTCTGTGCCATAAGTAGTGCCCTGCCGACTGTTGGTCATAGAAAGCCTAACGCCAGCATTCTGCAGCAAGAACAGTCCGGGAAAGGATTTAATTTCTTATTCTATTTATCAACACATTTAAATAAATGGGCCCTTATTACTAATTTATTAAGTTCATGCTGCAATACCATAACTCACGATGCATCTAATTAGAATGTAAGTGAATATGATAAGTATTTCCCACAGGAAGGCCACGGTCATTTAGCAATTAATTTAACCCTGATTTATGTTATGGCCTAGTCTTTGTTTTAGGGTCTACCTGACTCACCCATTGGATGCTTGGCTTCCTTTTATTTTCTTTAGCCGAGGTTTATAACACAATATGCCTGTAGCAAGCGTACTGTATCGCACAGCTAAATTGAAAAACCCATGCCCTGTCTCCAGTAACTTACATTCAGTGCTTTATTCATTTACTTTCCCTGTCTGGAAAGGATTGATTTTTGTGGCCGAATGTTGAAGGATATAGAAAGATCTCTAGGAGAATGAGCCGTCGGGCTGCAGTGGCAAGAACCTCTATAGCTGGAAGTAACTAGAGGTTTGGCTCAGTAATCGCTGCTTTTTGAGTCTTTAAACCCTTTTATCAAATGAACTGGAAGTATTGCCCAGCAGATATAATGCTTAGCTCTCCTTTCAGACGAGGGGTCGGCCATTTCTAAATGATGCTTTAATTTTGCAGTTGCATGATGGTACTGAAATCATGAGTTATCACCACATTAGGTCAGTGGGAGCTATGGAAAAAGGTTGAACCCAGTATCTGAAGTACAAAGAAGCTGCTGAAGTTCATTTGATTGCTGAGAGCAAGGAAAACCATGAACATTTTCAGGGGGAACCCCTGCTTCCTGTTTGCATTGACACCAAATGGTCCCCTCAAAAACCTGAAGAAATTGGTTTTCCATGCACTCAGCAGGTAAATGCAGTGGACTTTGTTTGGCCTACCGAAGAGTCTGTGAGATTTATTCATTAATTTTCCAACATGGTTTTTTTTTTGCAGTTCGAATAAATTCAAAATTTTACTCAAACGTATAAAAAACAATGATCGAATGAAAAAAGGTTGAATGCATCGAATTCGTGTTCTTCTTGTCATTTTTATTTTTTCGAAAACTGAAAAAAAATTGCATAATGTTTGTCTAGGATAACTCCAACTGACTTCTACATAACTGACTTCCCCCCCAGCAGTTGATAGTAGTATAGTATAGTTGAATAGGGGGTAACAAGATTATAGCCCCTTGACACCTGCATTGCTAAAAATGCTCCCGTGCCCTACCTAGTGGTAGATATGAACAGCACTCAATATTAAAAATCCAAATCCGGTTCAGCCAAAACAATAAGTTAGCTGAAAGCAGTTCTAATCTGGCTCCTTCTGAAAGCTCAGACTCAGGCACAATTTACTGCTGCGCTGCAAGTTGGAGTGATATCCCCCCCCACCCCCAGCAGCCGATCAGCAGAACAATGGGAAGGGAGCAAGATAGCAGCTCCCAGTAGGGCATCAGAATAGCACTCAATAGTAAGAAATACAAGTCCGGCTTGGGACTCCTCCAGTTACATGGGAGTAGTAGAAACAATAGGTTAGCTGAAAGCAGTTCTAATGTGTAGCGCTGGCTGAAAGCTCAGACTCAGGCACAATGCACTGAGATGGCGCCTACACACCAATATTACTAAAAAATATACTTTTTTGGTTCAGGAATTAAATTTTAAATGGTAGAATGAATTATTTGCTATGTACATAGTGTAATTTAGTAATAAAAAACTACACCATAAACATCATGACGGAATCCCTTTACCAAAGTAATTGAGCTTTTATAAGTTTTACCAGAGTATAATAAATTAAGCAAAAATGTGATGGTTACAGTCACATCACTGAAATAAATCTTTATACCTTTGGTATAGTTCACACTAGCCTAGTAGGGCAACAGAAATGACTGTGTAAATGATCAGATTTTCTTGTATATATCTATTGTTCTGAAGAGGAGGCTCATTGTTCTGCAGAAGAGGCTCATACTAGTGATCCTCCCTGAGGAATCGTGTCGGAATCTTAATTTAGTGAGCCTGCTGACAGTGACCTTGCTAATAATCCCTGCCTTGAGCGTGTAATTTATATGCCCCAAAGACGTCTTCAAAAGATATATGGAACCCGAGCAAAATGTAAGCCCATGTGAAAATCACGGAAGGTTTCTGTTTGCCGCTCGGAAATTAAAACTTCAATTGTGGCACATTTTCAAGTGCTTCCTCTAGAAATAACCTTCAAGGTTTCTTCTGAAATGCCAAGTGAGGCCGTCCGGAGATTTCTCTAAGCAGCTCTGTTGACCTCTGTATAGGTCTTGAATATAAAATGGCTGCAGCGACTGACCTCGGTGTCCTCGTTTCTACTGCAGAAAAGATAATAAGGGAGTACAAAGACATGAACAGCATATTATAGTTGGTGCAGACCTTATAGGAAACCACAGCTGGTATCGGCTAAGTGTATGTGGTTATAACATTAAAAAGCCTCAGTGCAGATAGTCACCCTACACACATTGGATTAGATGTTATTGCATTTAGAAAGAGCTGTAATATAGGAGCTAACACTGTGTGCTCCAGTCTTGTTTGCTCACACCTTTTCTAATCCAAACACAGTTAGTAGGTAATAGCCCTTCTGCAGAGCGGGGAAAAAATATTTGGTTTTGCAGAATGAAGCTGTCAGATGCCTCCACCGGCATGGAGAGAAAAGAAATAGATGTAGGTTGTCAGTGTGTTGCTGTAATGTTCCACACATCTGCAAGAGGTTGTTTATAACCATACCCGCTGTGCATCACAGAAGTCATAGGCCTGCAAGGTTATTAAAGGCGAAGGAAAGGCATTTTATTTGCCAACAGATGAGTCACAATAGTGCAAGCTAGAATGCTAGATTTATTCTGCAAAATGCTTTACCGTGCCAGAATAAACAGCCCTAGAAGCACCCTCTGTTTGTTTAAGATTGCAGCTGTCATTTTAGTAATTTTCATGCTGCAGCTCTGGCTGCTGGTAGCTCAGATTACAGCAGAGATGGCAGGGGAGAGAGCAGAAATGGGAGGGGAAAAGGAGAAGGGAGGGGGAGAGAGGAGTAAACGGAGCAGACTTGTGCCATGCCCTGAAGTATTTTTCTGAGAGCAGAAAGTCTGACACAGGAGATCATTTATACAGAATAAAAGGAAAGAAATGTGTTTTCTCTTTTCACTGAGGAGCAGAAGTTCTATAAGTGCTTATGACTCTATTTACATAAACCTTTCTGCAGGGTCAGACTGGGCCGCCGGGACACCGGGAAAAATCCCGGTGGGCCCCGGCTGCCCAGACCCGACCCTTGCCGGTGCTCCCCCTGCCCGAACGCTCTTCCCCTGACGTGTTAAATTTAAGCACTCAGGGGAGGACGTCGGGTGGGGGGCCCTGCGAGGGGGGTTAGGGGGGCCCCAGTGGGCCCTTCACCCCCCAGTCTGACCCTGTCTTTCTGATAAAGCTTAACTAGTTTTTACCTTTCCTTCTCCTTTAAATACAAGATGGGGGAACTCAATTCTTGGGTAAGTGCATTGCAGCAGTTGGTATAGTAAACCAGCATGGAGAGCTGAAGCCTTGGTTTATAAAATACAGCTCGCACTTACTGGTATAAAGTTTAAGATTCTTTAATAGGCCACATAATATGATATAAGATATCTATTGGTAATGTATTTATTCTGGGGTGTAGTTTTCCTTTAACAGTAACCAGATTTTACACTAGGAAAATCCTGGTTGCATTGTCCGTTATATTGTCCACAGCTTTATGCTTGGCCCCCAACGTGACCTGCACCCTTAGTGACCAAATCATGTCAATATGTAGTCATTTGTTGAGTTGGATAAATGAGCAGCCCAGTCCGTCCCAGCATAGCCGTGCCCTGCGAGTCAGATTATTCAGTGAGCATTTATCCGGTGACAGATACCTGTTCCCAGGGCACAGTCCCAGGAAGTCTCCGGATTCACAGGGGAATTTGTCTCAGCAACATATGTTCCTGTGGGACTATTGATCTCAGATATGGCAGCTTTCCCACAGATTAAACATTGCATCATGCTTCAGCTCCTTAAATTAAGTTTGACCTGTTTGGGGCATCCTCGCTCGTAATCAATTTGCGGCGCCGGTAGATGTTTAGTGAGGGTAATACAGTTACAGAATGGGATAATGTTGATGTTTTAAGATCATATCCTGAGCTGAGATAACTCCTCTCTCTCGTTTGTTCAGCGTCTGTTTAATTAAAGTGCATTTCCTTTTTAACTGACGCGGATTCTCCGTATGCCTCCGCCTCATAAATATGTCAAAAGCGCTGAAAGGTGCTGGCTCCAGAATTCCGTCCAAGCCTCTCTTCCTCCATTCTCTCTGCCTCTTAAGGTGTCATAAGCAATGATTTGTCTGTCAAACAATTTTCCCCACCATTAAGTTTTATGCTTTCTAGCTGATGTCCTCTGGAAGTCCAATGGCTTTCTGCTGAGAAAGCTGATTTTTTTTAACATGTACCCTTTTACGCTACTGTAAACGCTTGTAAAATGATTTTTTTTTTTTTCCAATTTGAAAGAACTGTTTCCGAATCAATATGTCTTTTTGTATCGCAGGCAAGGCTCTGACATTCCTGCTGCTGCAGCCGCCCAGCCCCAAGTTACCCCCCCACAGCACCATCCGCAGGACTGCTATCGATTTGATCGGACGAGGTTTTACAGTGTGGGAGCCTTACATGGATGTGTCCGCGGTGCTGATGGGGCTTCTGGAACTCTGCGCCGACGCTGAAAAACAGCTTGCTAAGTATGCCTTTATTGTTACATGGATATTCAGCATATATGTACATATATATATTAATAGCTGTTCATTTTAGGGATACACGATCCACTGTTTTGAGATTCAGCCGAACCCCAAATCCTTCATGAAAGATTCGGCCGAATACCGAACCAAATCCAAGTCCTAGTTTGCATACACATATAAGGTTGTGGGAGGGTTAAAAAAAAAAAAAGGACAGTGAAGAATGTTTAACTACTTGGCAGCACTTGGTTGGTTCTCGCCCTCTATGAATAGTATCTTCACTGTGGCTAGTTAGGGGGAATACATATATGGGCCTATTTAATATGCAATAACATAGGTGTCGCCACCCCCCATGGTTTTGGAAGTTGCGGCTAAACTGAGGCTAAAACCGCAGAATCATAGAGATGGAGGCAGAGGGGCGGGCGGCGGGCTTCAGGGGGCTCTCTTTGGACACTAATAGTGGGCGTGGCCAAAAGTCCAAAAATCCTCCCTCCCCTAGCCCCCCCAACCAAAAACATCTTCTGCTTCTGCAACAATATTCACCACAACTCACCAGGCTTTTTTTTCTTCTGCCGGAACTTACATAAAATAAGGGCATAATATCTACCATTTGGATGGCGAAATTCACCATTTATTTTACACAGCTTTTTACACCCTTTTTTCAGTGAATTTCATTTTACACAGCATAAAAAATAGGCCCCATAGTATACATAGTAGTATTGTTAACACTTTAATGACATGACTGCTGCCTGTACTCCTAGTCTGTTCTATTATTATAGTGAGAATAACATATCGCTTTTCATAAAATATGGGACATGGAGATATAATAGCAAAGGGCTGCAGGTTTAGTGTTTAGTCAAGTCTTGGAATGTCTTGGAGACTGCAACTAATATGTTTATACAGGCATGGGATCTGTAATCTGCAATCCTTGTATCCAGAAAGTTCCAAATAGCAGAATGGCCATCTCCCATTGACTCCATTATAATCAAATAATTAGCAACTCTACCTGTAATCCCTCCCTTCCCTGACTCTTACTGTGGCCGGTCACTGCCTTTTATATGGGGGGGCTTCTGCCCCCCACTACCTTGCCCATTTCCCCGCCCAAATCCCCACCCCCAATTGATGTCACTTCCCACCCCCCAACCTAAAGGCCGGTAATAAAAGAAAAAAAAAGGTGTCAGCCATGTGGTTGTTTGATCTAATGATCATGCTCGTACATTTTCTTTCTCTAAAACCCAATTGCTGTAATTCCAACACCCTAGCACTAACTCGCTTATCACCCCATCATTATATTTGGCATTAGGAATTAATGGGGCACTTGGGGCAGATATTCAAGCTTATCATTCGCCCTGTGTATAATTCAGAAAGAGCAGGTAAAGCGGACATTTTACTTTTCAGAATTACCTAGAATTCACAAACAGAATGTTATTTTCTGGAGGAAAAAAACAAAATCGTGTTATTTTTCTAGAAAGCCCATAATGCTGCATTTGTCTGACCTTCAGCCCCGAAGCGCCACTGAATTCCTGGCGTATAATTCACTTACAGAAAGGTTAACTCTAATTTATTGGATATCGCCCATCTTAAGAAATTGATAGTACTCAATTTTTTTTAATGGTGACTTAACATTATGATCGCAAAATGCCTTAAAAACATGTTCATCCTCATTGCTCGGATTACGTTAGTGCAGTATGTGGGCTGAGGGAAGGTGGGACTTATACTCTTATTTATTCTGTACTCCAAAGGCAATAAAGCAAAGGATTATGGCATGGAAGCAAATTAACAAAACAAAACCATCAAGGAAAGACGTAAAATAAAAAAATATAGCAAGAGAGAAAAGGAACTATTTTATAGATGAGAAGGTAAAACTAACTTCATGTTGGGTTGAAAAGTCACTGAATGGGCTCTGCCCACTTTCTCTGATCTTGGACCACAGTTATATAGTAAAAACCACTGTGCAAAGTTTGGGGACCCTGGTTTTAATAGTGTCTGATTGGCAGCAATTTAAATTTCCCCACTGAAAGTCATCGAGTGACATCTGATTGGCGGTTGGTGGCTCCACCCCCTTTTTCTAACCTGGAACTGCAGTTACCCAGTGACTAACTCTGCAAAGTTTAGGGACCCTCTGATTAATAGTTAAAGAATGGTAGCAGTTTAAATTTAAACCAATAAAAGTCAATAAGCAAATTGTGATTGATGGCTCCGCCCACTTTTTCTAACCTTGCGTGGAAGTCACCCAGTGACATTGGGCACCCCGGAATAAATAGTGTGAGAATGAGAGCATTATAAATGTAAATCAATAAAATTCAATGGATGAAATCTGATTGGCTGTTAGTGGCCCAACCCACTTTTCCTATTTCTGAACTGCAGTCCCCCAGTGACCAACTTTGCAAAGTTTGGGGACTCGGGCATAAAAATTGTGAAACTGACAGCATTTTACACTTTACCATTGAAAGTAAATAGGTGAAATGTTATTGGCTGTTGGTTAATACTTAAATACTGGCATCAGTTTAAATATAAACCAATGAAATTTAATGGGTGGAAATGGATTGGCTGTTGGTGGCTCCGCCCACTTGTTCTAACCCTGAATATGTAGTTAGCCAGTGACTGACTGTGCAAAGTTTGGGAACCCTGACATAAATAGTGTGAGAAAGGCAGCATTTTAAATTTAAACCAAAAAAATTCAATAGGTGAAGTCTGATTGGCTTTTAGTGGCTCCACCCACTTTTTAAAACCTAAAAATGCAGTCCCCTAGTGACCCTGGTGTTAATACTGAGAGAATGGCAGCAGGTTGAATTTCCCCATTGAAAATCAATAGTTAAAATCTGATTGGCTGTTGGTGGCCCCGCCCACTTTTTCTAACTCTGAATCGCAGTTACCTGCTGACTAGCTCTGCAAAGTTTGGGGACCTTAGTATTAATATTTAAAGAATGGCAGCAGTTTAAATTTAAACATTTGAAGTGTATAGGTGAAATCTGATTGGCTGTTGTTGGCCCCACCCACTTTTCTAAACTTGGAACATAGTCACCCAGTGACAAACTGTGCAAAGTTTGGGGACCCTGACATTAAACATGTGAGAATGGCAGCAGTTAAAATTTCCCCACTGATAACAATGAAAGAAACATGATTGGCTTTTGGTGGCCCCGCCCACTTTTTCTAACCTTGAGTACGAAGTAACCCAGTGACTGACTGTGCAAAGTGTGGGGACCCTGGGGTTAATACTGAGAGAATGGCAGCAGGTTGCATTTACCCATTGAAAGTCAATAGGTAAATCTGATTGGCTGTTCACAGCTCCACTCACTTTTGGGCATCCAACAATCATCATATTTTCATTCAAGCTGAGCCCATGA
Organism: Xenopus tropicalis; assembly: GCF_000004195.4. Lineage (NCBI taxonomy): Eukaryota > Metazoa > Chordata > Amphibia > Anura > Pipidae > Xenopus > Xenopus tropicalis. Next base: position 202,441,620 of record NC_030677.2, on the reverse strand, counting down.
CTCTGTGATTCAAGTTTGGGGAGTGAAGCCTTAAAGCTGTAAGATTGGCAGCAGTTTCCATTTCCCCATAAAAGTCAATAGGTGAAATTTGATTGGCAGACAGACACAGACAGACAGACACAGACAGACAGACAGACAGACAGACACAGACACAGACAGACAGACACAGACAGACAGACACAGACAGACAGACACAGACAGACAGACACAGACAGACAGACACAGACAGACAGACACAGACAGACAGACACAGACAGACAGACACAGACACAGACAGACAGACACAGACAGACAGACACAGACAGACACAGACAGACAGACACAGACACAGACAGACAGACAGACACAGACAGACAGACACAGACAGACAGACACAGACAGACAGACACAGACAGACAGACACAGACAGACAGACACAGACAGACAGACACAGACAGACAGACACAGACAGACAGACACAGACAGACACAGACAGACAGACACAGACAGACAGACAGACACAGACAGACACAGACAGACAGACAGACACAGACAGACAGACACAGACAGACAGACAGACACAGACAGACAGACACAGACAGACAGACACAGACAGACAGACACAGACAGACAGACACAGACAGCAGACACAGACACAGACGACAGACACAGACAGACAGACACAGACAGACAGACACAGACAGACAGACACAGACAGACAGACACAGACAGACAGACACAGACAGACGACAGACAGACACAGACAGACACAGACAGACAGACAGACAGACAGACACAGACAGACACAGACAGACACAGACAGACAAGACACAGACAGACAGACCACAGACAGACAGACACAGACAGACAGACACAGACAGACAGACAGACAGACAGACAGACAGACAGACAGAACAGACAGACAGACAGACACAGACAGACAGACAGACACAGACAGACAGACAGACACAGACAGACAGACAGACACAGACAGACAGACAGACACAGACAGACAGACACAGACAGACAGACACAGACAGACAGACAGACACAGACAGACAGACACAGACAGACAGACAGACAGACAGACACAGACAGACAGACAGACAGACAGACAGACAGACACAGACAGACAGACAGACAGACAGACAGACAGACACAGACAGACAGACAGACACAGACAGACAGACAGACACAGACAGACAGACACAGACAGACAGACACAGACAGACAGACACAGACAGACAGACAGACAGACACAGACAGACAGACACAGACAGACAGACAGACACAGACAGACAGACACAGACAGACACAGACTGAAAGACGTATATAAACTGAGAGCGAGAGCCCTTGGGCCGTACGGTGGCTCAGTGCGTAGCACTGCAGCCTTGCGCGCTGGAGACCTGAGTTCAGTTCCGAGCAGGACACTTCATGCCGCGTATGGAGTCTCTATGTCCTCCCCGTGCGGGCAGTGGGTTGCGCCCCCACAGCACAAAGACATAAGTTGCCGGTTACAGTTCCCGGGAGTTGGCCGCTCCCAAGTTTTTTATGAAGTGCAGTCAAAGAGTAGTTATGTCACATATTAAACTTAAGCGCCATTAGATCCATTGCAATTTACCTATTGCGCCAATTCATCTACAGGGGAGGCCATTATTGCTGCTCTCCATCTTTCTTTGTCTTATTTGGACAAAATACTTATGTAAGGATGTTGTTTATTGATTTTAGTTCTACTTTTAACACTCATTCCCTCACACACACTAAAGCAGCCATTTTGTGAGCCAGCCTCACTCTCACACACAGCATCATGTGACCAGGCTGGGGCTCAGAGAAGATACAAGGGAACAAGTTTGAGGCTGCAGCAACTGCCAGAGAGACGGGCGGTATTATCAGAAGAGAGGCCCACAATCAGCACAACACCATTATGGCCGCCTGGGGCACTTGTACTTGCCCTGTTTGAGGGGCAAATTGTGGGCGACAAGTGCCTCCCTTGTCCCTTACTGTGGATTCCAATGCTGCTGACAGTAAGAAATCATAAGAAATAAACAGAGTTGGGAAAATATCAGAGGACATTATAGGCATATATCATCCCTGAGATTGTGGAATAGCTTCTTTCCCTAGGCTGTGAGACTTATTAATACAAAGCTGTTTTATACAATAAAAAAAAATGGGATGTAATTCTGTGTAATACACATATTCCACTCAGGGACTGTATTTCAGCTGAGGTTCAGGTTGTATAAAATAATGAAACAGGGTAGCAAAAGTGTTACTCATATAAACTGATAGACAGAGAGAGATATAGGCAAACTAAGAGAGAGAGAGAGAGACATAGATGGACATAGCCCATACTGTAACATATACTCAGGAGAGAGGTTCTGTGCCCATATAAAGGCACAAGGCTGCAGGCTGAGTTATACAGGGAACTCTGAGTATCACTCATGTATTATAAGGGATAATGTACCCCCTACTGTAAATGATAAGGATATTAGCAGTCACTGAGGGGTTCTGTGCCCATATAAAGGCACAAGGCTGCAGGCTGAGTTATACAGGGAACTCTGAGTATCACTCATGTATTATAAGGGATAATGTACCCCCTACTGTAAATGATAAGGATATTAGCAGTCACTGAGGGGTTCTGTGCCCATATAAAGGCACAAGGCTGCAGGCTGAGTTATACAGGGAACTCTGAGTATCACTCATGTATTATAAGGGATAATGTACCCCCTACTGTAAATAAGGATATTAGCAGTCACTGAGGGGTTCTGTGCCCATATAAAGGCACAAGGCTGCAGGCTGAGTTATACAGGGAACTCTGAGTATCACTCATGTATTATAAGGGATAATGTACCCCCTACTGTAAATGATAAGGATATTAGCAGTCACTGAGGGGTTCTGTGCCCATATAAAGGCACAAGGCTGCAGGCTGAGTTATACAGGGAACTCTGAGTATCACTCATGTATTATAAGGGATAATGTACCCCCTACTGTAAATGATAAGGATATTAGGAGTCACTGAGGGGTTCTGTGCCCATATAAAGGCACAAGGCTGCAGGCTGAGATATACAGGGAACTCTGAGTATCACTCATGTATTATAAGGAATAATATACCCCCTACTGTAAATGATAAGGATATTAGCAGTCACTGAGGGGTTCTGTGCCCATATAAAGGCACAAGGCTGCAGGCTGAGTTATACAGGTAACTCTGAGTATCACTCATGTATTATAAGGGATAATGTACCCCCTACTGTAAATGATAAGGATATTAGATTATTATAGGCATGTAACATACAGTTCTGCTCATTTTCTTGGTCTGCGTCAGTCACACCACACACATACCCTGTTATATAGTTCTGAAAGCGCAGGCACCAACTGTAAATGAAACACTCGTTGCTGTCACATTATTCCTTTCTTATTGTATTTCTGAGTGACACAGTAATTAATCTGAGGGGCCGACATTAGAAAGATATTTGTCCTGTCATTTTTTTTTTTATCCCCAGTGAAAAATCCAAGCAATATATTGTCACATGAAAAAGAAATAAATCAGCCGTTAGGGAACCTGCCGCCACCGCACCCCGTTTCCTTGCCCCACGTGGGGGGGAGCCTGTATCCCTCCATAAGTAATTTTAATCTGCCTGTTACATCTCCGGCTGTCATAAAGATTAGTATGGCTCTGTATGGCTGAATAAATGAATGTATCAGCGTGTCACCGGCGGCAGCCCAAGGCAATTTTCATCATGATATATTGCATAATAAGCGAGAAAGTGTTTGCTTATTAATCCATAACAAGATTTAGATTGAAAATGGCCTCTTGCATCCGTGGCAGGTCCAGTGGCGAGTGGGAAGAAAGGGACGGATACAGAGCGGCTGTGTGTGCAGAGGGTGAAGCGTGCGTTTTAGCCTGCTGAGCTGCCCCCTTTTTGTGCTTGATTTACCGTGTACACAATGAGAGCGCCCAGCTGCCTGGCTTCTGCCTCTCATGTTAAGCACGCTCTATGGAGAGGCCTCTCGGGCAGCCCCGGCCTGCCTTTCATTCCAGCTCACGTTTATTGATGGAGAAAAAGGCCCCGCCATGAATGAAATAAATGCAGCCTCTCCTGGATCTCTTTCCTCTGGATATTATTGTGAGCTTTAATGGATCTTTGATCAGCCGCACCGAAGACTTCCGACTTGCACACTTGCAGGGGATTGTTTAATTGCATTGTTATTCCCAATGCCCTGTTAGGGTGGCCTTTAGTGGGTATCACCTGTGGCTGAACTGGTCATTTTGGCTTTATATATGGCAGATATACCGGTAGGTGCATAAGGATGGCTATATGGAGAGTTAGGGAAGGTGGTACTGCTCGTATGCCATTTCCAACTCTGCCCAAAGCCTGGGTATTAGATAGGATCTGTGCCACTGTGACAGAATGCTCTGTTATACAGATAGCTAGAATCTCAGCCATAAAGCTGGGCAGTACTGCTGCTTACAATGGGGGGATCAGATAGGATCTGTGCCACTGTGACAGAATGCTCTGTTATACAGATAGCTAGAATCTTAGCCATAAAGCAGGGCAGGACTGCTGCTTACAATGGGGGGATCAGATAGGATCTGTGCCACTGTGACAGAATGCTCTGTTATACAGATATCTAGAATCTCAGCCATAAAGCAGGGCAGGACTGCTGCTTACAATGGGGTGGATCAGATAGGATCTGTGCCACTGTGACAGAATGCTCTGTTATACAGATAGCTAGAATCTCAGCCATAAAGCAGGGCAGGACTGCTGCTTACAATGGGAGGATCAGATAGGATCTGTGCCACTGTGACAGAATGCTCTGTTAAACAGATAGCTAGAATCTCAGCCATAAAGCAGGGAAGGACTGCTGCTTACAATGGGGGGATCAGATAGGATCTGTGCCACTGTGACAGAATGCTCTGTTATACAGATAGCTAGAATCTCAGCCATAAAGCAGGACAGGACTGCTGCTTACAATGGGGGGGATCAGAAAGGATCTGTGTCACTGTGACAGAATGCTCTGTTATACAGATAGCTAGAATCTCAGCCATAAAGCAGGACAGGACTGCTGCTTACAATGGGGGGGGGGGGGCAGATAGGATCTGTGCCACTGTGACAGAATGCTCTGTTATACAGATAGCTAGAATCTCAGCCATAAAGCAGGGAAGGACTGCTGCTTACAATGGGTGGGATCAGATAGTATCTGTGCCACTGTGACAGAATGCTCTGTTATACAGATAGCTAGAATCTCAGCCATAAAGCAGGGAAGGACTGCTGCTTACAATGGGTGATCAGATAGTATCTGTGCCACTGTGACAGAATGCTCTGTTATACAGATAGCTAGAATCTCAGCCATAAAGCAGGGCAGGACTGCTGCTTACAATGGGGGGATCAGATAGGATCTGTGCCACTGTGACAGAATGCTCTGTTATACAGATAGCTAGAATCTCAGCCATAAAGCAGGGTAGGACTGCTGCTTACAATGGGGGGGATCAGATAGTATCTGTGCCACTGTGACAGAATGCTCTGTTATACAGATAGCTAGAATCTCAGCCATAAAGCAGGGAAGGACTGCTGCTTACAATGGGTGATCAGATAGTATCTGTGCCACTGTGACAGAATGCTCTGTTATACAGATTTTGGGGAAGGAAAATAAAAAATGGTATAGTGCAGGTTTATAAATTGCAGCCCTATGGGTTCTATTTTATCCCACAAATGTATATTTATAAAGCTTTTTTAAGTTCCTGTTGTATAAATTGTTTAAAAAAAACATAAACGTACAGCTCAGAGCAGGGCTTGGAATGGGAAGTGTATGAATAAGAAGGAAGATTAAATAAACATTGATTACAGGGCAGACAAGAGAGCAATAATTGAGTTGAGAGGTTTTGCTGCATTTAATAGGGCTGAATAGGGAGCAGCCGAGTCGCCAAAGGATGGCAGCATTAAGCAGCACATGTTCTCTATGGTCGGACTTTCAGCTGAAATTCAGCAATGTTTGTCCGGTTCTGATTGGCTGGACTCCTGGTGTAGAATTAATTGTTGCAGGTTTGTATCTGGATCTGCCAAATATTTTGTTAAGAATGTCTCTGTATGTATATGTGTGTAACAGTCTGTTTAGTAACTAAAAGGGCAAACCAACATTTTTTTACCATTTTTTACCCAAAATGCAGTGGTTTTCCACAGATTTTCAACTTAATTGTGGCTGCACCCAAAGTTGCATCCACCGCAATTGCACATAATCAGTAACCAGGTGCAACTCTGGAATTACCACTTCATCCAGGGTGGGGGCTTCAGGGCTCCCCAGCATTAATAGCAAACAGGCAAGATGGAGGCACTGGCACTCAGCACAACTGTGTTGAAGTGAAAGGACCAAAAAAAAGCAAATGGCACTCAGGACTACAAACAAGGGTAAAACCCTTTTAAAAGTTTTATTGCGGAGGTGCAACGTTTCGGGGCAATGTGACCCCTTTATCAGGCTTGATAAAGGGGTCACATTGCCCCGAAACGTTGCACCTCCGCAATAAAATTTTTTAAAGGGTTTTACCGTTGTTTGTAGTCCTGAGTGCCATTTGCTTTTTTTGTTGCTACAGTGTATTTGGAGGGTGCCGATCCCTCTAGCAGTGTGCACCGGACAAAACATTTTTTGGAGTGTTAGGGTGTGCGGAGAAGGTCTCTGTGGTCTAGTTGAAGTGAAAGGACCACATTTGGGCGAGAGTGCTTGCACTTGTAGTTGTAAAGGAAGCATTCAGTAACTATCCATGACCTAAACCTATACCTGGAGCGTGACTTAAACGTATATCTGTAGCGTGGCCTAAACCTATACCAAGACCAGGGATTAAACCTGTACCAGGAGTGTGGATTAAGTCTCTACTAGGAGTGTGGATTAAACCTATATCAGCAGCATGGCCTAAACCTATACCAAGACCAGGGATTAAACCTGTACCAGGAGTGTGGATTAAGTCTCTACTAGGAGTGTGGATTAAACCTATATCAGCAGCATGGACTAAACCTATATCTGAAGTGTGGCCTACACCTATACCAGGAGCATGGATTAAGATTATATCCGGAGCATTACTTAAACCTACATCTGTAGCATGTCCTAAACCTAAATCTGTAGCATTGTCTAATCCTATACCTATAGCATGGCCTAAACCTATACCAGGATCAGTGATTAAACCTGTACCGGGAGTGTGGATTAAACCTATACTAGGAGCATGGATTAAGTCTATATTAGGATTATGGCCTAAACCTATATCTGAAGTGTGGCCTACAACTATACCTGAAGCATGGCCTTAACCTAAACCAGGAGCATGGATTAAGTTTATATCAGGAGCATTACTTAAACCTATATCTGGAGTGTGGCCTAAACATATACCTGGAACATGGCCTAAAGATATACCTAAAGCGTGGTCTTAACCTATACCAGGAGCATGGATTAAGCCTATACCAGAAGCTTGGATTAAGCCTATTCCAGGAGCATAGATTAAGCCTATACTAGGAGCGTGGATTAAGCCTTTACCAGGATCATGGATTAAGCCTATACCAGGACCAAGGATTAAGTCTATTCTAGGAGCATGGATTAAGCCCATACCAGGAGCATGGATTAAGCCCATACCAGGAGCATGGATTAAGCCTATACCAGGACCAAGGATTAAGTCTATTCTAGGAGCATGGATTAAGCCCATACCAGGAGCATGGATTAAGCCCATACCAGGAGCATGGATTAAGCCTATACCAGGACCAAGGATTAAGTCTATTCTAGGAGCATGGATTAAGCCCATACCAGGAGCATGGATTAAGCCCATACCAGGAGCATGGATTAAGCCTATACCAGGAGCATGGATTAAGCCTATACCAAGAGTGTGGCTTTATTACAAGTCACAGTTGTTAGAGAAATAGGTGCAATTGTTTCTTGCTTGGGCAGACGGTGCAACGTGCCGGCTCTATCACGCACAGCTTTGGCTCTGAAAGGCGCCGCACAGGGCAGCTGCTCCAGCTGCGGGAGGGGGTTAATCTCTGGCCACATTCTAGCACTGCTGAGCGATGCTAATGAATTAGCAAGGAGCCTGTTGCTTCTTCTGTTCCTTGGGAGGCCTAGTCTCTTGCTGGCAATAAACGGGGGACGCTGCTGACAAGGACACGTGCACTTCTGAGCACTGCCTCTAATAAAAGCCACATTTTATAGTGCATGTTAATCAGAGGCTCTAGCAGGCTTCCTCTCTCTGCACTTCCAATCAGGTCTTAAAGGCACAGTGCACCTGAATAGCAAGTTACATAGCTTTGCCATCACGCCGCGCCGAGATATATGGTTATTCCTGTGTTTATTCTGGAATCTGGGTCAGAGTGGGGAACACATCATCTCCCTGGGGTAGCTGCCCCCAGTTGACAGGGCCAATAGGCCCAGAAATATTGTGCTAATAGTAAAGCCATGGCACAGTGTAACTGAGCTTGTCACCATCAGACCGGGGCAGACAATCTGCTGATTTTGGCGAATGCCAGAGGGGCTGCTGTAAGATGCCACAGACCGTATTTATTGGCCCTGTGGGGGTCTGTTTGGGCCTCTGTGTACTCTAAATGGACTCATTAGTATTGCTGGAGCTGATTGGTCAGCTTCTCGTCTGGTGTTTGAGCTCCAATATTGGTCCATGTATGTGCCACTGCTGTCAGTATGGGGCATCAAATGGGTGGGGGGCAGATTTGTGTAGGGTTAATAAAGTTACTGCTATTGCTGGCTGCTTGATACGGGTTACTACCCCAAAATCATATTCTACTCATTGGGTCAACTTAAGCACCGTGCCTTGTCCATAGGAACCAGGGATGCTCCGAATCCAGGATTCGGCCTTTTTCAGCAGGATTCAGGTTTGGCTGAATCCACGCTCCTGGCCGAACCGAATTCTTAAAATCACGTGACTTTTTGCCACATAAACACGGAAGTTTAATTTTTTTCAACACTCTTTAACCCCTCTGTATCCTAATTTATATATACAAATTCAGTATTTGGCCAAATCTTTCACAAAGGATTCAGCCGAATGTAGTGGATTCGGTGCATCTCTATTAGGTGCCTTATGGCTAAAGCAGTTATTTGCTTACCTGCCCATCTCTGATGTCACCAGAAGGAGTGGGGCGAGTATATAAATAAGCCGGAGGAAGGTGGTGGGTGCTAAGATTGGGCTGTGGGCAGAGTTTGGCCTATCGCCTACACACAACCTGCTAAAGATCCCTTCTTTTGCCCCAATCCATGGGTTCCGGGCCAGCTTGCAGTATGGCTGTATTATATAAGGCTAACTTGCCCCTAAACATCTCTATTTAATCTGTATGTCCATTTAAAAAGCAGCAGGGATTTGTTTCTTTTATTTTGGATCCATTTTAGCCCATTTCCCTGTGCCCTTTGGACACATTATCGTGGCCCTGTTGAATCAGGAAGGTTACAAAGAACAATCCATGCCCTTCTGCGCTTATTTTATGCAGTAATCACCAAAAGATAAAACTTTTTTTTTTTTGTAACCACGGCACTAAGAGACTTCTCCCTGTGTTTTGTTCATTATATTTTCATTCAAGAACAATAGGTTATTGTACAGATAAATCACCTTTCTCCTCTCTGCTGTACAGAGACAAATGAACTTTCTCCCCATAGCCTTCTAAAAAAGCCAAATCCATATCCCAAATCCCTCTCTTCTTGTTGGTGTTGCTTTTTAATGACACCTCCCCGTTCCTTTAGCTTGTGTGTAGCTGGGTGGGAAACCATAGGAAGGACGGAAGGACACGGGGGAATAGCAGTGCACCAGTTAGTATGGCCTTTGTTCTTTTGTTCACACCCTAAGTGCTACTTTATACTGGGCACCTTGGCCAGACACCCTCTCTGCCCCTACCTGAGCTGGCCCCACCTCTCTTGTGTATATGATTTATTTTAAAAAAGCTTAACAATGGAACTAAGTAGTAAAAATTGTTGACCAATCACTCATTACTATGAATGACTACTTTAGAGTAAATTTACACCAGCTTTGTGGATTTCCTTTTAGTTATAAAAATAAAATGATAAAATACAAGGTTGCTGTGAACACATATTGTACAACCGCACCCATGGGAATTTCTTGCTCATTGTAGTTCACTGTAGATATAATAAGATGGTGGCCATATGCCTAGTGATTAAAGCTGCTGACTTGGCCCATCCAGACCGAGATGGCAGCTAATCAGCCCATGATCTGGCTGAAAATTGTTCAGATATAAATTGGACAGGTTTAAAAATGCCGCTGTGAGGACAGCATTGGCACAATAAAGTGTCCCTCATTAAATTGAGATGATCTGATGGTTGGCCAAGCCTATTTGGCTGGCCGTGTTGGCACGTCATGCTCACTGCAGCCTCTCCAGATGGGTTTTACCATGTGTGCCCAATTCAGTTTTCATTGCATCAAAGATTTTGTCACAATATTTGGTTTCTTCCCATAATAATTGATTAAAATATCCCTTTACTTAAGTTATTTTACTGTTTCTATTTCCTTTGATTATTTTGCAGTTGATATCTGTGTCCTGTCCTGTGTCTGAAAGTGTGAGCAGTGTGCTTTCTACACTGAGATTTTTGCCATATTCCCTCCCGTCTGTTCCTCCATACCCTGCTCTATGGCTTCCTGGCTATTCCTCCATACCCTGCTCTATGGCTTCCCAGCTATTACTCCATACTCTGCTCTATGGCTTCCCGGCTATTCCCCCATACCCTGCTCTATAGCTTCCCAGCTATTCCTCCATACCCTGCTCTATGGCTTCCCAGCTATTCCTCCATACCCTGCTCTATGGCTTCCCAGCTATTCCTCCATACCCTGCTCTATGGCTTCCCAGCTGTTCCTCCATACCCTGCTCTATGGCTTCCCAGCTATTCCTCCATACCCTGCTCTATAGCTTCCCAGCTATTCCTCCATACCCTGCTCTATGGCTTCCCAGCTATTCCTCCATACCCTGCTCTATGGCTTCCCAGCTGTTCCTCCATACCCTGCTCTATGGCTTCCCAGCTATTCCTCCATACCCTGCTCTATGGCTTCCCGGCTATTGCTTCATACCCTGCTCTATGGCTTCCCGACTATTCCTCCATACTCTGCTCTATGGCTTCCCGGCTATTCCTCCATACTCTGCTCTATGGCTTCCCGACTATTCCTCTATACTCTGCTCTATGGCTTCCCGGCTATTCCCCCATACCCTGCTCTATGGCTTCCCAGCTATTCCCCCATACCCTGCTCTATGGCTTCCCAGCTATTCCCCATACCGCTGCTCTATGGCTTCCCAGCTATTCCTCCATACCCTGCTCTATGCTTCCCAGCTATTCCTTCCATACCCTGCTCTATGGCTTCCCAGCTGTTCCTCCATACCCTGCTCTATGGCTTCCCAGCTATTCCTCCATACCCTGCTCTATGGCTTCCCAACTATTCCTCCATACTCTGCTCTATGGCTTCCCGGCTATTCCTCCATACCCTGCTCTATGGCTTCCCGACTATTCCTCCATACCCTGCTCTATGGCTTCCCGGCTATTCCTCCATACTCTGCTCTATGGCTTCCCGGCTATTCCTCCATACTCTGCTCTATGGCTTCCCGGCTATTCCTCCATACCCTGCTCTATGGCTTCCGGCTATGCCTCCATACTCTGCTCTATGGCTTCCCGGCTATTCCTCCATACCCTGCTCTATGGCTTCCCGGCTATTCCTCCATACTCTGCTCTATGGCTTCCCGGCTATGCCTCCATACCCTGCTCTATGGCTTCCCGACTATTGCTTCATACTCTGCTTTATGGGTTCCCGACTATTCCTCCATACTCTGCTTTATGGCTTCCCGACTATTCCTCCATACTCTGCTTTATGGCTTCCCGACTATTCCTCCATATCCTGCTCTATGGCTTCCCGGCTATTCCTCCATATCCTGCTCTATGGCTTCCCGGCTATTCCTCCATATCCTGCTCTATGGCTTCCCGGCTATTCCTCCATATCCTGCTCTATGGCTTCCCGGCTATTCCTCCATATCCTGCTCTATGGCTTCCCGGCTATTCCTCCATATCCTGCTCTATGGCTACCCGGCTATTCCTCCATACTCTGCTTTATGGCTCCCGGCTATTCCTCCATACTCTGCTCTATGGCTTCCCGGCTATTCTTCCATACTCTGCTCTATGGCTTCCCGGCTATTCCTCCATACTCTGCTCTATGGCTTCCCCGGCTATTCCTCCATACTCTGCTCTATGGCTTCCCGGCTATTCCTCCATACTCTGCTTTATGGCTTTCCCGACTATTCCTCCATCTCTGCTTATGGCTTCCCGACTATTCCTCCATCCCTGCTCTATGGCTTCCCGGCTATGCCTCCATACCTGCTCTATGGCTTCCCGGCTATGCCTCCATACCATGCTCTATGGCTTCCCCAACTATTCCTCCATACTCTGCTTTATGGCTTCCCGACTATTCCTCCATACTCTGCTTTATGGCTTCCCGACTATTCCTCCATACTCTGCTTTATGGCTTCCCGACTATTCTCCATACTCTGCTTTTATGGCTTCCCGACTATTCCTCCATACTCTGCTTTATGGCTTCCCCGACTATTCCTCCATACCTGCTTTATGGCTTCCCGACTATTCCTCCATACCCTGCTCTATGGCTTCCCGGCTATGCCTCCATACCCTGCCTCTATGGCTTCCCGGCTATGCCTCCATACCCTGCTCTATGGCTTCCTGACTATTCCTCCATACTCTGCTTATGGCTTTCCCGACTATTCCTCCATACTCTGCTTTATGGCTTCCCGACTATTCCTGCCATACTCTGCTTTATGGCTTCCCGACTATTCCTCCATACTCTGCTTTATGGCTCCCGACTATTCCTCCATACTCTGCTTTATGGCTTCCCGACTATTCTCCATAACTCTGCTTTAGGCTTCCCGACTATTCCTCCATACTCTGCTTTATGGCTTCCCGACTATTCCTCCATATCTGCTTTATGGCTTCCCGGCTATTCCTCCATACCTGCTCTATGGCTTTCCGACTATTCCTCCATACTCTGCTTTATGGCTTCCCGACTATTCCCTCCATACTCTGCTTTATGGCTTCCTGACTATTCCTCCATATCCTGCTCTATGGCTTCCGGCATATTTCCTCCATACTCTGCTTTATGGCTTCCCGGCTATTCTCCTCCATACCCTGCTCTATGGCTTTCCCGACTATTCCTCCATACTCTGCTTTATGGCTTCCCGACTATTCCTCCATACTCTGCTTTATGGCTTTCCTGACTATTCCTCCATATCCTGCTCTATGGCTTCCCGGCTATTCCTCCATACTCTGCTTTATGGCTTCCCGGCTATTCCTCCATACTCTGCTCTATGGCTTCCCGGCTATTCTTCCATACTCTGCTCTATGGCTTCCCGCTATTCCCTCTATACTCTGCTCTATGGCTTCCCGACTATTCCTCCATATCCTGCTCTATGGCTTCCCGGCTATTCCTCCATACCTGCTCTATGGCTTCCCGGCTATTCTTCCATACCCCTGCTCTATGGCTTCTCCGGCTATTCTTCCATACCTGCTCTATGGCTTCTCCGGCTATTCTTCCATACTGCCCTGCTCTATGGCTTCCCGGCTATTCCTCCATACTCTGCTCTATGGCTTCCCGGCTATTCCTCCATACCCTGCTCTATGGCTTCCCGGCTATTCCTCCATATCCTGCTCTATGGCTTCCCGGCTATTCCTCCATATCCTGCTCTATGGCTACCCGGCTATTCCTCCATACTCTGCTTTATGGCTTCCCGGCTATTCCTCCATACTCTGCTCTATGGCTTCCCGGCTATTCCTCCATACTCTGCTCTATGGCTTCCCGGCTATTCCTCCATACTCTGCTCTATGGCTTCCCGGCTATTCCTCCATACTCTGCTCTATGGCTTCCCGGCTATTCCTCCATACTCTGCTTTATGGCTTCCCGACTATTCCTCCATACTCTGCTTTATGGCTTCCCGACTATTCCTCCATACCCTGCTCTATGGCTTCCCGGCTATGCCTCCATACCCTGCTCTATGGCTTCCCGGCTATGCCTCCATACCTATGCTCTATGGCTTCCCAACTATTCCTCCATACTCTGCTTTATGGCTTCCCGACTATTCCTCCATACTCTGCTTTATGGCTCCCGACTATTCCTCTCATACTCTGCTTTATGGGCTTCCCGACTATTCCTCCATACTCTGCTTTATGGCTTCCGACTATTCCTCCATACTCTGCTTTATGGCTTCCCGACTATTCCTCCATACTCTGCTTTATGGCTTCCCGACTATTCCTCCATACCCTGCTCTATGGCTTCCCGGCTATGCCTCCATACCCTGCTCTATGGCTTCCCGGCTATGCCTCCATACCCTGCTCTATGGCTTCCTGACTATTCCTCCATACTCTGCTTTATGGCTTCCCGACTATTCCTCCATACTCTGCTTTATGGCTTCCCGACTATTCCTCCATACTCTGCTTTATGGCTTCCCGACTATTCCTCCATACTCTGCTTTATGGCTTCCCGACTATTCCTCCATACTCTGCTTTATGGCTTCCCGACTATTCCTCCATACTCTGCTTTATGGCTTCCCGACTATTCCTCCATACTCTGCTTTATGGCTTCCCGACTATTCCTCCATACTCTGCTTTATGGCTTCCCGGCTATTCCTCCATACCCTGCTCTATGGCTTCCCGACTATTCCTCCATACTCTGCTTTATGGCTTCCCGACTATTCCTCCATACTCTGCTTTATGGCTTCCTGACTATTCCTCCATATCCTGCTCTATGGCTTCCCGGCTATTCCTCCATACTCTGCTTTATGGCTTCCCGGCTATTCCTCCATACCCTGCTCTATGGCTTCCCGACTATTCCTCCATACTCTGCTTTATGGCTTCCCGACTATTCCTCCATACTCTGCTTTATGGCTTCCTGACTATTCCTCCATATCCTGCTCTATGGCTTCCCGGCTATTCCTCCATACTCTGCTTTATGGCTTCCCGGCTATTCCTCCATACTCTGCTCTATGGCTTCCCGGCTATTCTTCCATACTCTGCTCTATGGCTTCCCGGCTATTCCTCTATACTCTGCTCTATGGCTTCCCGACTATTCCTCCATATCCTGCTCTATGGCTTCCCGGCTATTCCTCCATACCCTGCTCTATGGCTTCCCGGCTATTCTTCCATACCCTGCTCTATGGCTTCCCGGCTATTCTTCCATACCCTGCTCTATGGCTTCCCGGCTATTCTTCCATACCCTGCTCTATGGCTTCCCGGCTATTCCTCCATACTCTGCTCTATGGCTTCCCGGCTATTCCTCCATACCCTGCTCTATGGCTTCCCGGCTATTCTTCCATACCCTGCTCTATGGCTTCCCGGCTATTCCTCCATACCCTGCTCTATGGCTTCCCGGCTATTCCCCCATACCCTGCTCTATGGCTTCCCGGCTATTCCTCCATACCCTGCTCTATGGCTTCCCGGCTATGCCTCTATAATTTGTTAACAAGGCACTTTTAACACTTTGGACAGATGCACATACTGTTTTCAATCTTCACGCTTAATTATTCGATTTAGTATTTGATGCTGGAACACCCTGACTTCTAATCACTGCTCATTGTTGGGAGTCCATTATATTCTAACTGTCTGACTGAACCCATTGACCTTGAACTGACATTATAAGCTGTGTCTAATCTTTTCACTCTATATTTCTAATGCTTCTTTTCTTTTTCTTTTCCTTTCTTTTTTTTTTTTTCTTTTTTTTTGCCTGATCCCTATTTAGCATCACAATTGGGCTGCCCCTGAGTCCAGCAGCTGACTCCGCCCGCTCTGCACGACACGCGCTCTCGCTCATTGCCACCGCCAGACCACCCGCCTTCATAACAACCATCGCTAAGGAGGTACAAACTTTTCACTCTCTCCTTCACTGCACTTCCAAAAGGGGATTTATATGAATAGGAATCTGTAACAATAAAATAGGTGGGATTTTAATGCATGCGTGCCATTCAAAAGTAGATTTTAAAGGGCATATAAACTCAAAAACCAAATTTGGCTTAACCAAAGTAAGTATACTTTTAAGCATTCTGTACATTAATTAAACATTCCATTGTTGCCTTGCCTGCTTCTTCCTAGGGCTTCTGCTACATTGATTCAGGGCAGAGAATAGAAAGGACTAAACAGGCACTGCTTTCACTATCAGTTTTATGCCAATTACAAATTGTAATTAGTGTATATTGTAAAGTTATTAAGAATTTTATTGGGGGGTTTAAAGTCCTCGCTTTAAATAGGTTTGTAAGTAGGATTCACAGTGCACACAAACAAGCCAAGGCACACATACATGCTAGGCCCCATCAGCCAATGAATGGGCAGAGTTCTGCCTTTTACTCCTACACTACTTCCTGTTACAGTTAGAGCTGCATCACTTCCTGTCAGCTGATCTCTGAGGGAACACACAGCCCATCACTAAATGGCGGCTCAAGGGAAAGTATGTATGTTAAGTATTGTTGGTTAAGTATTCATTCTGGGGGTATAGTTTTCCTTAAATTATAGGCTAAAAGTGACCAATAGGAAGTTGCTATTTAAAGGTCATCGGTAAACACAAAAATAGATTTTTTTTTGCAATCTGATTGGGGAAAACAATAGTTTTTTTTTTTTTTTGTTTTTAAATGCCCCCTGAGCACCAAAGTGTTTCGGCCCATAGTGCTGACCTGAGGCAGCCTAGAGAATGGCCCCCCTCCGTGCTTAGTTTTTTTGCGTTAGAGGGGGACACAATTGCACTCTCTTCACTAGGGGAGCGAACATTTTGATTTAAAAATCTGAATTTTGGCTCTTTAAGTTACCAGGAGCAGATTTTTGCTGCCACTGGTAACCTCGGGGGCCCTGTTGCCTGGGGCGAGTCTGGTGGAGTTCCCCTGGAGTTCCTCTTGATGTTGCTGCCACTAATCATGGCCGCCCACACGGGATGGGCTCACATGGGGCAGTAGGGGAAACAATTTCTGGGTGACCAGTGCCCTTTAATGGCGAAGACACACAGGGTGATTAGTCGCTGCGACTTTTTGAAAAGTCATGGCGACTAACCTGTGCGGTGAAAACTCGCAAGAGTTTAGTCGCGGCAACGTCTATTATAGTCTAAGTAAGAAAAGTCGTTGCGATTAGTCGCGGCGACAGGTTTGCTTTAAAGTCATGTGTCTTAACATGTAAAAATGTGTAACATGCAATATGTATAAAGGTGACAATTTGTTGACCTGCTCAACACTACGTGCAGCTTATTGTTACCTGTCAGTGCCTAAATGCCTGCAAGGTAGATAGAAAAGGTGAATACTACTGCCTGACAGTATCAATAGAGTTAGGGGTTAGCCAGTCAGGGTTAAAGGTGCCCATACACAGGCCGATTTCAAATGCTGATATCAGTCCTTTAGACCAATTTGGCAGCTTATCTGCCAGTGTATGGGCACCACCGACGGGCCTGCCCGACTGATATCTGGCTTGAAATTGGACAGATCTCAGTCTGCAGGTTTGATATTTCCAAAGGATTGAGGACCACATCGACTCGTTAATGCTGTCCCCAATCCGACAGTGCCTATGCCTGCCATTTTAAGCATAGGTAGGTGGGCATATTGGGAGAAGATTCGCGTGCTTGGCCACCTCACCTTACAGTGTATGGCCAGCCTAACTCAGTGGCACTGTTACAGGGAGATCAGTTACCAGTTACAGCTGCCTCCTCATAGTGGGAACATGCATTCAGCTTACAGACATTGCATGAAACTCCATATCTCATATAACTGAATATCAATATGGAGAATCTGAGGCATGGCCATCACCAATTGTACATAATGGGTCATAGGCTGCCCAGAAGACAATTAGGCTTATTGTTTAGCCAAACCCCTGACAATTGCTTCTCCTAAATACTGCCCTTTGTGTCTCAGTCTCCACTCAGGGAAAGGTCAACAACCTCCCCTTTAATTGATCAATGGAGAGTTTCTGTTGTTTACATTGAAACCACTGTAGTATAGATGTCCCCCTTTAGGTGACTTCCCAACTCCAACTAAGATTACGAGTTTTGCTGATGAAAACATGCCACTCACCACTGATCCCTTTTGTCTGTTAGCCAATGAGAAGCACTGAAAGTAGCACACACATGCGTTTATTAACGGACAACATGATAGTTGTGCAGGTGTCCGGAAAGTTAACACTTCTCATTGAATGTAATGGCTGTGATCCCTTCTGACACAACTTTTTGAAAACATAATTTCAAGCAAGACTTCAATATACATATATTCAAAATCTGCAGCCTTTTCATGATTGTTTAATGTAATAATATGGTTTGGAACAGTTCCCTAAGCCCCGCCCCCTGTTCTCCTGCTGATCTGGCTGGCTACTTTGTGACTCAAATAAAATGTACAGTAGTCACCTGTCCTCAGCCTGCCTTCAGCCTGCATCCTCCCAATCCCACAATTCCCTGCTGCACACGTGATGTCAATAAGGAAAGGAACATAACAGTGCAATGCATTGTGGGTTATGTAGTTTCTGCATGCTGTCTGTAAGCTGTGGAGAAGTTGTTACAATTTGTAACATCAATGTTTACTCCCTCCTCCCCTGCCAGGATTTCAAATGATGCAGAAAAAGAACACCACTTTTCCAGCTGGATTTCAGCATATAAAAATGCTATTTATTCCTACTTATTGAAGGAACAGGTTACAGTGATATGTATATTAGGGGTTTCTGGGTTGTGTGGGGCTCTTTAACAGAAGGAGTTCCCCTTTAAAATAATTTACATTGTAGGCTTTTTTCCCAAGAATTTCATTTTACAAAGTATATAAATATCTAGTTTTTCTATCTTTTTAATTTGTTTATGAAAGCTGAACAGGAATAGGTCACAGTTCCCTGACACAGCAAGCCGCACTATCTATATATTACAGTTGTTATATTGCAGCAGTGCCGCGGCGAAAGATCAGAAGCAACGTGCCATCCATCCTCGGGAAATAAATGCCATTGTAAGCGCATTACCTTTTGCAGTCGAGATCCCCAAGCAGTGCCCTTAAAGATTTGTTTTTAAATAAAAAAAACCAAAACAGACAAAAAAGTATTATTCGTTGTGACAGAGATTGTGGTTAAATTGTGTCACCCCGTGTAAGTGAAATTCTCTGAACTTCATGAAGAAAGTACAGATATTTCCCCTATAGTTAATGAAACCCCCATGTTCAAAAGATGTTGCAGAATGATGTCGTCCACAGAGGGATTAAAGGGGTTGGCCATGTAGATATTGATATGCTAAAATCGTTTGCAATTGGTCTTTTTTTTGCAGTCTTTCAATTAGTTAGCTCTTTGTTCAGCAGCACTCTAGTTTGGTATTTTAGTAGTAATCTCTTGCTAGGGACTTATTTACCGTAGCAACCAGGCAGTGGTTTGAATAAGAGATGGGAATATGAATAGGATAGGGCCTGAGAAGACACATAAGTAATAAAAAGTAACAATAGTAATTCAATTGTAGCCTCACAGAGCAGTAGATCTTGGTTGGAGGAATGCAAATACAGGTATAGGACCCATTATCCAGAATGTTCGGAACCAAGGTTATTCCGGATAAGGGGTCTTTCTGTAATTTGGATCTCCATACCTTAAGTCTGCTAAAAAATCTATAAAACATTAATTTAACCCAATAGGATGGTTTTGCATCCAAAAAGAATTACTTACATCTTAGTTGGGATCAAGTACAGGTACTGTTTTATTATTACAGAGAAAAGGGAATCATTTAACCATGATATAAACCCAATAGGGCTGTTCTGCCCCAATAAGGGGTAATTATATCTTAGTTGGGATCAAGTACAGGTACTGTTTTATTACAGAGAAAAGGGAATCATTTAACCATTAAATAAACCCAATAGGGCTGTTCTGCCCCAATAAGGGGTAATTATATCTTAGTTGGGATCAAGTACAAGGTACTGTTTTATTATTACAGAGAAAAGGGAATCATTTAACCATTAAATAAACCCAATAGGGCTGTTCTGCCCCAATAAGGGGTAATTATATCTTAGTTGGGATCAAGTACAGGTACTGTTTTATTATTACAGAGAAAAAGCAAATCAGTTTTAAAATTCTGAACCATTTGATTAAAATGGAGTCTAAGCAAGACGGGCTTTCCATAATTCAGAGCTTTCTGGATAATGGGTTTTTGGATAACAGATTTCATACCTGTAATTCAAAAACTACAAAAAATGAGTAATGAAAACCACTTGGAAGTTGCTGAGGCCCAAATACACAGAGGCCCAAAGAGCCCTCCACCAGCCCAATAAATAGTAACTGTTGAGAGAGAGCAGGATTTGTGGGTATTCTGGGAACAAAATCTTACCTAACTTGAACCATTTTTCTCGTTTTCACTCCCGACCTTCCCCCCATGCCAATGCGTTTGTGTATATGAGCTGAGTTACTAAGTCTGTAATAAAAGTTATAGGTGACCAGGCTACCTAGCTATACCTAACAAGTGGTTGCTATAAAAGCATTTTGCAATCTCAATTCATACAAATTCAGCCTACTTTTCTGCCGTAATAGCCTCGACTCTTCTAGAAAGTTTTCCGCTAACATTGTCTTTGCGACTCCCACCTCGAGCATTAGTGAGGTTGGGCACTGATGTCTGACAATCAGCCCATCCATTTGGCCTTCCTATTCATTCAGCAGGTGTTTAGTTGGCTTGAGGTCATGGTTCTGTGCAGGCCAATCAAGTTCTTTCACTCAGCAAATCCATTTTCTATGGACCTTGCTATTTGCATGGATGAACGATCTGCTTTCTTCCGGTTCCCGTTTTACTGGAGTCAGCGGCTCTTGTCCAAACCACGAAAAACAGCCTATAACAGGCCTATAATCCACCCCCCCTCCACCCTTCTCCTAAAAAGACCATTCCTAAATGGGTTTTACTCATTAGTAAGTGGTTCATCTCAGGTCAAGCAAGTATGGCATCTACATAGTGTTGGCTGTATCGAATATATCAGGATACTTTTTGCCCATATAGTGTATCAATATGCTTATTCCAGGTAAATGAAAAAGGGAAAATTTGCCTTAAGGAGCAACCATAGGTTTAATGCAAAAAATGCTTTATAATAATATGGGGGGGGGGGTGACCGAAGAAAACACGGAAGGTGGTGGCTCTTTAGCTAGAGAGACAATGACACATTTAGGCTAAAACCTCAAGCTCTGCCAGTATATACAGTGGCTTGCAAAAGTATTCGGGCCCCCTTGAACTTTTTTGTCACATTACAGCCACAAACATGAATCAATTTTATTGGAATTCCACGTGAAAGACCAATACAAAGTGGTGTACACGTGAGAAGTGGAACGAAAATCCTACATGATTCCAAACATTTTTTACAAATAAATAACTGCAAAGTGGGGTGTGCGTAATTATTCAGCCCCCTTTGGTCTGAGTGCAGTCAGTTGCCCATAGACATTGCCTGATGAGTGCTAATGACTAAATAGAGTGCCCCTGTGTGTAATCTAATGTCAGTACAAATACAGCTGCTCTGTGACGGCCTCAGAGGTTGTCTAAGAGAATATTGGGAGCAACAACACCATGAAATCCAAAGAACACACCAGACAGGTCAGGGATAAAGTTATTGAGAAATTTAAAGCAGGCTTAGGCTACAAAAAGATTTCCAAAGCCTTGAACATTCCACGGAGCACTGTTCAAGCGATCATTCAGAAATGGAAGGAGTATGGCACAACTGTAAACCTACCAAGACAAGGCCGTCCACCTAAACTCACAGGCTGAACAAGGAGAGCGCTGATCAGAAATGCAGCCAAGAGGCCCATGGTGACTCTGGGGGAGCTGCAGAGATCTACAGCTCAGTTGGGGGAATCTGTCCATAGGATAACTATTAGTCGTGCACTGCACAAAGTTGGCCTTTATGGAAGAGTGGCAAGAAGAAAGCCATTGTTAACAGAAAACCATAAGAAGTCCCGTTTGCAGTTTGCCACAAGCCATGTGGGGGACACAGCAAACATGTGGAAGAAGGTGCTCTGGTCAGATGAGACCAAAATGGATCTTTTTGGCCAAAATGCAAAACGCTATGTGTGGCAGAAAACTAACACTGCACATCACTCTGAACACACCATCCCCACTGTCAAATATGGTGGTGGCAGCATCATGCTCTGGGGGGGCTTCTCTTCAGCAGGGACAGGGAAGCTGGTCAGAGTTGATGGGAAGATGGATGGAGCCAAATACAGGGCAATCTTGGAAGAAAACCTCTTGGAGTCTGCAAAAGACTTGAGGCTGGGGCGAAGGTTCACCTTCCAGCAGGACAACAACCCTAAACATAAAGCCAGGGCAACAATGGAATGGTTTAAAACAAAACATATCCATGTGTTATAATGGCCCAGTCAAAGTCCAGTTCTAAATCCAATGGAGAATCTGTGGCAAGATCTGAAAACTGCTGTTCACAAACGCTGTCCATCTAATCTGACTGAGCTGGAGCTGTTTTGCAAAGAAGAATGGGCAAGGATTTCAGTCTGTAGATGTGCAAAGCTGGTAGAGACATACCCTAAAAGCCTGGCAGCTGGAATTGCAGCAAAAGGTGGTTCTACAAAGTATTGACTCAGGGGGCTGAATAATTACGCACACCCCACTTTGCAGTTATTTATTTGTAAAAAATGTTTGGAATCATGTATGATTTTCCTTCCACTAATCACGTGTACCCCACTTTGTATTGGTCTTTCACGTGGAATTCAAATAAAATTGATTCATGTTTGTGGCTGTAATGTGACAAAATGTGGAAAAGTTCAAGGGGGCCGAATACTTTTGCAAGCCACTGTATATATAACAAATAAAAATAAATGTATATTTGTCTCTAAACATTTTCTGTAGCCTTACTGAAATGAAAAATTAAATAAAATGAGGGCATTGTGACCCTTTTTTGTTGTTCTCCTGGTTTGAAACCTGCAGTTGGTGTAAAAATCAATATAAATTGTGTTTTTGAAACAATCTTTTTCCAGGTGCACAGACATACGGCTCTGGCTGCCAATACACAGTCTCAGCAGAACATCCACACTACTGCCTTGGCTCGTGCTAAAGGGGAGATTCTGAGAGTCGTAGAAATTCTTATTGAAAAAATGCCTTCAGATGTTGTGGATCTCTTGGTGGAGGTATATATTCCATGCTTTACATTTCCATTGGCAAAGGAGCTCTGTAATATCATTATTTAGGCTACAGCCCATTACAGTCCAATTTCTAAGCCTCCTGATGATAGCCAAAAGCAGTCAAGGATCCTGGGTTTGCAGCTTAACAAAGTTATAGTTTGTTTGGCAGCTTCTTCACAGTTCTTTGCAGTGGGTGTAGTCTAGCATATAGAATGTCTAAGCCCAGCTTAGGCTGTCATATTATTATTATATTTAATTTTGGTCTTGACGTAAGGAGTGGTATCTAGTCCAATGTTGAGCCTAGGTGGCCTCCCCATTTCGGTTACTGATGTCTATTGAAGAAAGTGTCTGTATTTTTGCTGTATCAAACCCCCTGCCAGTTTTGTAGAACACTTGCATGTATTACTACTTTGTTAGCCTGCTGATGGTACAGTTAACTCATAGAAATAATAGTCAGAGCTTTTATTTTGGAGACCTGAAGCTGGCAGTACATCTAAAGCTGCTCATTTGGAGAGACGGCCTTCTGGACCCAATTGGACTGACCCAATTGTTTGTCCCCCAAGGCCAAAGATTGGATCATGCTACAGGGTTACCTAACCTGTCTGAAGTGCAATAAAAACTTCTCTAGGAGTCATGTATCAATCTATGTATGGCCTTTAGGAGGAGGATATGCCATAGACTAAAGGCTTATTAAGGGGACATATTGGATAAAAAAACGAGAATATGCCAGTGCATTAAACACATTTCAATATAGAAGTAATGTGCTTTAAAAAGTCATGTTTTTGACTGATTTATTGAAATTTTCACCCATAACCCTACTCACCCCGTTCCATCTGTTCCACTGGCTGAATTCTCTGAATGTACAGGGGAGCTGGTAGAGTCAGACTGGGGCCAACCAGGTACCGACTCAAGGACCCACCGCTGCTCCCCGCTCTGCCTTCCGCTGCTTCCGCTCGGCTGCTTACTTGCTGTTAAAAAATAAAGATGGGCGTAGGTTCCAAAGTGGAAAGCGGGGTCATCATTATTTAATCACAGTAAGTAAGCAGAGCAGGAGCCGGAGCTGTGGTGGCTGAGGGCGGAGCAGGGAGTACTCCAGTCTGACTCTTACGCCCACCCTTCATTTGAAACATGGACAGGGACCAGAGAGGATTTATCGGGAGCTCCTGTAAAGGCATTTTTAAATATTTTGAATATATTTAGCCCAGAGTTGGGTTAGGTAAAAACATGCATAAATACTGTCTGAACTTTTAGATATAAATATAAATGTATTTTGTCCACAGTGGTGAATTCTGGGGCTTGAAGTCTCTCTGCTTCCCACCGTGGTGCCGAGGTTCTGAGGAAAGCAGAGGGACTTCATGTCCCAGAATCCATCACTTCATAAGGGAACAAGGTGAGGGAGGTGTTGCATTACACTGTGAGACTAAGGGGGGTTGGGGACTGGTCCCAATGAAACACAGAATGACTTCATGGTTTCCTTTCCTATCTGAAAAAAATACATTTATATTTAAGTTCAGATACTATTTCTGCATAAGCCCAGCTGAAGCTCATGGAGGGTGTTATTTTTCCATAAAAAAAAACAAAGTATGGATTGTAGTACTTTGCCTGTATCATGCAGTTCTGCCTGGTAAATCTTTATTATTTGCACTCAGTTCATTTTAACAAGCCGCCTGTCTTATTAGTTTGCTCCCCTCCATTGTTGTAATCTGTTTACTTGTCCTTTTGACTCAATAGGTCATGGATATCATAATGTACTGCCTTGAAGGGTCCTTGTTAAAGAAGAAAGGACTACAGGAATGCTTTCCTTCCATTTGCAAGTAGGTTCAGCTGCTTCACTATATGTATTTACAGATGCCGAGTGTATGAGTTTTCTTCTCAGTCTCAAAAGTTGGCCATACACAGGCACATTTAAACTGCCAATTTAGAACCTTCAGACCTATTCTGTCCATCTATGGGGCCTCCAACGGACCTCCCTGAAAAATTTGTCTGCTCAGTGAGTAGCACTTTTGCCTTGCAGCACCAGGGTCCTCCGTTCAATCCCAGCAAAGTGGGCTATCGGCAAAGAGTTTGTATGTTCTCCACGTGTCCTGGTTTCTTCCCACATCTCAAAAACATACGGGTAGGTTGATTGGCTTCCAACTAAATTGACCATAGTGTGTGAGTGTGATAGGGGCCTTAGATTGTAAGCTCCACTGGGGCAAGGACTGATGTGACCTGTGCTCTGATAAACTTCACACTTTACTACTGCGCTGCAAGTTGGAGTGATATCCCCCCTCCCCCCAGCAGCCGATCAGCAGAACAATGGGAAGGGAGCAAGATAGCAGCTCCCAGTAGGTATCAGAATAGCACTCAATAGTAAGAAATCCAAGTCTGGCTTGGGACTTCCCCAGTTACATGGGAGTAGGAGAAACAATAGGTTAGCTGAAAGCAGTTCTAATGTGTAGAGCTGGCTCCTTCTGAAAGCTCAGACTCAGGCACACTTTACTGCTGTGCTGCAAGTTGGAGTGATATCTCCCCCCTCCCAGCAGCCGATCAGCAGGACAATGGGAAGGGAGCAAGATAGCAGCTCCCAGTAGGTATCAGAATAGCACTCAATAGTAAGAAATCCAAGTCCGGCTTGGGACTCCTCCAGTTACATGGGAGTAGGAGAAACAATAGGTTAGCTGAAAGCAGTTCTAATGTGTAGCGCTGGCTGAAAGCTCAGACTCAGGCACAATGCACTGGCGCCTACACACCAATATTACAGCTACAAATTGAGCACCGCATAATCTCATTAAACCAAAAGCTAAATAATTCAGAAGCCATAGAAGTAATAACCAATCACAAGAAGATACACTACCAGCTGGTCAACCTAATATATACCTTTAGAGTGTTAGCACTATTACAGCCTCTCACCAAACATGTTCAGCCATCACACATCAGCACACTATTATATATATTTGTATTTGCTTCAGTAACCTCTGCACGTCTCATAGCCCGCTCCGTACAGAGCCATGGTAATAAACTTACACATGCATAATAGGAAGATGCTCAGTATATTGCAAGGTTCCACAGCAGTTTATGTTTAATTCAAGGCTGTGTTTGAGTTTAACAGAAATATGAAAGTAAATGTGCTGCGTAGGACAAATTCAATGCAAGTTTTGATGTTAAAAGTTAAAAAAAAAAACAACAATCTCCCGCCGAGATAACCGACGCTGTGCCTGGCAGCATAATTCCTCCGTCAGATTATTGAAAACTAAGCTTTTATTGTCTTGCATCTTAATTAACTTGCTCTTCGAAATGGGGCACGGAGATGAAATCCTTCCTGTAAAATGTGAGTTATTTGCTACCCAAACCTCTATTAAATCTAGCTGTTAATATCTCGGAGCTTTAGCATTTGTATGGTAAGCAAATCGCCAATTGCGTTCCAAGGTGAAGATGGTTGCCTCATTGTATATGGATTATAAATTGGCCTATATTCACTCACACACTGTTTTTATATCAATATTAACATTTATTTTACCAGTACATAGAATATTGTGTGAACTTAGAAGCCACTACATCGTCTTATTACTGGAAGAAGATATAGCAGTGGCATGTAATGTTCATGCTTTGGGGGTGTCTTTGCCTATGTTTGATAGCAGACCAATTAGATTGACTTGAGTCCCTTAGTAAGTCCTTCCTTCCCATACAGTATATAGCAGTAGTTGCCAAAGAACAAGGTTTCCTATGTTGTAGTACAGGGATCCCCAACCTTTCTTACTCCTGAGCCACAGTCAAATGTAAAAAGACTTGGGGAGCAACACAAGCACCATAAAAGTTCATGGAGGAGCCAAATAAGGGCTGTGATTGGCTATTAGGGAGCCTCTATGCACCCTATCAGCTTACAGGGGCTTTATTTGGTAGGGAATCTTGTTTTTATTCAACCAAAACTTGCCCCCAAGTCAGGAATTCAAAAATAACTACCTGGTTTGGGGGCACTGAGAGCAACACCCAAGGGGTTGGTGAGCAACATGGTTGGGGATCACTGTTATAGGACTTACCACCTGTGGCCGGTCCAAAGCAAGGGGAGCAACTAGAAGGTTAGAAAATTGTGGTGAATGCTTATATGTTACATAGTTAAGTTGGGTTGAAAAAAGACCAAAGTCCATCAAGTTAAACCCTTCCAAGTGAACCCCAGTGCATCCACATAAACCTAACCTCTAATCTAAAAGGGGGGCCTCCGGTGCACTGATTTTTATGGGGAAAAAAGAACACACCTATCTGTCTATAATCCCCTCTAATGTACTTGTACAGAGTACATGTTGTCCTAGATATCCATGGAAGCTGATGTTTAAAGGAGAACAGAACCCTCCCTCGGGTCTTCAGTATGGTTTCCCATACTGTAGGACATACCCCCTTTGGGTGGCCCAAGGCAAGAGCAACGTGAAGGTCAGAGATTTGTGATGAGTGCTCATATGTTGTCTCAAAAATGTCCTACCTTCTTGTAGCGATCTCCAACAGAACTAGACCTGACCTAGATATCCATGGAAGCTGATGTTATAGGAGAACAGAACCCTCCCTCGGGTCTTCACTTGCCATTGATAGTAGTAATTGCCACAGAACATGGTTTCCCATTATGTAGGACTTACCCCCTTTGGGTGGCCCAAGGCAACAGCAACGAGAAGGTCAGAGATTTGTGATGAGTGCTTATATGCTGTCTCAAAAATGTCCTACCTTCTTGTGGCAATCTCCAACAGAACTAGACCTGACTGTTGTAGACTGCAGTGTTGGAATGGACCTCGGCAGGCTACTTAAAGCCACCAGGCAACCTGAGCTCTGTGTGCTGCTATTGGAGTTCATATGAATGGTCGTACGGTGAGACCCACCAGAGAACTTCCTGGTGAAAACCTCATACACTGTAACTTGCCTTTGTAATGCAGGTTTTTCAGTATATCACAGTACAGCACATCACTTCATGGGCCTCTGCAAATGCTGTAGGTAAAGGAAGATGGAGAATAAACCTGCTGGGAAAAGGTTACCGAACGCCATTTAATATGAGCAGTGACAGCCAATTTGGAAATAGTTCTGTTTTTGCACTTTATAATGGCATAATACTGCGCTCCCAGTTTTGCTGTATTTTACCTTCTGAGCATCAAGAAGTATCTAGTAAATGAAATAGGCATTTCCCTCAGATCCTCCTAGCAACTGCTCCTTTCCCCCATGGGGAACCAGACCCCAATTTAACGGAAGATCATCATAGTCACTTATTCTCAGTGATTATTGAAGTCCCCCACTATCTAAATAAAATTGCCATTATGGATGAGTTCTCTAGCTCAGTACAGGTATGGGATCCATTATCCGGAAACCTAATATCCAGAAAGCTCCAAATTACGGAAAGTGTATCTCCCATAGACTCCCATTTTAATCAAATAATTCAGATTTTTAAAATTGATTTCCTTTTTCTTTGTAATAATAAAACAGTACCTGTACTTGATCCCAACTAAGATATAATTAGCCCTTATTGGGGGCAGAACAGCCCTATTGGGTTTATTTAATGGTTAAATGATTCCCTTTTCTCTGTAATAATAAAACAGTACCTGTACTTGATCCCAACTAAGATATAATTACCCCTTATTGGGGGCAGAACAGCCCTATTGGGTTTATTTAATGGTTAAATGATTCCCTTTTCTCTGTAATAATAAAACAGTACCTGTACTTGATCCCAACTAAGATATAATTACCCCTTATTGGGGCAGAACAGCCCTATTGGGTTTATTTAATGGTTAAATGATTCCCTTTTCTCTGTAATAATAAAACAGTACCTGTACTTGATCCCAACTAAGATATAATTACCCCTTATTGGGGGCAGAACAGCCCTATTGGGTTTATTTAATGGTTAAATGATTCCCTTTTCTCTGTAATAATAAAACAGTACCTGTACTTGATCCCAACTAAGATATAATTACCGTATATACTCGAGTATAAGCCGATCCGAATATAAGCCGAGGTACCTAATTTTACCTAAGAAAGCTGGAAGAACTTATTGACTCAAGTATAAGCATAGGGTGGGAAACTATATGGTATCCACAATGATACCTTAAGAGTACTACCCCCTTAGTTCAATCAGCAAGCTAAAACACAAAGAGTTAAAATCCTTCAAAACTATGGTTTATATAGAATATAAAGTGCAATGTATAGTGCAGAATGGGACAGGTGAGGATGGGAGATGAAGATGAATATGGGAGCGGGCCAGGGCACTGGAGGGTCTGGTTCCAGGGGGCCTAATTTGCACACAAAGGAGAGAGGGTGCTAGTCTAGAGGGACCCATGGCACCCAACTCGAGTATAAGCCGAGGGTGACTTTTTCAGCACATTTTGGGCACTGAAAAACTAGGCTTATACTCGAGTATATACAGTACCCCTTATTGGGGGCAGAACAATCCTATTGGGTTTAATTAATGTTTTATTGATTTTTTAGTAGACTTAAGGTATGGAAATCCAAATTACAGAAAGACCCCTTGTCCCGAATACCCTTGGTCCCAAGCATAACGGGTCCCATACCTGTACAATAACCATTTGTCCCAGCATGCATCAGGAGCATAAAGATTTAATAAAATCTTAACATTTCATTTGTAAATGTTAATGAGCACTGAGGAGGTGTCCTATGTGTATAACTAGGAAAGGAGGGACAAATTGGGGTATGCGTTCTCTTGATAGCTGTCTGAGAAGAAGGACATCTATTAACTGCCCAAAGAGTTCTCTTTACTGAGAAATTCAGTTTTCAGTCAATTCTGGGGTATTGAGGTCATAACATTTCTTTTAATGTCCAGTTACCCTTTCATCAATCTGTTTGGTTAACCAAGAATGGAAAAGAAGACTTCTTCTATATAATCAGCTTCGACCTAGCCATTTATTGCCGGGTTATAAACCTGTCCCTTTTTTTATAGACAGAATTGATATTGTATCTTATCGTAGTATAGTAATGATAGAATGCTAAATTGTTTTTTTCTCATCACATTATTCTCGGGTGAAGAAGATTAGCTGGAAGCAAAGATGTCTACTTTTTGAAGGCATTCTCCCTGATAAATATAGACGCAATCGGTGCAAGAAGGCCGTCCCAGGCCCAAACGTTGTAAATAATTCTCAGTTGTTAATAATTCTCAGTTATAAATAATTTTCAGAATTATAGTAGAGTCATTACTATAGAGTTATCGCATCAAGCTCAACATTTCTAGCCTACGGTTAGGAGCAAGCTATGTACTGGTACCGGAACAAAATGTAAAAGTGTCATTATATGGGCAGTGCCATCCCTTCCATATGTTTGTGAGCTTTTCTATTAATTTTAATGTGACTGCCAAGTACAAGGTGCAAGACAAGTAGCATGATAAAAATATTTATTTATTTATTACAACCATTTTTGTGCCTTGCATGACAAGGAAGCTTGTTAAATGACAATTTCTGTATTGTATTTATGTTCTTAATGGTCAGATATTGTTACCCTTCT
Source organism: Xenopus tropicalis (assembly GCF_000004195.4). NCBI lineage: Eukaryota > Metazoa > Chordata > Amphibia > Anura > Pipidae > Xenopus > Xenopus tropicalis. The sequence continues at coordinate 202,411,086 of NC_030677.2, read as the reverse complement.
TCCTGTTCTTTGTGTTCCGTCAGTTTTAGCATAATCAGCTTCTCAAGTTCTTTCTTTCTGTTCTGCCAGGTTCTATTTGGTTCCACCTGGTCAGCCACTGATACTTTCCCTCATTTTCATTGTGTTCTACCAGGTTCTACATGGTCAGCTACTGTGAGCGGAGTCACCGAATAGCAGTGGGAGCCCGCATTGGCACAGTGGCCTTGTATGACATTCGCACAGGAAAATGTCAGGTAAGAATATATCCAAATAACACTGTGTAGGTCCGGGGTCCCCAACCTTTCTTACTCATGAGCCACAGTCAAATGTAAAAAGACTTGGGGAGCAACACAAGCACCATAAAAGTTCATGGAGGTGCCAAATAAGGGCTGTGATTGGCTATTAGGGAGCCTCTATGCACAATATCCGCATACAGGGGCTTTATTTGGTAGGAAATCTTGTTTTTATTCAACTAAAACTTGCCCCCAAGTCAGGAATTCAAAAATAACTACCTGGTTTGGGGGCACTGAGAGCAACATCCAAGGGGTTGGTGAGCAACATGTTGCCCCTGAGTCACTGGTTGGGGATCACTGGTGTAGATGGAGTTGACATCATGGGCATCCGCAAATAGGGGGCAAGTGCCCCCCACCTGGAATTTTAAAACCTCACAGAATGGAGTAGGGAGGGTATAACTAACACCCCAGATTAAATACAGCACAGCCAGACACCCTTTAAGATCCAAAGGCACTGGGCAATGTTACTACCAGTTAGAAACATTTGTCTTGCCACAGTAAATGTCTGTATAGAGTTAATGGAATGCTCAATGCACATTTTTAGTGATCTTTTTGCAGTGATTATAGCGGCATGTCATAGTAACATAGTAGTAACATAGTAAGTTAGGTTGAAAAAAGACATACGTCCATCAAGTCCAACCATAATGCCTATATATAACCTGCCTAACTGCCACTTGATCCAGAGGAAGGCAAAAAACCCCATCTGAAGCCTCTCTAATTTGCCACAGAGGGGAAAAAATTCCTTCCTGACTCCAAGATGGCAATCGGACCAGTCCCTGGATCATGTCTGTGTTTTAATATGCTGGTTATCTATTTCCTGTAGTAATTATACTGGCACATCTGGGGTTAATATGCAGATTATTCACTTCCTGTAGTAATTGTACTGGCATATTTTGGGTTAATATGCAGATTATCCATTTTCCATAGAAATTATAGGGCAAGGCTGGGGTTAAAATGCCCATTATCTATTTAGTGGTTTTACTGGCTTGTCTAGGGGTTTATGTGCAGATTATCCATGAACCAACATCAAAAATCTGAAAAACTAGAAAATTTTGAAGCAAAGAAATATTTTCCAGGGAAGGGACATTTGCCATTGACTTCTACATGATCTCGACAGGTTTTAGGTGGAGAGTTTTCACATTCGGTATTGTTACACTGAATACATTTTTTAAAAGTTGTGACTTTTTTTCCTGCGACTTTTAAGCGGTTTGCGACTTTTTTGGTGTCAAAAACCCAGACCCAAAACTGTTGTGGGTTAGTAAATGTAAAGCAACTCGAGAATTCTCAAGAACAGTTAAAAAAAAGAGAGATGTTCATTCTGACCAACACTTTTGCCCATTGGTCTCAGCAGCTTTGAGTTCTGAAATGTTTTTGTCAACGTATCTTTGCAAGAAGATCCACAAAAAAATTGATAAACATCTTTAAAAAAAATCTCAATCTGTGGGAGGAATTTTTTGTCCTGATGAAACTACATTTTTCCTTTGGACTAATAACCCTTTATTGACTATCCCACAATAAAATGGCAGACCCAAGTGCTTCTCATTGCAATTGGAATACAGCTATTGATTATAGTCTTAAATGAAGCTTCATAATATGTTACATGTATTTATATATATATATATATATATATAATATATATACAGTGGTGTGAAAAACTATTTGCCCCCTTCCTGATATCTTATTCTTTTGCATGTTTTTCACACAAAATGTTTCTGATCATCAAACACATTTAACTATTAGTCAAAGATAACACAAGTAAACACAAAATGCAGTTTTTAAATGAGGGTTTTTATTATTTAGGGAGAAAAAAAATCCAAACCTACATGGCCCTGTGTGAAAAAGTAATTGCCCCCTGAACCTAATAACTGGTTGGGCCACCCTTAGCAGCAATAACTGCAATCAAGCGTTTGCGATAACTTGCAACGAGTCTTTTACAGCGCTCTGGAGGAATTTTGGCCCACTCATCTTTGCAGAATTGTTGTAATTCAGCTTTATTTGAGGGTTTTCTAGCATGAACCGCCTTTTTAAGGTCATGCCACAACATCTCAATAGGATTCAGGTCAGGACTTTGACTAGGCCACTCCAAAGTCTTCATTTTGTTTTTCTTCAGCCATTCAGAGGTGGATTTGCTGGTGTGTTTTGGGTCATTGTCCTGCTGCAGCACCCAAGATCGCTTCAGCTTGAGTTGACAAACAGATGGCCGGACATTCTCCTTCAGGATTTTTTGGTAGACAGTAGAATTCATGGTTCCATCTATCACAGCAAGCCTTCCAGGTCCTGAAGCAGCAAAACAACCCCAGACCATCACACTACCACCACCATATTTTACTGTTGGTATGATGTTCTTTTTCTGAAATGCTGTGTTACTTTTACGCCAGATGTAACGTGACACGCACCTTCCAAAAAGTTCAACTTTTGTCTCGTCGGTCCACAAGGTATTTTCTCAAAAGTCTTGGCAATCATTGAGATGTTTTTTTAGCAAAATTGAGACAAGCCATAATGTTCTTTTTGCTTAAAAGTGGTTTGCGCCTTGGAAATCTGCCATGCAGGCCGTTTTTGCCCAGTCTCTTTCTTATGGTGGAGTCGTGAACACTGACCTTAATTGAGGCAAGTGAGGCCTGCAGTTCTTTAGATGTTGTCCTGGGGTCTTTTGTGGCCTCTCGGATGAGTTGTCTCTGCGCTCTTGGGGTAATTTTGGTCGGCCGGCCACTCCTGGGAAGGTTCACCACTGTTCCATGTTTTTGCCATTTGTGGATAATGGCTCTCACTGTGGTTCGCTGGAGTCCCAAAGCTTTAGAAATGGCTTTATAACCTTTACCAGACTGATAGATCTCAATTACTTTTGTTCTCATTTGTTCCTGAATTTCTTTGGATCTTGGCATGATGTCTAGCTTTTGAGGTGCTTTTGGTCTACTTCTCTGTGTCAGGTAGCTCCTATTTAAGTGATTTCTTGATTGAAACAGGTGTGGCAGTAATCAGGCCTGGGGGTGACTACAGAAATTGATATTGAAATTGAAAATTGAAATTGATAAACCACAGTTAAGTTATTTTTTAACAAGGGGGCAATCACTTTTTCACACAGGGCCATGTAGATTTGGAGTTTTTTTTCTCCCTTAATAACGTAAACCTTCATTTAAAAACTGCATTTTGTGTTCAATTATGTTATCTTTGACTAATAGTTAACGGTTTTTGATGAGCAGAAACATTTAAGTGTGACAAACATGCAAAAGAATAAGAAATCAGGAAGGGGGCAAATAGTTTTTCACACCACTGTACACACACACATATATATCTTTTTTTAATGAATTTGCTCTCTATAACTATCACTTTAAAATGGCACTTTAACAATAGGATGGGGAAAAAATGAGTGAGATAAGATACGGTCCTTTTGCTTTATGGGTTAAAGTGGCAAGGGCAAACAAAGCCAGAGGGAAGATTTCCGTTGCAGATCCAGCCGTGTATATATGTATATATATGTTACAGTTTGCACTTAGCCGTGCTTTTTATCAACACCTCTGACCTTCCCAAGCACTTTACAAAAATGGCTGCTGATATGGAGATACAAAGTGAAAATATTTATTGATTTTGTTGCTTAACCCTTTCTTTATAGTTTTTTTTTTTATACTTTTTAATGTAACTCAGAATTTGTTTATAAAGGTTTAATTACATTTTTTTCTAAAAAAAATCTTTAAAAAAACTATTTTAATATATAATACAAAAGAAAAATCCCACATTTTAGATTTATGTTGATTTAGAAATGATATATTATATATATATTTACCCTATAAGCAATGCCTACAGATGGGTAGGTTTTAATTCACTGTTTACAGACATCCATTTTATACTCTTCATGCTATACATTATTCATAAAGCTGAGATTTCAGCTCTTCGGCTGCCTAAATGTAGATGGGTCATGCTCCCCTTTCCAGCATGTTATCTGTCAGCTGATATAAGGATCCCGGAGCCCTGAGATATGTTATACGCTTGTATATTTATGGCCAGTAGCATTTCAGGCATTTCTATGAACACTTTAGTCTAACAAATCCCTAGTGACCTCTGAAGTAGAGCTACAAGTGCTTTAATATAGGTCAATACAGACAATAAAGGTTAAATTGTGTAGACAAATGTGTCACTCCTTCCCCCGAAACGCAAAAAGGCAAAATAAATATTAAACTTTACATTGTATAGGCCCTGGAAGGCAGTGAGCTGTATAGAACACAGATAAAAACATCAGTATTTTGCAGAAAAATCCACACTTTTGAAACCATTCCCAGCATAACTGTTACATTCTAATGTATGGAAGGGTTAGCTCAGTTTAGTAATACTGTATATGGATTGCTCAGTTTAGCAATACAGGTATGGGATGCCTTATCTGGAAACCCGTTATCCAGAAAGTTCCGTATTACGAAAAGGCCATCACCCATAGACTCAACAGTTCTAAAAAAAGAAAACAGTTCTAAGATATAATTACCCCTCATTGGGGGCAGAACAGCCCTATTGGGTTTATTTAATGGTTAAATGATTCCCTTTTCTCTGTAATAATAAAACAGTACCTGTACTTGATCCCAACTAAGATATAATTACCCCTTATTGGGGCAGAACAGCCCTATTGGGTTTATTTAATGGTTAAATGATTCCCTTTTCTCTGTAATAATAAAACAGTACCTGTACTTGATCCCAACTAAGATATAATTACCCCTTATTGGGGGCAGAACAGCCCTATTGGGTTTATTTCATGGTTAAATGATTCCCTTTTCTCTGTAATAATAAAACAGTACCTGTACTTGATCCCAACTAAGATATAATTACCCCTTATTGGGGCAGAACAGCCCTATTGGGTTTATTTCATGGTTAAATGATTCCCTTTTCTCTGTAATAATAAAACAGTACCTGTACTTGATCCCAACTAAGATATAATTACCCCTTATTGGGGGCAGAACAGCCCTATTGGGTTTATTTAATGGTTAAATGATTCCCTTTTCTCTGTAATAATAAAACAGTACCTGTACTTGATCCCAACAAAGATATAATTACCCCTTATTGGGGGCAGAACAGACCTATTGGGTTTATTCAATATTTAAATGATGTTGAGCAGACAAGTTATGGGGATCCAAATTACATAAAGATCCCTTATCCAGAAAAACCCAGGTACTGAGCATTCTGGATAACAGGTCCCATACCTGTACAGTATATAGATGGCTCAGTTTGGCAATATGTTGACTAATTATGACCATAGGGAAATGTAAGATGAAGAAGATTAAGTAGCCACTACTTGTGTATGAATACAAAATCTTAAATGGGATGTTTGCCTTTTTTTTTTTTTAACACTCTACTACTTAACTCAGCATGTACCATTTTATAGATTACTATATACATACAGTTATACATGGAAGGAATGTTCTCTGCATGCAATAATCTATAATATAAGGTCTACTGACTAAGACATACGGTATGAGCTACAGCAGGGGGTGCCCAGTACATTGATTGTGCTCTGCCAGTCAGTCTGCTGCAAATGGCTGATAGACACTGACATAGTATCCTATGTTCTTCTTTGCATACTATTTGTCCAATCCAGCTCTATCTTTTAAATTCAATAAATGTCCCCTTGTGATACACTGTACTCAGTTATAAGTGTCACTGTCACACTGTCTTTCTGCATGGGGCCCATGAGTGATACTAAAACGAATGGCTGAGACAGACAGTTTGTAGCCTTGTGTCTCTCATATCATTAAAGTCAAGTGGCAATTAGAGCAACCAAGAGTACCAAAACAGAGATGGTAGACACAGCCTCAGAGCAAATCGAAGAATTGTCTACTTCTACGGGACCGTTATGATGCAACCGTTATGATGCTTGTTGTGCACCATTGTAGGGACGGAGCTGCTCCACGGATGGAGATAGAGGCTGAATTTACTCTTTAAACTGGGAACTATAAAGTAGGACAACCTGTTGGGGAATCCTGCTCCACTTCTATAAAGCGTGCATCCATCTGTGTATTCTAGAATACTCCACTAGCCACCTCAAAATGTAATTTTATTTCTAAAGAACGAATAGGAATTATAACAATAGATGATGGTGTAATGACTTGTTGGGGCAGATTTATTAAAGTGTCTAGAGCTTAATATAAAAACATAAAAACTCAGATTTCTATGGGTTTTTTATAAGCATATTGTAATAATAGAATGTAAGTTTTGTCATTCGGTGGCTACTAAAGCAAATAAAGTGCTGTCTTGTATAAAAAGGGCATTGACGCAAGGGATGAAACATAGTTTTGCCCCTTTATAGGTCCCTGGTAAGGCCTCACCTTGAGTATGGGGGGGCAGTTTTGGGCTCCAGTCCTTAAGAAGGATATTAATGAGCTGGAGAGAGTGCAGAGACTGCAACTAAACTGGTAAAGGGGATGGAAGGGTTAAACTATGAGGTTAGACTGTCAGGGTTGGGGTTGTTTCTCTGGAAAAGAGGCATATGGGCATAATATTTTGTTTAGTGGAAATTTTTTGGGGGGGTGGGGGTTGCTTAGCCCCTTTTATTTCTCAAAGAAAACTAAATGACAGTATATCTATACATCACTGTAGTTTAAAGATCAGAGGGACGTCAACAGTCTCAACCAGATAACGAGAGTGAGTGCTGCTTCTCGATAGGGTGAAATTCGGATTCCAGGCTTACAATCAATGTACTTTCTCTTGATCAAGCAATGGTAATTAAAAAGACAACAAAGTGCAAGACCATAGCAGCATCAATCCCAGTCCATCCCAGCAGAACCCCCCCAGGACTTGTCAAGGAGTAATTATCAAACATTCAGAAAACGTCGGTATTCACTGGTGCTGAAAGGGAATGGGGGGGGGGGGAGTTTCTTGGGCTGAAAACGCAATGTTTATCTCTAATTTATGTTAAATCCTATGCAATTATGTACAAAACGATGCAGCTGGAATCTTCAAAAAAATTCCTTTTCTTCGTGGAAATATTTCAATGATAAATTCCTCATACATCATTGATTTGCAGGAACCAGAAAGAGACAGGCGCGCATATATTTATATTCAATCAGATACAGACGCTTGTATCATTAGTCCCTAGTATGAGATTCCTTGGAGAATCGCGGATATGTACATTTCATTTGATGTTAAATTTCAATACAAATCAATTTCAATTCGAATTTTAGTGATGAAGCGTGTAATATTTACCATTTTATATTTAATGCAAAACTCTTTATGGCAACGCTGCATCAGAAAGGCTGAATACAACATAACCCCTGGGGGCCTATTTATCAAAATTCAGATTTGCGTCATTTTCATATTTTTTTTCTACTTGGAAAAAGGGTGGGTATTACCTTATTTATTAAAAAAAAAAAAAAAGGAGTAAACAAAACCAAAGCTTTTAGATATCGACGTTTTCCATGTTTCGTTAGCTTAATAAATATTGAAAAGCCATGTTTTTAAATCATTATTCAAATTCATGATTATTAGTGGAAAAAAAAAATGAACATTGATAAATAACCCCCCTGGTTTGAGTTTTATTCACTGAAATGCTACATTTCTACTTCCCACTAGTGATAGGCAAAATCTTTCGGCAGGTATGAATTTGCAGCGAATTTCCACATTTTGCCATTGGTGGATTGTTTCGCGAAACGGATTAAAAAATGTGCTGTGGAAAAATTTGCAGCACGTCCAAAAATTGGCGCCTGCATCAAAAGAATTGTCGCGGGCAGCAAAAGAATAGTCGGTTGTCCAAAGAATTGGCGCGGGCGGCAAAAGAATTGTCAGTTGTCCAAAGAATTGTCGCGGGCGGCAAAAGAATAGTCGGTTGTCCAAAGAATTGTCGCGGGCGGCAAAAGAATTGTCAGTTGTCCAAAGAATTGTCGCGGGCGGCAAAAGAATAGTCGGTTGTCCAAAGAATTGTCGCGGGCGGCAAAAGAATAGTCGGTTGTCCAAAGAATTGTCGCGGGCGGCAAAAGAATAGTCGGTTGTCCAAAGAATTGTCGCGGGCGGCAAAAGAATAGTCGGTTGTCCAAAGAATTGTCGCGGGCGGCAAAAGAATAGTCGGTTGTCCAAAGAATTGTCGTGGGCGGCAAAAGAATTGTCAGTTGTCCAAAGAATTGTCGCGGGCGGCAAAAGAATAGTCGGTTGTCCAAAGAATAGTCGCGTGCGGCAAAAGAATAGTCGCGCGGCAAAAGAGTTGTTGTGGTCGTCAATTTTTTTGACGCGCAACATTTTCGCCATTTCGTAAATCTTTTGGAAGATTTTTTTGGCGAAGCAAAACGGGACAGATTCGCTCATCACTAGTTCCCACCTTTCTATTTTCATTCTTTTTGGCGGTATATTTTTGATATTTGAATCTTATAATCTATCCAGAATAGAGAAAAATGATATGATAAATGCGACTGGGGGTACATTTTATTGAATCCACAAGATCCATCATTTAAGTGTAAAATAAAAAGAAAAAAAAAACTAGGTTGGAGAAATGGGGATTTTTTTTTTTTTATAATTGGCTAGTATTAGTAGATTGGTTAGTAAATAAAGTTTAGAGGTCTCTGGAGAGCCCTGAAGGAAGGCCACGCAGTCTATTTATGGGAGATGGTAGCCCACTGGGAATCGGATCGAGTCATGGAAGGGTAAGACATTTCTAACTGGCGGTTTGACCAAATTACCAAACCCCGGCTGCTTTGATATTTCTAGATTCCTTCCAATACCATATTTACCCGTATAAGGATGAAAGCCTCACTAGATATCTACATTCCGACATTAACATTCCCAATGATATCCAGCCTGACTGTGGAAAAGAAGACTTTGAGGGGTTCTACAGCTTTATCGTTGAAATACTGTATCTTGGAGGATGTAACATTGATTCCATTTTGGATGCTTTCCTCGCGTAATAACAGTGTATTGTGGGAAGTGTACCGCGGTAGTGTCCTTCCCATGGCTGTATTGATTTGCCCTTCAGCTGTTTGCAGTGCATAGAGAACCAAGGGCCGTGTTGTTGATTATCTCTACACAATGTCTCTGTGAGCATTATTGACCCAATGCAGCTTACTGCCTGTGGCTCTTGATTTTTCACACCGTCTCCATGACACTCATAATAAAACATTCTACGTTATTGCAACTCCACTCTGGAAGCCAACTTGTATAGCCTGCAAACATCTCAACATTTCTCGAGAACATTTATTATTTGCCACCGAGCAATTTTTTAGTGTCTTCTTTGCTTTTTTGCAGGTCTGACTTTTGTGGTGGTGCCCCCCCCCCCTTTTACTGTGCGTTTGTGTTTCCTTTCCATCTATTAATGAACATGGGCTGCGCCAAATGATTGTAGCGGGGGTGTCCCAGATATTTAGATTTTTACTGGGCGGATTCCTTGGGGGTTAATGTAATTCAGATGAGCGAAGATAATATGAACTCTTTTGGGATACTTATACCACAAGAGTTCACGCTTTGGGTCGTTTAATCAAATTAACCCCTAGGAAGCCAGCTTAGAAAATCTCATCAGGGATATCCCGAGAAATCGCTCATCAATCATCATAGCCAGTGTTCCGTCTGTATTTCTTAGACTGAGGGCTGACTGTCACTTTATTGTCTAGATGTTGAAACGTCTTGGCTTTGGAAATTCAAAGTTTATTAATTTTCATTTAATAATGAGTGAGAGCTGCCATATACTGTCTGCTGAGCAAAAATCCCATATTCACATGGACCTGGAAGCCCCCTGCTGTTACTCAACATAAAAAGTCATAGTAAAATATTTATTTCAAATATTTATTTCATAGCTAGCTAGCCCAGTGTCCCTTATAAGTACTCTTATATTAACCCATTGTGTGCAGGATGAAGCCACAATCTCCTCTGCAGCATCTACAACATGTTCAGAAACCACCTCTCTTCTCTTTATTCTTATTGTTTTATGTAGTCCTAATATCAGTATCAATATGTCTCATCTCATGGCTTGGGTTTGTTCTGTGCTTGGGAAAGCTACCCTTAAGGTGGCCATACACTTACCAATTTCGATCTTTACTGCGACCATTGGTTGCAGGAAAGATCGTTGTTTCCTCCATTGACGTTCAGGGCTGAATCGACGGATATGGAGGTAAAAACAATAGGGAAACTACCTCCAAGCAGATTTTGCTTGGGCACCATCAACGGCAAATATCTGTCAGGAAGGGCCCATGCATGGGTAGTGTTGCCACCATTTTATAATAATTATACTGGCAGGGGCAGGTGCGGGCCTAAGGGCAGCTTGCAGTGACATCAGTGACCAGATCTATGATGTCACAAGCAGGGGGCAGTCATGACAGGGTATAGGAGCTAGGTAGGGGAGAGGGATGAAACGAGGTGAGCCGCACCAGATTGAGTAGTTGTTACTAAATTACCCACGCCATATTACCAATAAATTTGTAACACTGGCCCCGGCCCTGGCTGGTATTTTTCTGGTTAAGCAGGTGAAATAACAGCCAGGTGGCAACCCTATGGACAAGCAAATGAGCTGCCAACTTGATCTGAAATGGAAACTTGAATCTGCCTGTGTGTAGCCAGCTTAGGGCTATCAATAAGGAAATTAATAATTAATTAATATTTATGTCTCCAGTGGGGCATGTATCCCTTTAAAGTGTATTGGTGGCCATACACGCTCGCTTGGCCTACGGGTGGGTGATATCGGGCTAATTTGGGCATTTAGCCAATATAGTCCCCGATCCGACTAAATTTCAAACCTGCCTGATCGAGATCTGCCCAATTTCAGGCCAGATATCGGTCGGACAGGCCCGTCGTTAGTGCCCCTGTGTTGGTATGTCTGTATTTGTACAGAGAATAGACAAACAGACAGTTAGATAGATAGACAGACAGACAGACAGACAAACAGATATTTTCAGTCACTGTGCATTCCATTTGGAATCCAGCATCTTATTGGATTAAAACATTCAGACACACATTGCATGTTTATAGATAGATAAGGCAGACCGTCCGATAGATAGACAGACAGACAGTCAGATAGATAGACAGACAGACAGTCAGACAGATAGACAGACAGTCAGACAGATAGACAGACAGTCAGATAGATAGATAGACAGTCAGATAGATAGATAGACAGACAGTCAGATAGATAGACAGACAGTCAGATAGATAGACAGACAGTCAGATAGATAGACAGACAGTCAGATAGATAGACAGACAGTCAGATAGATAGACAGACAGTCAGATAGATAGACAGCCAGTCAGATAGATAGACAGCCAGATAGATAGATAGATAGACAGACAGACAGACAGACAGCCAGATAGATAGATAGACAGCCAGATAGATAAGAAAATTTTTTGATGAATTCATGGCCTAAATTGCATAATTATTGTATTATTTTAAGCATCTATTCTTTTATTCTTTTCCGGTGTGTATCTTTGTCCTGCTCCAGACTGATGGCCGCACAATTTTCCAGCCGTCTTTATTATCAACACATTAGGCCTCCAAGCTCTAAGCCTGTGGGGACTCAACAGCTGTCTATAATTACAGCAAATTAAGTAATTAAATGCTCAGGCTCTTTTCCCTCTTTCTGTTTCACGCAAGATCGTTCTTTGTTGTCTTTTGTTTTTATCTTCTTCTCGCAGAGGCAATGTGAATGGGAAAGAATCATCTGGAAATAAATGAATATTGAGCCCATATTTGTTGTTACAGCCATGCATTAAAACAGAGCAGGGACGGGGGCCCTTAGTGCTGCCTGACTGTAACAATAGGGCTTATACTGTTTTTAATATTATTGTTTCTTACTTGGAAGCCAATTCCCAGCGGAGCTAAGCTTCCTTCCTATTAACAATTGGTACATTTCTTTTAAAGTCTGTTTAAAGATATACAATGTCCAATCATTATCGAACACATCACATTACATCCTCATCAGAGTATTACTCCAACCTCCGAGGCTGTCAGAGATGTAATACACAATCAATAACTCAATAACTTGTTAACTCAAGTCCCACAGATGGGCCGAATGTAGAACTTGCAGGATCCACGTGTTACTATGTAAATGCTCCTTTTATTCCTTTTATGCATCTCACAAATTTGCAAGTACAGATATGGAATCCCTTATCCGGAAACACATTGTCCAGAAAGCTCTGAATTACGGAAAAACCATCTCCCATAGACTCCATTATAAGCAAATAATTCTAATTTTTACGAATGATTTCCTTTTTCTTTGTAATAATAAAACAGTACCTGTACTTGATCCCAACTAAGATATAATTACCCCTTATTGGGGCAGAACAGTCCTATTGGGTTTATTTAATAGTTAAATGATTCCCTTTTCTCTGTAATAATAAAACAGTACCTGTACTTGATCCCAACTAAGATATAATTACCCCTTATTGGGGGCAGAACAGCCCTATTGGGTTTATTTCATGGTTAAATGATTCCCTTTTCTCTGTAATAATAAAACAGTACCTGTACTTGATCCCAACTAAGATATAATTACCCCTTATTGGGGGCAGAACAGCCCTATTGGGTTTATTTCATGTTTAAATGATTCCCTTTTCTCTGTAATAATAAAACAGTACCTGTACTTGATCCCAACTAAGATATAATTACCCCTTATTGGGGCAGAACAGCCCTATTGGGTTTATTTAATGGTTAAATGATTCCCTTTTCTCTGTAATAATAAAACAGTACCTGTACTTGATCCCAACTAAGATATAATTACCCCTTATTGGGGGCAGAACAGCCCTATTGGGTTTATTTCATGTTTAAATGATTCCCTTTTCTCTGTAATAATAAAACAGTACCTGTACTTGATCCCAACTAAGATATAATTACCCCTTATTGGGGCAGAACAGCCCTATTGGGTTTATTTCATGTTTAAATGATTCCCTTTTCTCTGTAATAATAAAACAGTACCTGTACTTGATCCCAACTAAGATATAATTACCCCTTATTGGGGGCAGAACAGCCCTATTGGGTTTATTTCATGTTTAAATGATTCCCTTTTCTCTGTAATAATAAAACAGTACCTGTACTTGATCCCAACTAAGATATAATTACCCCTTATTGGGGGCAGAACAGCCCTATTGGGTTTATTTCATGTTTAAATGATTCCCTTTTCTCTGTAATAATAAAACAGTACCTGTACTTGATCCCAACTAAGATATAATTACCCCTTATTGGGGCAGAACAGCCCTATTGGGTTTATTTCATGTTTAAATTATTTTTTAGCAAACTTAAAGTATGGAGATCCAAATTATGGAAAGACCCTTTATCCGGAAAACCCCAGGTCCCGAACATTCTGGATTACAGGTCCCATACCTGTACTAAAATACACTGGTATCTGTGTCTTAGGGTGCTAAATCCATCCGAAATACTGTATTCCAAATATAAAATATATAAAATATTGCCTTCTGTTTAACAGTAGATATTTAGAACCTAAGTAGAAGGTGACTTTGGATGTGTCGTAGCTCGTTCATTGTACTTATTCTACGTATCATGTTAAAGGGGAACTATTGCAAAAATCAGGGCTATATTGCCCCCCGCCCCCAATGTATTTTAAAGATCTTCACGCATCCATTGCTTGGAATATATGTATGGGTTAATTGTTGTGTTCATTATATGATGCAATCTCCCCCACAAACTAATGGACTCCAGATCAGATCAGGGCCTGATCAATAGAGCTGACACTCTCTGTGTCACAGAGCGTGATCAGTGAATTGGCAGACTTTCTCCCAGCCTATCGGTGACAGTAATTGTGAATATAGGACTTAGGTTTGTAGTTTAAAAGGTGTAAATACACATAAATAAAGTGGAACTCCGGCTTCCGAACCAAAATGTGCTAAAGAGCCCCACACAACCCAAAAACCTTCAATATACCTATCACTGTAATCTGTTCCTTCAATAAGTAGGAATAAATACCATTTTTATATACTGAAATCCAGCTGCAAAACTGTTCTTCCCTTTCTGCATCATTTGAAATCCTGGCAGGGGAGGAGGGACTAAAACACTGATGTTACAAATTGTAACATCTTCTCCACAGCTTACAGACAGCATGCAGGAACTACATAACCCACAATGCATTGCACTGTGTACCTTTCCTTATTGGCATCACGTGTGCAGCAGGGAATTGTGGGATTGGGAGGATGCAGGCTGAGGGCAGGCGACTACTGTTACATTTTATTTGAGTCACAAAGTAGCCAGCCAGATCAGCAGGGGAACAGGGGGTGGGGCTTAGGGAACTGTTCCAAGCCATATTATTACAAAAATTATTACAAAATTCTACAGGTACCCATGAACTACTGTAACCACTGCCTCTGATGATCTGTGAGTCCCTGACTTCAATGCATTTTTGAGCTTGGGGTCCTGCAGGGCAACTCAGACACAGGCTTCAGAAGTTCAAGGGCACCCCAAGCCTTTCCAAGTGGGTCACTTATTACTGACATGCACGTTATAGAGCCTTGGGCCAGTGGGTAATTATCTTTCCAAGCCCCCATGACGAGCGACCAATAGAACTTCTCATTCATGTCAGTGGGAAGCGTTACTACACCTAGCGGCAATTAAACTGTTCTGTTGTCTTATGGGTCTTCGATTTCTACATCAAGGAACTGGAAAAATTGTTAAAGCAAAGCTTTTAGCTTTGGGTTCCCTGATGTTGCCAGGAAAAAACTCCTAAAGGCTCATATAGGTCTACAAGTGCATTGAGCAAAGTGCAATTCTGGGCCCAATGTTTTTTTTCCCCAGAATTCTGCCATCATTGCGGCTGCAGTTGCGTCTGAATATATTTGAAGTTGGTCATTATTGCTGGTGTCCGCTTGCATCATTTCCAGTGACCTGTGTGCCCTATTCTTTCAGTGCAAGTGTCCTGCTCCTATTGACGCAGGGTGCTGAGGGAACACTGGAACTATCGTCTGGTCCAGAGGTGGCAGTAGCTCCAGAATTCCAGAGTAGCAGCTCATGATTTAGAACAAAAGGGAGGAAGGACTGAGCAGCACCAAGGAGCGTAGGGACTTGGGAAGAAAGGGGATCATGAGCAGGACTGGAGCGCTTAGACTATAATATAAATACGCCCCTGCCTAGGGCGCAATGCTGGGGGGGGGGGGTGCTACACACGTACATTTAGTCTGCCTACTCCTAGTCCAAGCGCTCCAGTCCCACTCATGATCCCCTTCCCTAGGAAATCCGTAGATGGAGCTGGGGGATGAGATGAGGGGGGAAGTGACGCACGACATAGGGGCATATTTAGGTCCGGTACCTAGGGCAGCAAGGGCCCTAAATACGCCGCTGGCCCTAGGCACGTGCCTCTTCTGCCTACTCCTAGTTCCAACCCTGTGCAGGGAAGAAGAGAAAAGGTGCCCACTTCACTTGCGGATGTAAATGACCCCTTTTTCTCCAGGGATTGAATGAAACTGGAGTCCATTAATGGAATATTTCATATTTAGAACAACTCTATGGTTTTTCACATAGCTTTTACAGACAGATAGCTGGCATGGGTACCTAACTGGCACAGGGATCTCTCGATGGGTTTTTTTTCGGGTTGTTGCTAAAAACCTTGCATGCTGTACAGAGTGTAGCTAATTCTGTTATACTGTAGGTATCCAAGGACCTGCAGGCCAAGAGAGGAATAGAAATGTAATATAGTATTGACATTCGTGTTAAACACTCTGCTAACATTCCCTTTGTACTGCCGGTGCTTTCCCATAGCTCGGTGCGGCGGAAGGATCAAACTTTATTATTACCGTCTTCCCCCCCATCTGAACTTACAAAGAAAAGTTGAGCTTTCATCAAAATCTTCATTCCGCACAACTCGTTGACCGCAATTTGATGAATCGTATTGATTATTTTACAGCCTTTCACTCCTTCGCAGCCACAGTGGCAGGGCTTGCTACACACAGAGCGCTGCAGTCCGGCAAACACAAGATCCTATCTTGATAATGGGCTTTGATGAGATACTGTTATTTGATAAAGATAATTGACGTTTTGCGGGCGAATTGGAAAGCAGTTGCTCGAGTACTGTATATTGAGCTGCTTTCTATCAACAAACGCATCGTTTAGAAACTAAAAACCAGCCAACGCTGACCCAGACCTTTCCTTTCAAATAGGGTTTTTGGCACTCTTAGATTTCCCCATTTATCTACAGTAATTAAGCATATTAATACCTTTTAGCGTCAAGCAGGGTCTTCATTTTTGAAAATATTTTTCCTTGGCCAAAATCTATCAATTTCTCACCCATCTTCCAATGGAAAGTCAGCAAGGATGGGTAACTATGAAGGCCACAAAATCAGGGCCCCTTAGCCCTATGAGCTATGTTCAAATTTAAGTTTTTTCCTAGATTTAAGTTTTTTGCTCAAAACTGCCAAATTTGAGTTATAGTATCCAAAACTCAGATTTTCGATATTTATTAAGCCCAAAAAACTTAAAAGTAAAACTTCGACAGCTAAAAGCTTTTGTGAGCGGGGTCGGACTGGGGGGTGCAGGGCCCACTGGGGCTGCTGCCCCAGGGGCCCTGCAGTTGCCCCCACCAGCCACGTCCCCCACACCCCCTAGGGGCCCCTGCTGCACCCCTTAACCCCCTACAGGGGCCTCCACTGATCCTCCCTAGCCCCCTGCAGGGGCCCCGCCAGACTACTCCCCTGAGCGCATCAGAGGAGGAAAACCATTGGTCGGGGGAGCGCAAGGGTTGGGTCTGGGCCGCCGGGGCCCACTGGGTTTTTCCCGGTGTCCCGGCTTCCCAGTTAGACCTTGCTTGTGAGTTCATGTAAAAGTCAATAGGACCCGTGCTAGGCAAAAGTTTTTCACATATTTTTTTTTATATGTAGACCAATTGAAAATCATGGATACGAATTAGATGCTTTCATGGTTGGGGTTTTTTTCATCGTTTAATTTGATCACTTTTTTTATATTCACATTTTTTAATAATTAAGCAAACTCTGTTCAGATCTCACGTTTATTCAGATTCTCTAAAATTCACACATTTAAAAAATGTATAACCAAGCCTTCCTATTTTTTTTTGCTTATCAAACTAATTGGCTGACAGTTAGCCAGTCAGACCACATAAGATTTAACCGCCCAAACTGGAAGTTCTAATATCTGATAATGGGTGTTTGCGATAATCTGTGGAAGTAGATGGGGCTACACATTTGACTGGATGGTCTACAGAGTGATTGGCTGTATCTGTACAATTTGGCCATCAAAGCAGTGCCCATGTTGCAAGAGATCGAACAGACTGGGCAACTTGGTACTTAAATAGTTAGTCTGTGTGCTATTTTAAAGAAAAACTATACCCCCCCAGAATGAATATCAGTAAATATTGCCCTTTTATATCCTTTCCCTTGAGCTGCCATTTAGTGATGGGCTGTGTGCGCCCTCAGAGATCAGCTGACAGGAAGTGATGCAGCTCTAACTGTAACAGGAAGTAGTGTGGGAGTAAAAGGCAGAACTTCCCATTCATTGGCTGATGGGGCCTAGCATGTATGTGTGCCCTTGGCTTGTTTGTGTGCACTGTGAATCTTATGATCCCAGGGGGCGGCCCTTAGTACATAAAATGGCAGTTTCTATTTAGGATTACCCAATGGCACATACTGCTATAAAGGTATATTTATATGAAAATGGTTTATTTAGATGAAGCAGGGTTTTACATATGAGCTGTTTATGCAATATATTTATATAGAGACCTACATTGTTTGGGGGTATAGTTTCCCTTTAAGGCTTGATGTGGTTTTATGTCTGTCTGAGTGGCCCACATGCTTTTATAGAAACACTCAGTGTATTTGCATCCGGCCAGTACTACCCGAGCCTTAGCCCATGTAACCACTGGATGTCACTATTAATAAGCTCAAATCCAGTAGCTACAGATAGATGCTTATTGTACTCAGCCTCAGATTCCAAATATAATTTGTTTTGTTCAGTTTATTTCAGTTCTAACAATGCTGCTAATTACTGACCAGATGAGAGACGGGTGGGTTTGAGCTGACAAATCTGTTGGTGTAGCTGCCGGAATCTAAAACAAATGTCTTGGGGCAGTTATTGAGCCAAAATGTGGGCACGCAGCGGCCTAGGTGCCAAACACATCAAATTTGTGTACAAAGCCCAGTTTTTTACATTATGAAATGACAAATAGTTTCCTTATCATCCAAAGAAACATTTTCCGACACGCAATCATCTTATTTTTCCCATAATGCCGAGTTTTCGCTCATTATTTCAGCAGCATTGCAGTTGCAGCCAATGTCTCAATCACTTTCACTTTGCTGTAAATTAGACACACTTTTCAAATGTCCTGGGTTCAAATGAGAGTGAGCTTAATTCTGCAGAGGCGTGTACTTCATCTATTGACGCACAGCGCTAAGGGAACCCCAGATCTGCCATTCAGTCCAGAAGTCATGGTAACGTCGGGGTTCCTCTACAGCAGTGATCCCCAACCAGTGGCTCAGGGGCAACATGTTGCTCCCCAACCCCTTGGATGTTGCTCTCAGTGCCCCCAAACCAGGTAGTTATTTTTCAATTCCTGACTTGGGGGTAAGTTTTGGTTGAATAAAAACAAGATTTCCTACCAAATAAAGCCCCCTGTAAGCTGATAGTGTGCATAGAGGCCCCTAATAGCCAATCACAGCCCTTATTTGGCTCCTCCATGAACTTTTATGGTGCTTGTGTTGCTCCCCTTTTTGCATTTGACTGTGGCTCACAAATAAGAAAGGTTGGGGACCCCTGCTTTACTTCAATAGGTGCAACTGCACTTGATTTGGAATGGGAAGCAGGAAGGACTAAACGGTGCTGAGCACAACTACACGGAGGTGCATAGAGCGCATTTTGACCCAAGTACTAAATTTCAACTGCTCCAAAGCAACTGCAGTAGCGGAAGTCAGTGAGCCCTTATATGGCCCATTGCCCTGCACCACCCCCTCAGTCCACACAGCAGGCCTGCCACCCCTTATCAGTCCACAGGATCCCCGTTGCCCACTTCTTCCTTCTGCCCATTGATCCCCCTTTTATTGCCTCCATAACCCTACCTGCCGCCAAGCTACGTGCCTCTGCTCCCTACCGCTACGCCTGGCCGTGAATGATTATTTTCCAAGTAAAATAAATAAGGTTGGAAGGACATCATTAGGGACGTGATCTAATCCAGGGGTGGCCAATACGTCGATCACGGTCCACCAGTCTATCCCCCCGTTGATTTCTGGTGGACCACGATCAAGCCGGAGGACCACGATCGACCGGACCGAGTCTGGCCACCCCTGATCTAAGCTTTTATGACTATTCTTTATATGGTTTATTCAGCAGCCCATCATTCACTGACCCAGTGGAGCTTGCAATCTATGGCATTCACGCATACTGTGGGCAGTTTCATTGCAATACACTGTTGGGCAATGAGGGTGGGCTGACTGCTCTATGGAAATAGCTGCTTAATTAGAATCAGGTTCTTTGTGGGGAGGGGGGTACACAAACACCAGTGGTGAATTGAACACTTTCCTTTTATTCTGCTGGTAAGTAACCTTGTGTTCCTATATAACAGCAGCCTCATTGGCAGAGTGTTCCGGAGTAAATACGCTTGTGCCCGTTACAGACATGCATAAGCGCCATGTATATTGTTTCACCTAGAACGAAAAAATTGTCTCGTAAAACTGAATTCTGGAAGTGTCATTAGATCTGTATAGATTGCAGGGAATCGTTACAGCGTGTTTTTCTGTTGGAGTCCATTCTGTGCCGTTAGTGTCCTCACGAGACTGGGTAATTAATTGCTCCACGGCTCGGCTAATACACAGTCAAAGCCATAAATGATTACAGCCCTATCTGCAACTTTCACCAATTTATAGTAATTGAGACCAGGGCCGGGAATGTGTTTAAAGGGAAAGTGTGCCATTGTTACTACATCTCCTTTCCTTTTACAGTTAGAGCTGCATCACTTCCTGTCAGCTGATCTCTGAGGGAGCACACAGCCCATCACTAAATGGCGGCTCAAGAGAAAGGATGTAATAGTTTCCTATTTAGGATTACCCAATGGCACATACTACTAAAAAAGTATATTTATATGAAAATGGTTTATTTAGATGAAGCAGGGTTTTACCAGAGCAACCTGAAATATAGGAGACCTACCTTTTTCAGTTGCATCTTCCCTTTGTCTGGGATGACGCCAGCATTGCAAACGTTTCCCTTTCCTCCCCTAATGGCCATGTTTATATAAGCAGCATTGCTGGTTACGTAGAGCATTAACCTTTTACAAACATTACAGTTTGGGGGCAGCTATTCAGGCTTTTACTTTTCAGAATAATCCAAATAAATATATATATATATATATATATATATATATATATATTACATGCATAACATTACTTGGTGAACCATCATTTGCTGTCAGAGCTGCAGGTACCAGATCCCTGTGTTTATATGGCATCCCCAGATGCTACTACGGTACAGCTCCCAGCATTCCTCAACAGATAATTATGGGGTTGTGAATTCTGGGAATTGTAGTCCACTGACATCTAAGGACCCATGGTTAACATACAGTCCCCTCACCTTTCCATCCTTTTATTTGAATATATCACATGCTATAGCTGAGCCAGTAATCACTTACCTAGGCGTGACCTGATATACTACGTGACCTGTGATAAATTTCAGTCACACTTTACTGCTGCGCTGAAAGTTTGAGTGATATCACCACCTCCCCCCCCACCCCCCAGCAGCCAATCAGCAGAACAATGGGAAGGGAGCAAGATAGCAGCTCCCAGTAGGTATCAGAATAGCACTCAATAGTAAGAAATCCAAGTCCGGCTTGGGACTCCTCCAGTTACATGGGAGTAGGAGAAACAATAGGTTAGCTGAAAGCAGTTCTAATGTGTAGCGCCGGCTGAAAGCTCAGACTCAGGCACAATGCACTGAGTTGGCGCCTACACACCAATATTACAAATACATTTGTTGGTTCAAGAATAAAAGTTTATATGGCAGAGGGAATTATTTGCTATGTAACAGTATAATTTAAGTACAACATAAAAATCATGACAGAATCCCTTTAAGTTCTGCATAACACAGTCCATTGTTTTTCATAAATGTCCCACATACCCCCTGCTCACATTCGGCTTCTCTGAAACGGAATATACTTTGCTGAAGCCAATATTGGCCGCCACTGGGACCTGAAAATGTTATTACGAGCTGAGCTGAATTGGGTCGCCCATGGGTAGCCGGGAACAATGAACAGCAAGGGTCGCACAATGCAAGAAAATTCCACCATGAGGTCAGAAAAGAAAATTGAATTTGCATGCGAATAATGTACAGAGGCCGGTGACTAGTGTGTAGCGCTCCTGAATGGCCTCCCGCGTCCCGCAACAATTCCCCCATCTCTGTGCATTGTGCTTGGGCTTTTGTCAGACTTGTCACACCCTGTCCCTTATGTGTCAGTAGGGGGATGGTGGGAAGATCTGCCTGCAATGCTTACAGCAATTACCCGCACACAGAGGCACACCGTATAGCTAATGCTCGGCACAGCTACCACCCACTGCCATATATATATATATATATATATATATATATATATATAAATATATACAAGGAAGAGTGGAGCACACCCAATTCAGGCTCAAATGCCTTGGGTGCAGGCAAAAATGGAGAAATATAAGGACAGAGAGCCGCACACACAAGGACTTAGCAATTATGAAAAAAATCCAACGTTTTGAGCACTAACTGTACTCTTCTTCAGGTTTGTCCCTGAAGAAGAGTATAGTTAGTGCTCGAAACGTTGGATTTCTGTCCTACAGCTAGAATCTCAGCCATAAAGCAGGGCAGGACTGCTGCTTACAATGGGGGGATCAGATAGGATCTGTGCCACTGTGACAGAATGCTCTGTTATACAGATAGCTAGAATCTTAGCCATAAAGCAGGGCAGGACTGCTGCTTACAATGGGGGGGATCAGATAGGATCTGTGCCACTGTGACAGAATGCTCTGTTATACAGATAGCTAGAATCTCAGCCATAAAGCAGGGCAGGACTGCTGCTTACAATGGGGGGATCAGACAGGATCTGTGCCACTGTGACAGAATGCTCTGTTATACAGATAGCTAGAATCTCAGCCATAAAGCAGGGCAGGACTGCTGCTTACAATGGGGGGATCAGATAGGATCTGTGCCACTGTGACAGAATGCTCTGTTATACAGATAGCTAGAATCTCAGCCATAAAGCAGGGCAGGACTGCTGCTTACAATGGGGGGGGGGATCAGATAGGATCTGTGCCACTGTGACAGAATGCTCTGTTATACAGATAGCTAGAATCTCAGCCATAAAGCAGGGCAGGACTGCTGCTTACAATGGGGGGGGGATCAGATAGGATCTGTGCCACTGTGACAGAATGCTCTGTTATACAGATAGCTAGAATCTCAGCCATAAAGCAGGGCAGGACTGCTGCTTACAATGGGGATCAGATTTTACAGTTTGTTGCACAAGGGAGTAAAGTATGATATCTCTGACCTCTTCCTGCTCTCGGCCTACATGCCCATTACACACTATAGGCAGCAGTATTTCCAAACCCTATGATGGAAAGCAAATAACATGTCTCTGTGGAGTTTTGACACAATTCTCTGCTCAACCCTCCACCAATGTATATGTGTAGCTTTCCTACTGTGAGATTTTTTTATTGTTTCTAAACCACATGCACATTTGAACCTAAAGTTAAACTTAGATTGTAAGCTCTACGGGGCAGGGACCTCCTTCCTACTGTGTCTCATACCACATGGCACTTATTCCCTGTGTATTTATACTTATTTATTGTATTTATTATAACACTTGTCCTCCCTGTGTGTAATTCTGTATATTGTAAGATTGTACAGCGTTGGGTACCCTTGTGGCGGTTTATAAATAAAGTTATGCATACATACATACCTAAAATGTCAATAAAACCAAATAATGCCCCCACCACCAAGCCGGAAATGATATATATTATTGTATATTTATATATATAACATCAGTTACACAGATTCATCCTTCACCCAGACCCCATTCCTTGTGTTTCTCCATGTTCCATATCCATTCCTTATTTACAGGGGACTCAATTATACATTCATGGCTCTTATTGTACCAACTTGTTACAATCTTCCCATCTACCCAATTAGGGAAAAGGGACCTATCCCTGGGGATATTAAAGGGCAAGTAATTTCCGAGAGCCAACTATTGACAATAGAATTCATATGGATTCCGTCCCTTTTCATCCCCGGGAAAGCACAGCGCGTTGCATTTTCCAATCTCGCGACTGGAAAGAATCCAAACAATTTGCGGCCGCCCTCACAGCTGGCGATTGTGTAGAAATCCCTATTTTTTATTTCTGTCCCAGTAATTGTGTTTGCGGGCCGGCTGAATGATATGGACATGGTAATGCGCGAGAAGCGCCGAGGATCTCCCTGAAATTATTCATTGGGTTTGTGCAGAGACACATTGAGCTGAGGGGTTAGTGCTGCTTATGTTCCCCCCCCCCCCCAGGGATGGAGACTTCCAACATTCACATGCTCCCCCGGGAGTGGGTTCTGTTCTCTCCTGGGTCGGCCCAATGGGCATTCACCTACTCAATAGCCTTGTCATTCTCAGTTTTCCCAAAATTGACTGTAAAAGTGTATTGTGTGTCTGCACAGTGAATGTATATGGGGTTAGTAAATATACCAATGGAACCGGTGGAGCCAGTGTTGGCATTAGAACATTGAAGAACATTCTTGAAGGTTCAAGGTCAGCAAATTGGAACGTCCCTGCCTTTCAGTAAACACATGAAGTGGGGCAGCCATTTAGTGCTTGTAGTAGTAATAATAATAATAATATCTGTTCCACCATCTGCTTGTCTGATAGGTTAGTAGATGTGCTGAAGGCATTGAGTAGATAGAATGACAGGTGATACTACCAGCCAAGAGAGTGCAACAGTGTATGTACATTAAATTCATGCCCCTTGGGAAGTATTCTTGTTGACCTTCTGGACCAAGTTGGCAGCTTATTGGTCCATGTATGGGGCCCTGGGACAGAATTGCCCCAGTGAAGGCAATAACAATTAATAAAATTTTTACTTTCATTGTCATAACATGTAGAAGATTCATCAAAAGTATTTACAATTAGTTACCATGGTTATCCACACCTGTCCGATCATGTCTATTGCTGTCCACGTGGTCATTATTCAGGGTGGATATTATTCCATTGGCACAAAGTCATTTGATTGTAGGTGAGAGTGTATAGTCTGCCCCTGGGCTCCTATATAAACCTTGGGTAGAGTTGCTGCTATGGCTTTGGTGCACTGGGGGCTTGAAGTTTGGGGCAAATCTTTTCTGTTTGGCATTTTTATGTGCCCTTAATCACAAGGAAGATTGATAAATGAGTAATTCTAAGGAGGTTTGGTTTCTGGCCAGTACTGGCCATGCATGGAAAGATCATCTTGTTTGGCGAGGTCACCAATGGAGTGGGTCTTTCCACAATATGCCCACATGCCCGGCTGGACAGTCGGATCACATTGCCATATTGAGGGAATGCCCTACCAATGTGGGAAACTGCGAGCCCCATACACTGGCTGATAAGCTGGCGACTCCAATTGGCAACGTTATTGGCCCTTGTGTAGCCTCCATTTGGCAACGTTATTGGCCCTTGTGTAGCCTCCATTTGGCAACGTTATTGGCCCTTGTGTAGCCTCCATTTGGCAACGTTATTGGCCCTTGTGTGGCCTCCATTTGGCAACGTTATTGGCCCTTGTGTAGCCTCCATTTGGCAACGTTATTGGCCCTTGTGTAGCCTCCATTTGGCAACGTTATTGGCCCTTGTGTGGCCTCCATTTGGCAACATTATTGGCCCTTGTGTAGCCTCCATTTGGCAACATTATTGGCCCTTGTGTAGCCTCCATTTGGCAACGTTATTGGCCCTTGTGTGGCCTCCATTTGGAAACGTTATTGGCCCTTGTGTGGCCTCCTTAAGTCTTGCATTGTGAGTTGCAACTCGGAGCTCATTTCCCTTTATCTTGGAAGGTTATTAGCAAATAACAGGAGCACTCAGCGGTTCACCTTAGGCTGCTAAACATGCAGCCAACCCCGAGGGAGTCACAATGCCCAATATCAGTCCAGAGCATGGAGCACAAGCCTGTTAGGTAAAATAGACAAAATATGTATTAATGTAGTAAAAACATAAAAAATATTACAAGCTTCACCCCTAAAGTATCACCAGCTTGGCCTTTATCTTGCAAGCCCTTGTTGGTACCATCTGTCCGGCAGGCAGTGATTGAATCTCTGGGATTCCTATCTGTCCAGCCACTCAATAGGGAGGGAGCTTTTGATGTGAGCAATGATGTCCCCGAATCAATAGCTGCTGTCACTTTATAAACATGTCTCTTTGGCCACTAGATACATATCAAACAGGCCCATATTGGCTTTTCTGTGACCATATAAAGGCACAAGGCTGCAGGCTGAGTAATACAGGGAACTCTGAGTATCACTCATGTATTATAAGGGATAATGTACCCCCTACTGTAAATGATAAGGATATTAGCAGTCACTGAGGGGTTCTGTGCCCATATAAAGGCACACGGCTGCAGGCTGAGTTATACAGGGAACTCTGAGTATCACTCATGTATTATAAGGGATAATGTACCCCCTACTGTAAATGATAAGGATATTAGCAGTCACTGAGGGGTTCTGTGCCCATATAAAGGCACAAGGCTGCAGGCTGAGTTATACAGGGAACTCTGAGTATCAATCATGTATTATAAGGGATAATGTACCCCCTACTGTAAATGATAAGGATATTAGCAGTTACTGAGGGGTTCTGTGCCCATATAAAGGCACAAGGCTGCAGGCTGAGTTATACAGGGAACTCTGAGTATCACTCATGTATTATAAGGGATAATGTACCCCCTACTGTAAATGATAAGGATATTAGCAGTCACTGAGGGGTTCTGTGCCCATATAAAGGCACAAGGCTGCAGGCTGAGTTATACAGGGAACTCTGAGTATCACTCATGTATTATAAGGGATAATGTACCCCCTACTGTAAATGATAAGGATATTAGCAGTCACTGAGGGGTTCTGTGCCCATATAAAGGCACAAGGCTGCAGGCTGAGTTATACAGGGAACTCTGAGTATCACCCATGTATTATAAGGGATAATGTACCCCCTACTGTAAATGATAAGGATATCAGCAGTCACTGTGACCGTATGGTACTTATTATAGTGTGCTGTTATATTGTACAGGTCATATATTGGTTTTGCTTATTGCACATCTTATGTAACCCTATGATGGCTAAGACAATTTGCAATTTAGATTTTAGTACAGTGTAGAGAGTGATGGTTTAAGGCAATGTGTTGGGCACCATTCAGTAGAACACTACTAACTGAATTGCCTAAGAAGATTGATTGCAAGCTCCTGTGAGCAGGGTCACACCTTCATTCCTTCCTCTCTGCATCCTTCTCAATTCCATAATATTTTTAGCCGCCCCATGTAATATATAGTTATTATATCATTTAATCTGTAATATGAAGCTTAGAAGGTTTGTTCCACCCCTGCCGGCTAGAGAGCTTCCCCAAACCAGTGCCCCGTATGCGCCGTGTCTGGATATTAGTAAATACGGTGACATTAATATTTAACCCCCTTGCCCAAGAGGGGTTAAGATGAGTGGAATAAAGTGCAGTAACACTTGGCTGGCTGCAGCTGTCACCTTATTTTATTTGTGTGGATTAACTCTGCCCAGGAAAGAAGTCGCCTCATTTTCTGCCTGTCATTTGCCCAGGAAGTTAAAGCAAATTATAATGAGGGAATCACAGCAGGACGGCCTCCTAACAAATGAGAGGCATATATTGACTGACAGGCAACATGCCATTTCGGTGATAAATGTATTTTTATACGCCGCTCTCCAAGGTCACTTTGTGCTCTCATTGGAAATGTGCTCTCGGGAGTCACGTGACAGCCACGAGCTGTGGGGCAGAGAGTTCTGTCCAGGGTGCTGGGGTGCATAGAGGTCTGTGCAGGGTGCTGGGGTGCATAGAGGTCTGTGCAGGGTGCTGGGGTGCATAGGGGTCTGTGCAGGGTGCTGGGGTGCATAAAGGTCTGCGCAGGGTGCTGGGGTGCATAGAGGTCTGCGCAGGGTGCTGGGGTGCATAGAGGTCTGTGCAGGGTGCTGGGGTGCATAGAGGTCTGTGCAGGGTACTGGGGTGCATAGAGGTCTGCGCAGGGTGCTGGGGTGCATAGGCATCAACACTGGGGGGAATAGAGCGTAAAGGTGCTACAGTTGGGGGGCTGCCTCTATAGAAATGGGGTGCTGGGGTGCATAGGCATCAACACTGGGGGGAGTAGAGCATAAAGGTGCTACAGTTGGGGGGCTGCCTCTATAGAAATGGGGTGTTGGGGGGTTTATATTATGCGCCTGTGTATAATGCAGGGCTTCAACCAACAGACAAAACTGACTGTTTCTATTGGTTCCACTAAAAGACAAAACTACTGACCTGTTAATATAAAACTACAACTCCCAGAATCCTCTGGCAGCCTTCAGCTTTCTGATTCTTGGAGTTATAGTTGCACAGAAGGCACATCTGCCTGTCTGACAGCCTTGTTGGAAAGTGTTAGTAGCACTAATTTATTGTATTGTACACACTGGGGCCTCATTTACAATTTCCCAGTAAATAGCTAGAACACTAAGGGGCGCAAAACCCCTTACTAAGGGCAGGGCAGGGGGCCAAAGTACAAAAAAAGTGACTTCCTGGTCACTATGGTAAATTGGACCCTAGCAACCAGATGGCAAACTGCTGAAATAAACAGCAGAACAACCAAAAATAACAAATGCAGACTAATTGCAAATTGTCTCAGAATATCACTGTCTACATCAGACTAGACGTTAATTTAAAGGTAAACTACACCTTTAATGTAGCCCTGTAAGTCCCTTTTCCCTCCCATATGAAACCATAGAAATATTTGCTACGTTCCGTTACATTAAGAAGTTAAAGAAGCGCTCACGATCACTATTGAAAGGTACTTACTGAGCCCGGGTAAAGGCGCTTAATCCAGATCCATACGGAGACCCATAGGACTTGGAGTATTGAGCTGGTATTTCCAGTGTATCTCCTGTTGGCTGAATCAGCACAATCTATCAGCCCCTTTTATGCTGTTACTTATATGTTTCAAAACCAATAACTTTATATCTCCTGAATCTCACTCGTTTTAAGATATTTTATATATTTTCAAAGACTCTCCCCCCTACTATTCTATTGGTGCTGCCCTTGCACAACAACATTCTCTGTAGGGAATATTGAGGTTTCTTTTACCTTCATGGTACATTTAAGGTTGAGCAATGTAGTATTTCCCCCAGTATGTGATTGTGGAATCGTGATTTTATACCCAAGCACCACTAGCTGTACCAGAGAATGGGGAGGAGCTTATTCATTCCATCACTCTTGCTTCACTCTCTGTTCATGGGATTTCTAGGGGCGTATTTACCAAAGGTTGAAAGTTGACCCATTAATGTCCCACACAAGGGAATAGAGTGGTGGAATGTCACTGGGGGCTGTTGCAAACTTCTAGTTCTAGTTCTAGATCACATGCTTGGTCTTCACAATATGAGTTACCAGTGAATACAGGGATGTTATACAAAGAAGTCACCATTGGGCAGTTAAAGGGGTGGTTTACATTCAGGTTAACATTTGTTTGTATGTTATAGAATGGCCTATTCATTTTAATTGGTCTTCCTTTTTTGGTTTTTCATGGTTTTTTAATTATTTCCTTTCTTCTTCTAACTCTTAAAGTGGCCATACACGTAACAATTTCAATCTTTTGGTCACACAAAAGATCGTTCCAACCCTCCACTGACATTCAGGGCTGAATCGTTAGATATGGAGTTAGAAACAATAGGATTTCTACTTCCTGCCGATTCAGCCCTGAACGTAGATTTTGCTTGGGCGCCTTCAATTTTAACCTGGCAGATTGACGAGTCGACCGATATCGGCAGTGATAACCCATACCTCTAACTGTACCAGTTTTATACACCTTCAGTTATTGAGGGTAGAAGACCCCACTGCAAGTGTGAGCGTCAGAGGATGTAGATCAGGGGTTCCAAATCCGTGAGCAACATTTACATATAAATAAGTTGGGGAGCAAAGCAAGCATGAAAAAAAGCTCCTAGGGGTGACCAGTAAGGGCTCTGATTGGTTATTCTGTAGCCCAGTGTGAACTGGCAGCCTACAGGAGGCTTGTTTGGCAGTAGCCATGGTCTTTAGGACTTCAAATAACTATCTGGATTGGGGGCACTGAGAGCAACATCCAGGGGGTCGTTGAGCACCATGTTGCCCCAGAGCCACTGGTTGGGGGATAGTGAACAGTTTCAGCCAATAAAATGCTGCGACACAAAGTTTTATCAAAGCAACACACTAAGTTATGCCGTTTCGTGTAGCAGAGCAGCTTAGGAAGCTTTGTAGCAAACACACAGATGCATTTCTAATCATTACAGATCAAGAGCTTTGGGATTACCATGTCTTTGGATAATGGGCTGATCTAAAGGCGGCCCGAGCTGCACTCATTTACACTTCAAATCAAGGCAAGTTTTCTCCCAAACAGATCACAGGATTCACTAGCAACAAACAAGCAATGGGGGAAGAAATACTAGGTGTGCATTATTTTTGTTTGTTTTGTATTTTTAATATTTAATGTCGAACAAGGCAGTGCAGAGAGCATTAATGCATAATGTTCCTCAACGTGTCAGAGCGAAATGAGAAAAGAGCGCTTTGAAGACAAGAATCTACAGGCAAAAGGAATATTCATGTATAGAAGGGAGACAAAATAATGGAGAAAAAAAACAATGTATGAATATTTCAGGGCTCTCAGACATGTTACGGCCAAGGGGAGGCCCAAAGGATTCTTCTTCCACCGCCCCCATGGTCAGCTCAAGGTCTCCATAGACTTCTTTATACTCCATCATCACTTTAATGTAAATTGACCCGGGCTTCTCTTTACCTTCGCAACAGCTACATTCTGTATGGGAATTGATTTTACCCATTAGGAATTGTTTCTGTTATTTATATTTGTTCTTTAAGAAGGAATTTCATGATGAAGGAGGTGGACATTTATTCTGCATTGTAAATTTTGGAACATCCATGTAGGTAGAAGGAAAGGTATAATCACTGGGGGATGTGAAAATGTTAGGCACCCCCCAAGTGATTATAATCGCTTATCTGGGCCAGTGCTACTGTTCAGGGCCAGCCTTAGGCCAGTTGAACCTATTGGACCCAATAGGGCCTCACACCATGGGGAATAAGCACATAAAGCTATCTAGCCAGCCCCTATAACGATTGCCAGATTATGCTACTATCTGTTCTGGGATATTAAACACAAAATGGGAACTGCATTCATAGTGCTTGGGGGCCACATTGTGCCATTAAATGTTGGGGGTCAATGGAACAAGAGAAGGAGAGGTGAAAAGGAAGGGTTACAAGATCAGCCACAGAGCGAGAGGCAGGGACTATTTGCCCATCCAGCCCTGAAACCCTTGTGTAGGGGGCCCCGCCAAAATGGTCCCATTTGGGCCCCGCCATTTATAAGACAGGCCCTGCTCCTGTTTGCTGAAAAGTGCCTTGGCCCAGAGGACTACTTTAGGAGCACTACATCAACCGCTAAATTAAAAAAGTAAGACATCAGTGGACCACATTTCTACTGGAATAATATCCAAGTTTTGTCCCAGTAAAATATGAATTCATGGGAAATGCCAGTTTTAGTCAGGGTAGAAATTTGTGTTTAATTCAAATTTTTGATGCAGGTAAAGTCTTTAGCATAAAACTGGTAGGCAATAGGATTATTCATGCCCAGCGCCAGTTAATCCACCACAATAAGTAACTGTGACACTTCAATCTATCATGGCCATTGTTTGCACCATAGGGTCAACCTTGAGCCTTAAACCGGCTTTGTATTCCTTGGTCGTAATATTCCCATGCAGAGTAATAATCTGACTTGACGACTTCCCATATGACATCAATCACCATGGTTAAAGGGTTGGGAACAGGCGGCTGAAGGCTTCCTTTGGCTTTCATCAAGACAACTCATCAGGTCATATTATTATTTTCCTCTGCTGCCCAGAAGGTCAGAGTTTGAGGGCATTACCCAAGGTCCATTGCTCCTCTTCTCGCTCCAGCCCAGGTTATTACTGTTGGAGCACCACATCACACTCTTCATTTTTCTGGGTCTTCTCTATGTTCTGGTCTTGGTACAGATTAGCGAAGTGTGGAAGGAAATAAAGTAGTAAAATATAAATAAGAATTAATGTGAAATGTCAGCTTTTAGTTGAAGGAAGGGATTTGTTTTGGGTCAAATTTCTGATGGAGAAAAAGTCTTTAGCATAAAACTGGTAGGCAATAGGATTATTCATGCCCAGTTCCAGTTAATCCACCAAAATAAGTAAACTTGACACTTGATCTATCATGGCCATTGTTTGCCCCAAAGGGTCAACCTTGAGCCTTAAACCGGCTTTGTGTTCCTTGGCCGTAATATTCCCATGCAGAGTAATAATCTGACTTGATGACTTCCCATATGACATCAATCACTATGGTTAAAGGGTTGGGAAGAGGCGGCGAGGCTGAAGCCTTTGTTTGGCTTTCTCATCAGGTCATATTATTTTCCTCTGCTCCTTAGAAGGTCAGATTTTGAGGGCATTACTCAAGTCATGCATTGTTGCACATTGGCTTAGGCTATCTATGCTCTGTGAGTGGCAGCCCTACCATAAATATCAACTTCCAAAAGGCTATGATGGGTGAAGCTCTCCAGTCATTTCATGTTGTTCTTTGCCGCTAATCCTACTCACTAACCATCTATTACAGATGTGATCTTTGGCTTTAGACCACTATTCCTCTTTGCTGTTGAAGTTCTTCTTCCTGTGACCTTTGCTATAAGGATTTTTGAGACTTAGGAGTAAAACAAATTTCCAATTACATATGTGCAAGTCAGGCACAAACAATGTTACGTCATGCCAAGTCTGTCCAGTTTCTTACGTTGCTCTAGAATTTGGCACACAAATGTCTTTTGTTGTTGACCGTTTTATAACAGAAGCATTGGTACAATGACAGCACCACAAAAACATCAACTACACAGTTCCTTAAGCTTCTCTATCATTCTTTCACTATATCTTCTTGTATATTGCTGTGTTGGCCCTGTAGCATAGAGAATAAAATAACTAGTACTAGTTCCACCTGTAGCACTTCGTATTGGTTTTGGCCTCTGTAAAATGGAAGGGGCATCCCAGTCGCAACAGGTCACAGAAGGCACTGAGGGAGGAGCAAATTGAAATATATATGTATATATATATATATATATATATATATATATGAACACCCTATCTGAACATTCATTTAGGACTGCAATTATATTAGGCTTTCTTGATGCTGTAGTTCTCAATTCCTTCTTTCTTATGGTCTAATACAGTGATCCCCAATGAGTGGCTCAGGGGCAACATGTTCCTCACCGACCCCTTGGATGTTGCTCCCAGTGGCCCCAAAGTAGGTGCCATTTTTACATTTTTGGCTTGGTGACAAGTTTTGGAAGCCCAGAGACACAGTTTTACTCTACGCAGAGCCTCCTGCAGGCCACATGGGGCTACCAAATAGCCAATCACAGCCCTTATTTGGCCCCCAAAGAACTTTTTTTCATGCTTGTGTGGCTCCCCAACACTTTTTACATCTGAGTGTGGCTCACAAGTAAAACAAGGTTCAGGGATCCCTGGCCTAATGCTTTGAATAACCATCTCCCTGACGAAGGTTCCAGTAGGGAACTGAAACGTAGGACAATAAAACCTCACCTTTTTTTGCATCCAAACATGACTCTTTTGTCCTTAAGATGATTGTGTAAATCCTGTGAGTGCCGACACTTTTCCATGTTTGTTCTATTTTTCGGCTCTGGCACCCAGGTAGTGTACAGTAACTTTGGTGTGCTCTCCACCCTGCACTTGTTATATATATATATATATATATATATATGACCACCCTATCTGAACATTCATTTAGGACTGCAATTATATTAGGCTTTCTTGATGCTGTAGTTCTCAATTCCTTCTTTCTTATGGTCTAATACAGTGATCCCCAATGAGTGGCTCAGGGGCAACATGTTCCTCACCGACCCCTTGGATGTTGCTCCCAGTGGCCCCAAAGTAGGTGCCATTTTTACATTTTTGGTTTGGTGACAAGTTTTGGAAGCCCAGAGACACAGTTTTACTCTACGCAGAGCCTCCTGCAGGCCACATGGGGCTACCAAATAGCCAATCACAGCCCTTATTTGGCCCCCAAAGAACTTTTTTTCATGCTTGTGTGGCTCCCCAACACTTTTTACATCTGAGTGTGGCTCACAAGTAAAACAAGGTTCAGGGATCCCTGGCCTAATGCTTTGAATAACCATTTTATAACAGACCGGGAGGTAGGCTTTGATTGTGTCAATGAAATGATATAAATGCTCATTTGCACATGTTATGTTTTGTTTTCAGAATATTCATGGCCATAAAGGACCTATTACTTCAGTTTCCTTTGCCCCTGACGGACGCTATCTTGCTACCTACTCCAACAAAGACAGCCACATCTCTTTCTGGCAGGTAATGATGCAAAATGTGTCCATGTTCAGCCATATTCAAAGTCTAAGAAAATCTGACACTTGCTTTACTAGCATTTTCTTCTCTTTTCTTGCTGCCAATGTTCAGTTGTCTCCTTAGAGAAGGAATTTCAGTTAAATTTGCAACCCTTCCAATGTCTTCTGCATTATTGCCCAACAGTTTCATTATGCCACAAGCCCGGTTCCATATTATATAAAGCAAGTAAGGCACATAGTACTAATAACCACTGAGTTTCTTATTTATAGAACTGACTCAAGAATCCAACCTTTCACACAACCAGGGCAACATCAGACCATTTAGAGCGTATATCTTGCCTCAAAGTAAGAAATGGAAACCATGGCTCCTAGAGGTTCCTTCTGATGCACCTTAGATGCACTTTTTGATCGTTCATTAGCCCCCTAGGAAGTTTACATGACTACATGCTAGACTGTCTAGCATCTATATTAAAGTAAAAAGAATTGCAAGTTAAGGTTTATCCTATAGGAATGCAACATCGCTGTAAAATACAGTTGCTGCCTGTCTGGTTTTGACCCGGAAAGCCCAGTTTTTCAAAGCCCAAAAGACTAATGTTTGTACAGAGGCTGATGTTTATACAGAGTTTATTATCTTTATTTAAACAAATGACCCGAAGTACTAAAGGTCCCCATACACAGGCCGATTGTAGCTGCTGATTTGGGTCCCTTGGACCGATTTGGCAGCTTATCAGCCCGTGTAGGGGCAGAAACGAAGGGCCTGAAATTGGCCAGATATCGAATGGGCAGGTTAGAAAATTCAGTCAGACCGGGGACTGTATCTGCTCGTTGATGCGGTCCCTGAACCGACTGCCCCATTGCCGCCGTCAGAATTCGACCGTTTGGCCCCAGGGCTTACATGTTACCCGATATTGCCCACCCGTAGGTGGGGATATCAGGTGAAGATCCACTCGCTTGGCAACATCACCAAGCGAGCGGATCTGCCCGTGTATGGGCAGCTTAAGGGTAAAGACACACTGAGCTACTAGTAGCAACTACTTTTTCATGGCAACCAAATCCTAGAAAATCGCCTGCCATAGACAATACTGAGAATTGCCTCTGCTAAAACACACGTAGAGACAATTATCAGTAAATGATCAGCATTGTCTGTTTTAGTAGCCGCTACTAGTAGCTCCGTGTGTCTTCACCCCATGGGCAATGACACATGGGGAGATTAGTCGCCCCGCAACAAATTTTCGTTACTAAGCCCCTCAATGCCATCCCACCAGCAAGAATGTAAATTGCCTGTGTGATGGCATACGCATTGCGTTTTCTTCGGGCAACTTCGGGAAACCAAAGGAAACGCAATGCGTATCCCATCTCCCTGGCAATTTACATTCTTGCTGGTGGGATGTCATGTCAAGGAGATTAGTCGCCCGCAGTAACGAAGATTTATCACGGGCGACTAATCTCCCCGTGTGTCACTGCCCTAAAGGTGGCCATATTAGTTCCAAATACTATCTTTACTGCGACCATTGGTTGGTTGATGTAGCTGAATCGTCAAATATGGAGGTAGAAATAATAGGGATTCCACCTCTTCCTGACGATTCAGCCCCAGTTCCGTACAATAATATCGATGTGTGTATGGCCACCTTACCTTAATCCACAGTAACAATGGGGCCTCCCGCTCCCCCCCACATTGTTACTGTAGGATGACATATTTTGTCTTAGTCGTTGGGGTCCTTTGTTTAAACAAAGATAAAGAAACTCTGTATAACCATTCCCTTCTCTAAACTGCAACCTTTTTGGCCTATTAATTTGTTTTACTAACCACACCTCCACAAACAGTGACTCAACAGAACCAGGAAGTGAGACAGGAAGTTAGCAAGCAAAAACAGTTTAAAGCCATAGCTATTTCCCAATTAAAACACTAGAGAAACATTATGGCAAGCCCAAACCTTCTTTGAGAAAGGGGGGGGGGGGGGGGGGGGGATACTGTCCTTTTATGTCTCAGTTCTTATGCACAGCCAATTTATTATGCACATTTCCCACTCCCCCTACCTATTTGCTTGCACCATAGACCTGTTTTACTAATCATTGATTGGTCCGGTGTGTAATATATGTACATATGTGTATCTGTTAATATTAGCACTGACATGGGTTAGCCCATTGGAATCCACTTACACACCACCCCGGCCAATCCTACACCCAATACCTGGGATCCGTGGGCTCGCGGTTATGCTCCCGGCTGCACTACAACACAATACTCTTATTTAGCCGTCTGTTTGCAAGACAGGAATTTTCTGGTTATTGATTAAGATATTCCTGATCATATCTATTTCCAGCCTTTGCATTTTTAGAGCCAAGTCATTAATGGTTACAGCGGTGTTTACTGTGGCCGTATATATATAACGTGAGGTGATTAAGGACACCCTGTAAAGGTTTAATTGATATTTATGCCATTAATATCATACGGCTTGCACGCGCTGATCCCACTACATGGCTTCATTTGCAGAAAAATAAAGAATAAAATATAATAATATACTAAAAAGCTTATGTTTCTGTGTTGCTATTGAATGTTCTTTGTCCAATAAAAACACTAAGCCCCATATGTAATAAAAGGCACTAAGTTTGCCCAGTAGCAGTAACCCATAGCAACCAATAAGATGTTTGCTTTTGAACAGGTGACCAGAAAATTCAACCTGCTGATTGGTTGCTATGGGTTACTGCTCCTGGGCAAACTTAGTGCCATTTATTACATATCCCCATAGGTCCACAATCTGCATTTCTCTTAATATTAGATCAGATGGAATCAGTGTAACAGACTTTACTTTATATATCACATTATTTCTAATAATACACACATTTCAGTTGCCCGGGGTGGCAATCAGAATCAATAGCCCCCTATTATAAATGGGGCGCAGCAACAGATTATACTTAATGTTTGAGTGCGGACTTTAATCTCCACAAGAGCAGGTTGTACCAATTGTGAAAGGGGTGCATATTGGGGAATGGTACCCGTCCATCCATTTTCTGGGGAAACATTTGCCCTCCTGCTCCGGCTGTGGTTTTCCTGCCCAGGTTCCTCGCAGAGCTCTTTGCTAATGTAAGAAAATCGGTAACATTAGTCATCTTAAAAGGGCTATTACTCAGGATGATTTAAATTGTGAAAATGTCAGTGGTGCTTGTATGCTCTGCGCCAGTGAAGCAGTGATTTACGCCCTCCGACACCTCTGCGCTGCTCTGTTGGAAGAGACCAAGTAATGGCCGATGCTCCGCGCTGATCGGAATTCCAACGACAGTATTAGCAATGCACATCTTAACCATGCACCTAGCTCCCAGTATATATGTGGTCTGTCACCAGCCCAAAGCCACCCCCTCTAGTCCCGCCATATTCTCTTGCAAGATAAAGGGATTTTACTAGGGCATTAAACCACTGACAGACTGAACTCACTCAAGTTGTATAAATTGATCTTATTGACTTTAAAAGGGGGATGCTAAGTAAAGGTATTCCAACGGAGGGCCATGAGCTAGTAACCCTTGTGCAATAAAACACTAGATTTCTAAATGTGTAGTGCATATGTGTAGTAGGTTATAGCCTAAGGCTAGCCGATGTACTGTAACGGCAGGCTCACCAGAAATGGCAATGGAGAAAGCCTTTAGAATAGAGATGGTTTCCCGTGCCTTCCATGGGTTTCATCAAGTTTACTTGTACAATGCTCAATGCTGTCTGATGGGAGATGTAGTAAAACAAATGCTATAGAGCTGCAGGTCTTCACACCCCAACGTCCCCTTCCTTAGCTTCCCCAGAGCCCATTTGTGTCTATTGTACCTTAAATCTGGCCCTACTGTGGACAGAAAAGTACCCTATTTGGCCAAATACGTGAATCTTTGCCTGATGGACCAAATTGGGCTGATCCAAACATTTGCCCCATGTGCCAGGAATTGGGCTGACGTTTGCCCAATGGGCCAGGAAACAGATCACACAAAGCATCCAAGCAGAGCAGCCATCCTCAGAATACACCTATGGCCCCCTGTGGCCCTTACCTGATATCTGCTTATACCCCAGGCTGGCAATACATGTGGACCCCAGGCTACTGACCTGGGAATGAGAGTCACTCAATGCCTGTCTGTTTGTAGAACCCTTTATAATATAGAACTTTATTCTTACACTTTTTTGCTTGCAACAAGCCATTTCTAATTAGCGG
The DNA here is from genome assembly GCF_000004195.4 of Xenopus tropicalis. Taxonomy (NCBI): domain Eukaryota; kingdom Metazoa; phylum Chordata; class Amphibia; order Anura; family Pipidae; genus Xenopus; species Xenopus tropicalis. The sequence goes on along the minus strand of NC_030677.2, from coordinate 202,373,165 downwards.
TATCTGTACAATTCCAAAAATATTGATATTAACCTCGTATGTATTTATTTATGTAAGTTTTTATTCTTTCCTTTGTCTTCAGATGAACACCTCTCTTCTTGGGAGTATCGGGATGCTGAACTCTGCCCCCCAGCTGCGATGTATAAAGACGTACCAGGTTCCTCCGGTTCAGCCTGCCTCTCCCGGCTCCCTCAATGCCCTAAAACTGGCGCGTCTCATCTGGACTTCCAACCGCAATGTTATCCTTATGGCCCATGATGGCAAAGAGCATAGATTCATGGTTTAGGCCGGGGGAAGCCATTTCTTACTATGAGTTCTTACTTTAGCATGAGTTCTGTCTTTGTTACGAGCTTCTGTACCTGTCGTCGGGGCGAAGAACCCTTATTGTGTTAGGCGTGCATGACAACCTTGTGAGATATATTGCACCCTCTGTAGATCCAGATACTGGATATTCATTCGTGTAAATAGTTACCTTTCCGGTCGTCTAGCACTTTAAACCCCCCCCCCCCCGTAGTCCTTTCCAAACGATGTTACAGTAATCTCAGTAGACAGGATACACAAACTCGATGTGCATTTTATTTTATGTGTTCGTTAGTTCTTCCAAAATGTTTTAGTGGTATCGTTGTGTTAACGCTCAAGTTGCGTTCGTATGCGAGGAAACGTGTACCATGTGTATTGTTTGTCCATTTGCCTTTATATGGTTTGTTTTCTGTCCTCGGTTATATTTAAAATTATCATTTTTTGTAGCGTTTCCAACTGAAAATAATGTCGTGTCTGGGAACTGGTCTAAGACTTTCCTCTCAAACTGTATATAATGTGTACATAATTCCATTTGCACAGGATCTTCTCTGTAGGATTAGGGCTCAAAACATTCCATCAACGAGAATCTTCATTTTTTGTTTGTTTTCAGGTTTTTGCTTTGAAGTTTGAAGACCAGTGCAAGTGTCTACTGTTACGTTAAATATGAAATTATTTAAGAAGATAGAATTACTTGCTTATGGTTTGGGTATCAAAACCTTAAATGATGCAGTATTGGAGTCAATGTAATACAAATACCCTTAAGTTTCCCTTTGTAAATGTTGGGGTGTCACAGCTGGAAAATGGCAGTATCGATTATAGGATATTGTTCTATTGATGTGCTGAGAGCCTCACTTTACCCAACTCATGCTGGTCACCAAATCATTAGATCTCAGACGGATTTGGCACCCACTAGCTGGACTAAATCAAGTTGAAATGAAATCAAATGATACAACAAAGCCTATGGAGACCCACCAAACAAGGACGACATCAATACAACGATTTGGTCCTCAAACAACAAAATTTTTAAGCCTGCCTGAGAGATGTCTACCCAATATATGGTCAGATATCAGCCAGTTGGCCAGTTGTGGGCCTCAGTTGTGAGCCAATAAGCTGCTGGGACCAAGTTGGCAGCTTTAATCAGCCCATGGGGCGTGTTTGCTAAGATTGGAGATAAATAAGATTTGAACAGCCACCTACAAGTTAGAAATCAAAGCAAAGACCTAACTGGTTGCTACAGACAACATCACCGGTGATATTTATCTCCATTCTTAGTAAACATACCCCATGTATGGCGATGTAAGAAGAGTTGGGCTGAATGCATATTTTGTATTTACTATGTGTAAAGGGAGCCTGGACCTACAGATCTCTTGTAGCCCTTTGGCATATTTGGTAAACGATACACACAGGGTGCACATTAATTCATAGGGTGGACAACAGAAGTGAATAATAGTTGGGGAACCTCAAAGAGGTGTTTTTGTGTGCATATTCGTTAGGTGCCCCTTGATCAACGATCCCGCTCTGTTTAAAGAAGCATATCATTCTGAACGATGTGAGCAAACATTCTTTCTTCCACCGTCAGTTTATCACTTTAGATTTTCCTTTCACTGACTCTTTTGTAGTTGGTTAAACCTTTTACTGAATCCAAATGTTCTTCAGAGATAAGGCCGCAAAGCTTTTGGGCTACTCGGGGTTATTTGTTATGTGTGAAGGTGCAGCTAAGGTGAACGTGCATCGATGATGAATGTAGACATTATCCAATTAAGAGCTAACCAAGTAGAACAGAACTTGGGCTTTCACTTTTTAGGTTTTCCATGTACGAAATGGGATTGTGACGGAGTACAACGGGGAATTCTGAGACAAACATATCCATCTAGTTGCAAATGTATTCTGTTTCATTTGTTCGCTCAGTGGTGGAATATTCCACGGACAATTTATTTTACCATCTAGTTAGGAAGGCAACTGGACGTAAGGTCTTGGGGAGAAACAGCTGCTTATATTCAATCTTCTATAGCCAGGCTTATATTCAATCTTCTATCCAGGCTTATATTCAGTCTTCTATCCAGGCTTATATTCAGTCTTCTATCCAGGCCCCCAGGAGTCAAATATGTGTGTTTATGTATGTATAGATATATATATAATGTATTTTGTAGTTTAAGAAAGGGGTTATTTGCGTTGACTCCAACCTCCAGCTTTAGATTCAGGCAGCATTCGTTTTGTCAGCCATTTTGTTAGGTTGTGGTGGCCAAGGACTTCTCCAATTATACTCAATTTTCAATGGTGGAATATTCCATGGACAATTTATTTTACCATCTAGTTAGGAAGGCAACTGGACGTAAGGTCTTGGGGAGAAACAGCTGCTTAAATTTAATCTTCTATCTAAGCTTATATTCAATCTTCTATAGCCAGGCTACAAGAGGTGCCCCCAGGAGTCAAATATGTGTGTTTCTGTATGTATAGATATATATATAATTTATTTTGTAGTTTAGGAAAGGGGTTGTTAGCGTTGACTACAACCTCCAGCTTTAGATTCAGGCAGCATTCATTTTGTCAACCATTTTGTTAGGTTGTGGTGGCCAAGGACTTCTCCAATTGTGACAACGGTGTTTTCTGATTTCCCAGCAACACTTGCCACTTTCTGAAAAAGTTACACACTTCTCATTGTACTTTGGGAGTTTTTAATATGCAAGGCTCATATATCAGGAGAATGACTGGGAATCATTGACTATAATGGAGTTAGTCACTGGGAAAATGCCAAGAATGTAGTGAGTTTTGGGGGTATCTGTGCTGTGTTCTTCCACCTTCATAGAAGGGAAAAGTGGGAAAGGCTGAGTCTACTTATTACTCAATCCAGACATTAAACTATACATATTGCTAAAGACCCAGCCTTGAACATCCATCAACACAACATAAAAACAACTCTTTATAAAATTAGCTCATACTTACAGCCAACATGTCTCCATGATAACGTCAGGGTTTCAAATTGAAAAAACTCAAATACTTGAAAATCTTGAGTGCTCGTTTATGTATAAAAACGCTCGAATCTTAAAAACGTAACCATAAAATCACGTTAAAATAAATCTGATCACCATAAAATCATATTCTACTCTTCGTTTTTCTCGAAAATTCACGTTTTTGCCAAAAAAAAAACCCAAATTGTAGTAAAACTCAATTATTTTTTTTAAATCTGCCCCTTAGCATTCCATTCATATTTATAAGTACACACATTTACATTTACTGAAAACCAAAGTAAAATGTACTTTTGTAAAGCGAAATAAAGGGTAACTTGTCTCTATACATATGCGCTAAAGAAAAATCTCATATTTAACTATTTCATTTCCATTCACAATAGCTTAGGAGCTTCCCATTTCCATTTGAATTCTCATTATGGTGTAATAATATTGTGTGAGTGGTTTCCTGCTGTATTTGGTGCTGTTACCTTAGATACCGTAGATAGTTCTATGTGGCTTCCATGTTGGCAGATAATATGACAAACTATAACGCCAGTACAACCATTTTGGATCGACGTGATTGTGCTTTGTAAATGATAAAACTGTGGTAAAACATTCATTGAGCTTGTACATGTCCATGTACATATCCGTGTGAAATAAAAGAAAGAATATGACCATTTGCTGGTGTTTATTTTTCATTTTGGGGACTTGCTTGACTAAATCAATGCATTTCATGGGCTTGTGGTTTTGGCCAGTTGGTTGCTACGATGGAGCATATGGTATCGGAGAATTAGAAGATGGGGACAATAGTAATATAATTGGAATCTACCCATTATTTACTACGTTATAAAATGAAAACCTCTTTTGCGTCTTCTCCTTAGGTACAGTAACACAAATTGAATTAAAAAAAGTCACTAAAATTCTACAATTTAATTTTCTGACAATTTTTTTTGATGAAGGGCCCTATTTAAAAAGTTTTAAACTGGTAAAATAAGTTTGAGTAATTTTTATGATCGCCACATAAATCTTCAACTTTGACAAAATTCCAGTCCAGTTCAACTTTCAATTTGCCCATGTTTTTCTGACCTGTTCATAACGAATGTTCAGTAACATTGTTTTCAAGCAGAATGCCATTAACTATTGGACATCTCAAGCTGGACCAAAAGAAAAATCCTATGGAAGAATGAAAAACTTTTTGGAACATTAAATACAGAGAGATGAATAGAAATGTGCCCAGTTGAATGGATATGGATATTCAGGGACTGGTCCAATTGCCATCTTGGAGTAAGGAAGGAATTTTTTCCCCTCTGCGGCAAATTAGAGAGGCTTCAGATGGGGTTTTTGCCTTACTCTGGATCAACTAGTAGTTAGGCAGGTTATATATAGGCATTATGAACTTGATGGACATGTGTCTTTTTTCAACCTAACTTACTATGTTACTATGGTCTCCTGTATTTGCTTAAGGTTTGCCATCCAACAAGAATTGTGTATCTCATAATGTAGGTCTTGGTCTATGATGCTGAAAGGGAAAAGGTGGAGCTTTGCATTGTTGTTTGTTTCACCATTCCTTGATTTAAGTTCATGGTATTTTTATAATGATGATATTTATAGTTACATAGTTACATAGTTACATAGGGTTGAAAAAAGACCAGTGTCCATCAAGTTCAACCCATCCAAGTAAACCCAGCACACTTAACCCACACCTACCAATCTATACACTCACATACATAAACTATAAATACAACCACTAGTACTAACTGTAGATATTAGTATCACAATAGCCTTGGATATTCTGATTGATCAAGAACTCATCCAGGCCCCTCTTAAAGGCATTAACAGAATCTGCCATTACCACATCACTAGGAAGGGCATTCCATAACCTCACTGCCCTCACCGTGAGGAACCCCCTACCCAACATCCCCCGGCAGGGCATTCCCCAACCCCCTCACTGCCCTCACCGTGAGGAACCACCTACGCTGCTTCAAATGGAAGCTCCTTTCCTCTAATCTATAGGGGTGACCTCTGGTGCGCTGATTGTTTTTATGGGAAAAAAGAACATCCCCCAACTGCCTATAATCCCCTCTAATGTACTTGTACAGAGTACATTAGTGTATGTTTAATCATTTTCCTATCTGAAGGTTGCCACCTGGCCAGTATTTCATCAGGCCTAACCAGTATACAGTATACAGGCCAGTATTACAAATTTACTGGCAATATAGTTGCCGGTAAAAACTTGCCCTCCGCCCCTGGCCCTCTTCCCATCTTCCCATCCTGCTTCATATCCCCTCTCCCAGCTCCCTTTCTAGCCTGCCCCACTCACTGTTTCCCCTTATATGCAGCCCACCAAACTCAAGCCCGCCCCTATTTATGTCACAGCTCCGCCCCTGATGTCACGGACCTGTCCCCTCAAAGACTCCTCATTGCTCTGGCCGGTAAAAAGATTGAGGAAAGGTGGCAACTCTAGAGGAAGCCTCTGAAGACTCATGAAAATATAAATACAAGTCCTGCATAAACCTAAATGATATTATATTGGTACAACTATAAAACCATGAACCTGCGCCCAACCAGACCAAAATGGAGACCAGCAGGGGTGATCCAAGAATAGTGTTGTGGCTGAAAGTCACATTGATAGCATCTGCTGGGGCTTCTTATTACCTACAATACTGTCAGATTATATTGTAATTATTGCAAAATGTTATAGTGCACACGTTGTCATAAAAATAGAGGTGCAAAGACACTGGAGATAACCCATTCAGTATCTCCAAAAATAATCACAAAAGCAAAAAGTATCTGCACACTCAGAAAAGTAAATGTAAAAAGGAAAATGTATTAATTACAAAATCATATCAGAAGAAAACAAAGCCCAACGCGTTTAAACCCAAGAAATTAATCCTGCCCCTTTTTTGAAAAAAATTTTGCCCCTGATGAAGACCCTTTATTGGGTTGAAACGCGTTGGGCTTTGTTTTCTTCTGATATGATTTTGTAATTAATACATTTTCCTTTTTAGATTATATTGTAAGAACTGAAGTCAATATTTTCTCTGGGTTCTACGTTGCGAGTAGATCTCATCCGAAGGGAAGAACCTCAGTCCGTCCATTTCCCATCATGGAAACCTCAGGACTGCTCTGAGCCTACAGGGAGTCATACCTACAACAAGGGACACAAGTAAGTGAGATATACACTATGTTGTGAAACTGGAGATATTGCAACCCCAGAACTACACTACATTATCCTGTATGATGATAGAAGATACACTTTATGAACATAAGGATGGCTCCTCTACATGGATTTTTCTGTTCCCCAGGGGGCTAAGCTAAAGCCCAACTTTCAGTTTAAATAAGCACATACTTAATATGTGTAAAGACAATTCAACACGGAATACCGAGAATAATCAATAGCCCCTACGATGGTTCTTTTGTCCTAACGGATATTTCCAGGAGATGTAGCCCCTCACCGTGCATCTATTCAGTACGACCGGGGTGATTTTGTAACCACATTGGTGCACATTATCTTTAATCTTTCTCCTTAATGCCTACTTCCAGTAGCTGATAAATATAATGGAAAGAGCATCGCTAGGAGGAGGTGTATCCTTTCTGTTCCTGCTGAACTTTCACCTTTAACCCCCTTCAGATGACAAAGCTGAGTGGTACAAAATCAATACTCAAGGAGCCAAAGGGGAAACTGTTTCTAACCTCTAACTAGAAGACAATGTTGACAAGGGAAAGACAAACCAAGCTGAAGAGCAAAGGACTCTTTTATAAAGCTTGACACCTTAAGAGGGTTCTACATAATGGCTTAGAAAAAGTGTCGATACATACTGATGCCAAAGGTCATAAAAGCAAGAAGCCACCACAGGAATTTCAAAAATGAGCCATTGTTTACACAGAGGCATTGTCTAATTTAGCAACACGGAACTACAAAATAATGAAATCTTACAACAGAGTCTCTTACCGTCCACTCTGTATATATATATATATATATATATATATATATGTTTCTCTTTATCGGTTTTGATGTATTGTATTTCTACTTTTCATCATAGATACTGATGGATGGTAGTTTTTAACCTTATTGAGAAGAGTCTGTTTCAAGAGAGAGAATGATCTCTGTATAAACAAGCCCTCTCCCCTAAGTGATGCCTGTTTCTCAAGCTCATAGATAAGAAGTTAACTGAACAGAAGATGCTCTTACGATTGCTCTGTAGAATCAAATTGTTGGGATTGAATGTGAGATAGATCTGCTGAATGCATTATCAGTGCAACCGAAATTCAGTTGGCTCATCATCTATGTATTCGGCCACTTTGAATTCTTAGAAAGCTGTCAAACATGCTGTAGATTTGACTCTACTTTTAAAGTTAAATATGATTTTGGAAAAATTCAGCAGAAGCATGGGTCCAACTGACTGCTACCAGATTTGTACCAGATAATGTCCCCTCGAGTTGCCCAAAAGGTTCAATATACACTCAATATGATTCTGGTCCGAGTCAATCAAACACTTATAAAATATATGTAGTTTGGCCTTTTTAACTGGAGGAAAGGAAGTTACATGGTTAATGAACTTCAACATCGTTTCTTTTTTCCATGGAGATGGTCTGGGTTACTGGGATGATGCTTATGCACTTCAGTTGTGGACTCCAAAGTTACTTTGAGATCATTCTCCTGATGAACGTTCAAAAGCTCAGATCTTCTGAGAAAAAAAGAATTCTGCTGGGGACTGGTGGGAATTTTTGATCTGCTTGGGGGCAAAAGAACCTTGTTTTAGGGTAAAGGATGGCCACCTGATATTAAGCACTAGGAGTCTTTCACCTCTGAGTCAGGACAACAGGGTAGGAGATGATGGTTCTCCAGCCACGTTAGCCTTCTTACACTTGCATCTCCAGGGATCCAGTAGAAAGACTAGTTGTCCCACATCTCCGAGAGGGAAGGGTCTAGATTAAGAAGGAGCAATAAATAAACATGGCTCCTAAATAGTTCATGGATATACACACAATTATCAGCCTTTTCTGTATAAATATTGCAGTGCCCATGAGAGTACCAGTGGCCCTTCAAAAAGCTGCATAATATCTGTGAGACGTGTATTGATTTTTAGCAGCTGCTCCTGCCGGCCAAACTTTATCAGTCCACGACTTAAATAAATTGGAGCTGCAACTGGCCTTGCTCTGCAGATGTTGCAGAACTCCAACTCCCAGAAGCTCAGCCAGCTGGAAGATCAAAGTTCCGACTCTGCAACAGCTGGAGAGCGGAAGATCGCTTGTGTTTGCATATAACAATCCACATGTTCTGTAGGCAATCAATAGTAAAATCATAGTCATCTGCTCCGCACACAGCATGAGCGCCGCTGAGAGAAGAATGAGAAACATATAGGTGTCGATGGGAGTCCTCCAGTAGCTTGGAATGTGCAGTAGAACAAATAATGGACTTCTCTATGAAGAGGTCACCCTGAAACAAAAGTTACCTCAACGGTAGCGTCTGAAGTTCAATCAATTTTTCCTTTATTATTTTTGTCATGAACTAAGGGGGCAGCGTGATAAAATGTTGAGCGGCCAAAGGGTGTCTGGAAACTAAGAAGAATAAAGCATCCAGTGTGAAACCAAGTGCCATTGTTGCATTGACTAGGAAGCTGTGCCCTATTGATTTTCTTATAGTAACAACATCTATTGCAGTTGCTGATTCAGCCTCATTCTGGCACTTAGTATGTGGGAAACACTGTTACAGGACCAAAGAACTGCACGTGATCACCAAAATATCATCAAAATTTCACCAAAATATCATCAATATATCATCAATATATCACCAAAATATCATCAATATATCATCAAAATATCACCAAAATATCACCAAAATATCATCAATATATCATCAATATATCACCAAAATATCATCAATATATCACCAAAATATCACCAAAATATCACCAAAATATCATCAATATATCATCAAAATATCATCAAAATATCATCAATATATCACCAAAATATCATCAATATATCACCAAAATATCATCAATATATCACCAAAATATCATCAATATATCACCAAAATATCATCAATATATCACCAAAATATTGTCACAACAAGGGTTGTAAGATTGCTCTTTTGGTTTATACAATGATGAACTGGTAACATGGAGGTTTGCTTTCCTGCATATATGATTATTTATAAAAATATCAGTTATCAGATGGGCCCAGGGGCGTAACAACACAGTGCTAGGCCCCCTCCCACCAACATTTTTTAGTTGCACCTAACGCTCAATGCCCCCCAACCTGCTCTGCGCTCCATGACCATTCCATCTCAGGTAGAAGAACCGGCTGGGGATGAAAAATTATAGAGGAAACAGACCCCACAGTCTGGCCCCCCCCCATGATTATTTATAGAAATATCAGTTACCAGATTGGCCCAGTTGTAGTAGACACTGGGTCCACCATCAAAAAAAATCTTCTGAGAGGCCCCATTTTCATTGCAACCCCAACTACACCTCTCCTTGCTTGCCACCCGCTTATTCTCAGGAAGGAGAGCAGCCAAAGAGGTGGGATCACTACAGTTATGGAGGAAGCAGACCCTGCAGGCCAAGCCCTCCGTCGCTATAGTTACGCTACTGGATGGGCCATTCACGCAAAGACAGCAGTTATATTTCTAGACTGGACATCATGATTCTTCAAAAATATATGTGAAATGGAGGAAACAATTTGTGAATTGCAGGAGAAGTTGAAATTCCAATTCATAGTATTCTTCTTAGTGATGAGCAAATCTGTCCCGTTCAAAAACCGCGTGAATATTCAGGGAAACAGTGAAAACCCATGGAATGCATTGAAGCCGATGGGTGTTTTTTTAAAGCAACTTTGTCCGTCTTGTCGAGTCTTTTTCTGCACATTGGAGTCTATGGGCGTTTTTTTCGCTGCAACTTTTTTTTATCACAGTGTATTTTCAGAATTTCAGATGCAGAATTTCACTGCAAACATCTGTGAATACAAGTGATGCACAGAATCCAATGTTTTTGGGTTCGGCCAAACCCCGAATCCTCCATAAAAAAATTGGGCAAATACCAATAGCAGTGTGCACTTTTGTGTTCACATGACCAAAAGTCACATGAATTTAATGATTTGGATTCGGTTCGACCAGGAATGTGGATTTGCCCGATTCTTGGCCAAATCCCAAACCAAATCTTGGATTCGCCGCTTCCCTAGTGAACACCTGACCAAGAATTTCGCACTTCACTAGTATTTTTTATTCTGCACAAAAAGTGTCTTCACTCTTTCAACAATAAAATGCATTTGCACCTTAAAAACAAAAATCAAAAATCACAGACACAATTTCTCCTGAAGCCGAAGCTCCAAATCAAAATTTCTTTTGCTGTGATTTTGCAGCGTTTGCAATTTTTAAACTTAAAAAAAATGTGATTTTAGTGACTTTTCCAGTTATTTTACATGATTAACCCATTCAGGATTTCTCATATGTGCAAAAAAAATAAGTAATTTGCAGAAAGTTGTGCTGTTTTTGAGAAATGTTCCCCAATCTCTACGTTTACGACCAATGAGCTCTAGATAAAAATACCTTACGTTTGCAATTTGTCTCTTTTTTTATAGCGGGGGAGGCTGGTTAAACAGAGTTCCAATCAATATATATTCATATAAAATGTTGAAGCAACAATATTAGTTTCCCAGGAAATAATTCTCCTTTCCCCTTACATTTCGCACTGGACGAGCCCCTCCCCCCCTACAAGACGGAGCTGCATAAAACATCACAGTTGAATATTGACATGAAAAAAAAAGTGCTGACATTGTTCTGATCTTCACAAAAAACCCACGGCGAGGGAAAATAAGACAAAAAAAAAAATACAATTGCAAGAGAGGAACAAAGCGATTTGTAAGGGAACATTTAGCGCAGCTGTCGGCCATTTGCTTCCTTCAAATATTTGTAAAGAAATATATGAGCATGATAATTATCTCCAAAGTGTCGAATGGGTAACGGCTGCCTAATGACTGGCACATACGGAGCTATTGAGGCAAACGAGGCGTCGGGCGCGGGGCACGTGTGTCTATTTACAGTGAGACACCTGTGATTGGGCGACTTGAGATTTACACCGAGAAAATTGCATAAAAAAAAAATCACTCCAGTCCTCAAATGGCCCCCCCCCCCTCCGAATTAAATCATCCACTTTGCTTCTAATGAGCAAATCTTCAACATTATCTTTTTCAACACTAAAAATGCCCAAATTATACGCCTTCCTAACGGGGCTAATGTGGCCATAAAGGGCAGGTTTAATGGAGCGACATTTGCACTCAGATTTGGGGCGAGTTGGAGCCGACGTTCCTCTCTTTGTTCCTATTTCATCCCCACTCGGCTGATTCCTTCGATTGTGCCGACGCCGGTAGAACACAATCGCATTATGTATTTGCTATAGATTTTCAATTATGGCCCAATAGTCATGATCCGCCCGGAGAGGCAGGGTGGGAGATACAGCCGCGCAGGGACTAATAGGCCCCCCTTGTTTGGTGACAGAGAGAGAAATGCATTTGTACCTAAAAACAAAAATATCTTAGTTGGGATCAAGTACAGGTACTGTTTTATTATTACAGAGAAAAGGGAATCATTTAACCATTAAATAAACCCAATAGGGCTGTTCTGCCCCCAATAAGGGGTAATTATATCTTAGTTGGGATCAAGTACAGGTACTGTTTTATTATTACAGAGAAAAGGGAATCATTTAACCATTAAATAAACCCAATAGGGCTGTTCTGCCCCCAATAAGGGGTAATTACATCTAAGTTGGGATCAAGTACAGGTACTGTTTTATTAATACAGAGAAAAGAGAATCATTTAACCATGAAATAAACCCAATAGGGCTGTTCTGCCCCAATAAGGGGTAATTATATCTTAGTTGGGATCAAGTACAGGTACTGTTTTATTATTACAGAGAAAAGGGAATCATTTAACCATGAAATAAACCCAATAGGGCTGTTCTGCCCCCAATAAGGGGTAATTATATCTTAGTTGGGATCAAGTACAGGTACTGTTTTATTATTACAGAGAAAAGGGAATCATTTAACCATGAAATAAACCCAATAGGGCTGTTCTGCCCCCAATAAGGGGTAATTATATCTTAGTTGGGATCAAGTACAGGTACTGTTTTATTATTACAGAGAAAAGGGAATCATTTAACCATGAAATAAACCCAATAGGGCTGTTCTGCCCCCAATAAGGGGTAATTATATCTTAGTTGGGATCAAGTACAGGTACTGTTTTATTATTACAGAGAAAAGGGAATCATTTAACCATGAAATAAACCCAATTTTATTTCCAAAGCATTTCAGTTTGGATTATTTTCCCTAGCGATGGGTAACCATTGGCAAAGATCCCATTAACACTATGGAAGGCTTTACAAGCCTTATAGTTATAGTTTCACCAAAAAAAATTGTCATTGGCAAAATGTGGAATTTGGCAGCGAATCCACGACTGGTGAAGTCACTACCCACATCCCCTCGTCCTTTGTTGCCATTACATTGCCCTTATGCGGGGCAGCTTCTCCACCAGCAGAGTACCTTGGGGCTGATTGATTAACCCTCAGCAAATATGCACCTGGATGGTAACCCATAGCAACCAATCAGGGATTAGGTTTTATCAGTCCGTTGCAGGTTGCCGTTTCAGAACAATGAAAGTTCTACAAGAACATCTAATGCTGTAGGCCCTTATTAATGGCTCTCACCCTACCCTACAAGCATCCTTGCTTTCAGACTTGAATAACGATGGATGGCTAATGGTCGGTGTATCGTTTTTCCTTTGACCGGCACAGCAACACATTCTTTTGCCAAATGATCCGCCCAGTTCCAGTACAGACCATTCCGAGTCAGGAAATAACGAGCTCTTTCTGTCACGGGAGCTGTACAAGATTCAACCATTTGTTTTGCTTTACTAACAAACATCAAGGGATTCAAGGGATGGATAACAATACATGGGAATGTTCCAGAATGTCAAGAGGCTACAGATGTTATTACAGGATTATTATTGGCCGCCTCTGTGGGTACCAATGTATTTAGTTGGTAAGGGGCACACACAATAGCTTCACTATACAAACTCTACTCTATATTGTAACATCATGTCTGTTTCAATAGTCAGAAACCTGTTAACCTTTAGCTATAAGATATCATGTGTATAAGTAGCCTTCCCCTATTACTGGTCCAGCTGTACCACATGACACATGGAATGGAGGTTAATGGTGGCCATACGTGAGCCAATTAGAGCTTCTTCCAGACCGAGTTGGCGACTTATTGAGGCCTGTCTGACTGATATGTTACTAAAAATTGGACAGATATCAGTTGCACATCACCCAAATGAGCTGATCAATGTGCCAAGTAGTTTGTATCATGTGTTCCATTAACTTCCAATGTAGAATCTTAATACAGAGCGCCAGTCAGGTAACTCCCACCTTGGCAGATTGCATTCAAATAAGTGAAAAAAGCATTTTTCATAGATAAGGGGTGGAGCCTGTAACAAGTAACTTATCTATGGTTTACTTGACCTTTACTCATACACGCAAGCAGCTTACAGCACAAATCTGAGTATTTAATTCTCAACAAGCAACTTACATTGTTATATACCTAGGGTGTAAGGAGGGAATAGAGAGGCAAATACCTTCATGAAGTCAAGAAACTGGCCATGGTCTCTACTACTAACACAAAACCTCTACAACAAATACGTGACCAAAACTGGTCCTAGAATGTACTTATAAAATAGGTAACACTCAAATGATCCACTTTAAACCCCACACTAGAGCTGGGACTAGGGGTGGGCAGAAGAGACGCTCGTCCAGGGCGCAATGGTGGGGGGCGCTAGGCAGGTAACTGTTCTTTCTGCCTACCCCTTAGCTCAGGGTCCTTCAGGATCATCAGAGGGGTCTATGGTTCTCATCACCCCTGCTCAGTGTTGGACTGGGGGTGCAGGGCCCACCATCTGTTCAACCCCCTTCACCCAAGCGTGTGTAAATTAAACTTACCTTCAGCGTGTCAGGGGATGGAGACCAGTGGCTCGGGGGAGCATCCGGTGGTGGTCGGGTCTGGGCTGGCACCGCCCACCAGGCTGCCCCCGCTCATCACTCCTACCCCAACTTGCCACCATGTATTCAAGGGGAGGGGGGCGATCACAGACGCTTTGCCTTGGGCACTGTTCCACCTAGGCCCGGCACTGCACCACACAGGGCTATAATAGAAAGTGTTGAATGTAGAAGACGGTAAGAACAAAGGCTGAATGTTATTGTTTCACAGCACTCACAATGCATTAGAGCCAGGAGTAATGTATATACGGACTCTTGGAATGTATTATGTATGTACCTATATAGCCCCCCTCTGTACCCCTCACCGTGGGCTCTGATAGTGCCGGCCGTATCAGACTTTGTAGCCGAGGCACAGACACAGCTCAATAACCTTGACCATCGCTTAATGCTACGAGGGGGATCCGACTGCTTCATTTGAAAAGGAAATTGATCAGTTTGTAATAAATACCCACTTGCGCGAGGTTATTGATAAAACAATATGATTTGCCTATTACTGATTTTCCCATGATACCAATCCTATTCCGCTTCCTTGAAATCCATAAAACTTTCCATATTCCCAAAGGGAGACCAATTGAATCAGGCAACGATCGACTCTTAGAAGTTTTCAGGATCAATGTGGAGCTGTTTGCGCCCCCCGTTGGCCAATGAGGTCGAGACGCGACTGAAGACGCCGCTGACTTTTTCTGACCACATTTCCCAGATTTATTTGTACGGCCGATATTGAATCCAGTTTGGATATGAAACCAGAACTCTATTGATTATTGTCGGACTGTCTGTCTACGGTTTCTCTACAACTGGAAAAAAAACTGGAAAAAAAAATTTATGAAAACAATTTCAGTAAAATATTTTACACTGGTTGTGAAGAAAAAAAAATACAAATTTGACAAGAGTTTTTGACCATTTGGTACAATTTTCTGGTTCTTCCAGAGCTGATAAAACTCTATGGAAGGGCAAAGACGATTTTTGGCCAAAAAACTCTCAACTTGAGATAAAGTCTTCAAAATATTAGATTGTAAGCTCTCCCGAGCAGGGCCCCGCCCCCATTCCCTCCTAACAGTGTGCAAGTGTATTATTCTCATTACATGGCAGCTCAGAAACCAGTGCATTCTGCATAAGAATGTAATAATCAGCCCTGTAGCATCAGCTTCTGTGGCAGATCAACCTCAACCCCTAAGCTCAGCTTCTCAGCAGCTGCCCAGAGCCCACTGAGCATGTCCAGTGCCACTGACACTTCTAACAGAATCCCAGATGGGGGGGGAGCTGCTTTGCACAATGTTGAAATCCTGGATCATTTCTACTATAGAGATGTTGAACCTTTAGGCTGGTGCAGTAAATGCAGGATATAAATGATGCCACTTCAAGCCAGAGACATTGTTAGGGTTTAGTTTCCCTTTACACAAACTTTTATGCACATTTTAGGCTCATCCGCCCAAATGTAAACAACCTATAACCCAGAATGTCAGTAGGGATCCTTTTATGTTGCTGAAGGACACAGAGTCTGGCAAATCTCTGCTTCTAAATACCCCAAAACAAACAGATTTGCCCTGACTTGGCAAGATAAGTACTTTATGCCATACTGTAATACTAATACGTTATCAGCACTGCATTTACATGTGCCTGCAAGGTGGCTGGGGTGGGCAGGTGATTGGAATTTTTGGATTATGTGGCTCTTAGTCCCCCTTCCCATATTGGGCTAATGAATTAGTATTTGGGCTAATGAATTAGTATTCAAACTAATGAATGAGTATTTGGGCTATTGGATTAGTATTCGGGCTAATGGATTAGTATTTGGGCTAATGAATTAGTATTTGGGCTAATGGATTAGTATTCGGGCTAATGAATTAGTATTGGGCTGTATCCCAGCATGCCGGCAGAAGCAGAGAGTTCCATGGACCATGTAACAAGCGGTTAGGACCCCCATAGCTTTGCGTTGCCGCTGGGCTAGTAAGTACTAATGCTCTGAGGCCACACAGTAAAAGATTATAAAAGACTTTATGTCTTGTCTGTTTCTTCTCGCTGCTCTTTCCCATTATTGTCGACCCTACACTGTAAGACCCCCAAGTGGGCCAATCACATGACCCTGGCCAAAGGTAACAATAGGCCCCCTACGTTTAATATCATTTTTAGCCTTTGCTTTCTCTTACTCTTTCCTGAACTTCCTTTAGTGTTTTCCTAGCACCGTAAGTGAAATGTATCTCTCCCGAGATGCCTCCGAAGCTGAAGCCGCTCTCTCCCATGGAGTCTTTTTTCTCACTTTGTTCCTATTGGGGAACAGCTCGTCCTATTGTGACTCACGACTAAAACACCTGCCGGATAATTTCACCTCCAGCTTCTTCTTTCAGTTCTGACTCTGATTTATTCTCCCCTTGGATAAAATTGCTCTTTTGCTCTGGTCAATTTATGGCTCATTTTGTTTTTAAAGGAAAACTATACCCCCAGAATAAATACGTAACCAACAGACAGTTTATATCATATTAAGTGGCCTATTAAAGAATCTCCCCAAACTGGAATATATATATCAGTAAATATTGCCCTTTTACATCCTTTCCCCTGAGCCGCCATTTAGTGATGGGCTGTGTGCTCCCTCAGAGATCAGCTGACAGGAAGTGATGCAGCTCTAACTGTAACAGGAAGTAGTGTGGGAGTAAAAGGCAGAACTCTGCCCATTCATTGGCTGATGGGGCCTAGCATGTATGTGTGCCTTGGCTTGTTTGTGTGCACTGTGAATCATATGATCCCAGGGGGCGGCCCTGGGAATCATTTAACCATTAAATAAACCTAATAGGATTGTTCTGCCTCCAATAAGGGGTAATTATATCTTAGTTGGGATCAAGTACAGGTACTGTTTTATTATTACAGAGAAAAAGGGAATCATTTAACCATTAAATAAACCCAATAGGGCTGTTCTGCCCCAATAAGGGGTAATTATATCTTAGTTGGGATCAAGTACAGGTACTGTTTTATTATTACAGAGAAAAGGGAATCATTTAACCATTAAATAAACCCAATAGGGCTGTTCTGCCCCAATAAGGGGTAATTATATCTTAGTTGGGATCAAGTACAGGGACTGTTTTATTATTATTACAGAGAAAAGGGAATCATTTAACCATGAAATAAACCCAATAGGGCTGTTCTGCCCCAATAAGGGGTAATTATATCTTAGTTGGGATCAAGTACAGGTACTGTTTTATTATTACAGAGAAAAGGGAGATCATTTTTCCTGTAATTCAGAGCTTTCCAGATAACAGGTTTCCGAATAACGGATCCCATACCTGTACCTGTATTTTGTAACATTTTGGGGCTCAATTACAAACCGCAGTGTACAAAGGGCTAAACCACATACTTTTTGCCCACAGTAAAATGTTTTGCCCACAATTCCATCATGCCTGCGGCCAAGTAGCACCTGTTGCAATTGCCCCCCCCCCCGGCAGCCAATAACATTCAAGCTGCTGCTACAAACACAGTTTCCTAGAGCCGCAGAAAAAGGGCCACACGTTTGCACTGAGCGGTGGAACAGGTGGAGCAACAGACTTTGCAGCCGCACAACCAGGGAATCCCCCCAGGTCCCCCGAGCACCGCGACGCAGAGCAATAGCAAAATGTATCCCAGCTGCCATTGTTATCCTTTTACCTCTCACAGCAGTTCATTTGCTCTCATTGATTTAGTTAAGCTGCACTGTCTCTAATTTCTTTACAGCTTGACCCAACAAAGCTTTACTTCACTGAGTCCCGACGCAGTTGATTCTCTGCCTCGTACGCATGGCCGGGCAAACTGAATGGAGGCCGGATGATAATGTGGGGCTTGGAACTAGGTGGGTAAATGATGCTTTGATTACACAGTGCTTACAGGGATTCAATAACAGGCGACTATTACAAACCTGGCTGCTATCTTCGCTCGGCCCCTTTTTAGCTCATTGCACAGTAAGGCTGGCAGCCATATGCACGGAGAGGAACAAAGCAAAACCATGGAAAATGAACATATTGCTTATTGGGCTCCTCTACAGGACAAATTAGACTTCTTTAATTGGGGGCCCCCTTCCTCCCACATTCTGTGGCCCGTGGATAGAAAGAGAACCTTAAGAAATTGGTCATAAACAGAAATTGCAATAGGCAAAGAGCGTATGAGAGTTAAAAGACTATATATTAGGGGAAATAGTGGGGGTCCTATACTGTATCCCCCAGATTTAAGGCTATGATGGTAAGTATCACTGATGCTACTCAGGGCTGCCATCATTTTTTTCTTGTACAGGTATGGGATCCCTTATCCGGAAACCCATTATCCAGAAAGCTCTGAATTACGGAAAGCCCGTCTCCCATAGACTCCATTTAATCAAATAATTTTAAAACTGATTTCCTTTTTCTCTGTAATAATAAAACAGTACCTGTACTTGATCCCAACTAAGATATAATTACCCCTTATTGGGGCAGAACAGCCCTATTGGGTTTATTTAATGGTTAAATGATTCCCTTTTCTCTGTAATAATAAAACAGTACCTGTACTTGATCCCAACTAAGATATAATTACCCCTTATTGGGGCAGAACAGCCCTATTGGGTTTATTTCATGGTTAAATGATTCCCTTTTCTCTGTAATAATAAAACAGTACCTGTACTTGATCCCAACTAAGATATAATTACCCCTTATTGGGGGCAGAACAGCCCTATTGGGTTTATTTCATGGTTAAATGATTCCCTTTTCTCTGTAATAATAAAACAGTACCTGTACTTGATCCCAACTAAGATATAATTACCCCTTATTGGGGGCAGAACAGCCCTATTGGGTTTATTTCATGGTTAAATGATTCCCTTTTCTCTGTAATAATAAAACAGTACCTGTACTTGATCCCAACTAAGATATAATTACCCCTTATTGGGGACAGAACAGCCCTATTGGGTTTATTTAATGGTTAAATGATTCCCTTTTCTCTGTAATAATAAAACAGTACCTGTACTTGATCCCAACTAAGATATAATTACCCCTTATTGGGGGGCAGAACAGCCCTATTGGGTTTATTTAATGGTTAAATGATTCCCTTTTCTCTGTAATAATAAAACAGTACCTGTACTTGATCCCAACTAAGATATAATTACCCCTTATTGGGGGGCAGAACAGCCCTATTGGGTTTATTTAATGGTTAAATGATTCCCTTTTCTCTGTAATAATAAAACAGTACCTGTACTTGATCCCAACTAAGATATAATTACCCCTTATTGGGGGGCAGAACAGCCCTATTGGGTTTATTTAATGGTTAAATTATTCCCTTTTCTCTGTAATAATAAAACAGTACCTGTACTTGATCCCAACTAAGATATAATTACCCCTTATTGGGGGGCAGAACAGCCCTATTGGGTTTATTTAATGGTTAAATGATTCCCTTTTCTCTGTAATAATAAAATAGTACCTGTACTTGATCCCAACTAAGATATAATTACCCCTTATTGGGGCAGAACAGCCCTATTGGGTTTATTTTGTGTTTAAAAGTTTTTTTAGTAGATTTAAGGTATGGTGATCCAAGTTATGGAAATACCCCTTATCTGAGAAACCTCAGGTCCAGAGCATTTTGGATAACAGGTCCCATACCTGGTTAAGCTCTGAAAAGCTTTTGAATGTCCTTCCAGTTAAATATTCCATTTATGACCCCATTAGACTACCCACTCTGCCTTTGTGCTGGGAGTTTATTACCCAGGGATTTATATTACAATAAAAAGCTTCTTTGGGAGGTGATAGTCAAAGGATATTTACTTATGTAAGTACAGTGTGCAATGCACATTTTTTAGATGCAATTCGCCATGTTTTTCCCCCAGAATGCACCATTTTTAAACCACAGTTCCAGCATAATTTTAGACACAACAGAAGCTGCAATTAGTTCAATTTGCTTTTGTGCAGAAAATTTTCTACATCATTATTTCCAGTGCTCAAAGTCAAAATGACGTTTTGATGTTATTCTGTAAGTGCAAGTATGCTGTGTATATCGATGGAACCCGCCATGGGAGCCCTAAAGCAAAGTCCTGCATGGCTTCAGTTGGGCAGACCCATCCTGGAAGTGATGTCACCAGTGGGTGGAAGTGATGTCACTCTAGAGGTAGATAAAGAAGGTTTATACCTTCATATAAACATGTAAAGCTGCCCCATACACGTTAAGATCCGCTCGCTTGGCGAGGTCGCCAAGCGAGCGGATCTTCTCCCGATATCCCCACCTACAGGTGGGCGATATCGGGCGAACTTAGACTAATTTGGTCGTTTAGCCCTGGGGCAAACAACCGAATTATAACGACGGTAATGGGTGCAGTCGGTTCGGGGACTGGATCAACGAGCTGATAAGGTTTCCTATCCGATATCCAGATATCGGTTGGGCAGGCCCGTCGTTAGTCCCCATACAAGGGCCGATAAGCTGCCGAATCGGTCTAAGGGACAGATGTCGGCAGCTACAATTGGCCGTGTAACAAAGCAGCAAATGTACATTCAGATTAAATACGTTCTAGAAACAAATTGATCCCCCGTCTGTGCTTCCCGTGTCTGTGATTCCTTCCCGTGTCGCATGTTCAGTGTGGGGTTTATTATCAAATGTACAGAGCATGGAAATATCAATTTCCACCTTTACAGCGGAATAATTTATATGGCCATCAGTAGGTGCCTGCAGCATCGGCAGAGTTGGAATGTTTCATGGATTTTACACTACCTATAAAAAGGCGCGGATGGGCTGCAAGCAGTCCCTTCTCTCCTGGACGAGGCTTTGACATTGAGCGTAATGTGGAATTAGACGAGCGCCTCCTGATGAAGCCGTATTTTAGGGTTGTTTCGCTCGACACATTAGCTCAACTAGTCATGATAGGGAATCCGATGGCTTTTATGATATCAATTAAATTAAAACTGCTCGTGTTCCTGCATAGACCTTCTTAAAGATCACAGTATTTTGTTGGAATGATATATCACAAGAATTTATCATTTTGCAGAGAGAAATTATAGGGCCGTGTGGAGAAAAAAAAAAAAAAGTGGTCAAGGAATTAATTCATTTTAATTACCGGACAAAAAGGTGCCCTTGTCATTGAGAATGTTCCGTGACACAGAGGAGCTATTAGCTTTAGTTCCGTGTTCCAGAAGAAAAAGGAGAGGTTTGTCGGAGCCCAGAGTAAGATGGAGAACATTAAAGATGTCAAAATATCAACTTAATTGGACGTGAATCTTCTCAAATCTTCTCAAAGCCGGCAGATGTGGGGCTGACCTCCTTAGTGAGGTTCCAGCCTAGGTCAGGGGACCCAGTTAGAGTTTAGTTTTGATGCATTGTTTCTGAACTTTGATCTCAGATTCCCAACCAGTGACACGTGAGCAACATGTTCCTCACCACTCCCTTCAATGTCGCTCCCAGTGGCCCCAAAGCTGTTGCTCATTTGTAAATTATTGGTTTGAAGACAAGCTTTGGAGATATAAAGACAAAAGACAGGCTATACATGGAGTAACCAAATACCCAATCATGGCTCCTAGTTGGAAAACCTCAGGAACTTTTTTCATGCTTGTTTGACTCCCCAAATTTTACATTTGAATGTGGTTCTCAGGTAAAAAAGGTTGGAGGACCTCTGTCTTAGATAGTCCAGAAAGCCCAGCCTAAAGATGAACTAGGGTGGTATGTGGGGGGAATGCTCTTATAGAATTTGTATTATTATCCCATTGGCTTTATATAATGAACAAGGGGCAGAAGTCCCAAAACCACTAAGTTAGAGACAACTCGCTGTTTATTAATGTTAGAAAAGGGGACTTTTCTTTTGGTGTCTTTGGTCAGAATTGTCTTTGGTTGTGGTCAAACCTGTGCCAAAACAGATTTTGCCCTTTGTTTATATACAGTAAGACTGTCTGACCTAGTGCCTTCTTTAACAGTTGAAGGACAACAGGTGGGAGAAGAAATATAAAGGGCGTCATGTAATAGGAGGCACAAAATCTTTTACAGCTCTAAAAAACCCATAGTGAATAAGCAGGTAGCATTTACTGGTCAGCTGTTTCAAAGCAAACATTTGATTGGTTGCTATAGGTAAGTAGGCCTGTGCAAATATTACATTTGTATTAAATATAAGTATATTGTTATCTTTTTTGTACAAAATCCGAATCGGAAAAAATAAATCTGGTTAGTAAATGCCCCCCTGGTATCCCCAACTCTTCGTACATACACCTTCTCCATATACGATGCCTTGGGGAGTCACCATTTTGGACCACCCCCTTCAAAGACAACTGTATTATTTTAATCAGCTAGCTGTATCTGCAGCGTCAGGGTTACAGATATATATACATTACTGATTTCAAGCACGTTGAATACTCAAAAGGATAATAAATAATATAACACAACTTTTCCCAAAAAGCCTAAAACCTGACCCAAAAAGTCTCTCCTACCCTCATACACAGCTTTAGGGAAAATGTTGGTTTTACTTGCACAATTCCTATTACACAAAGAAAATAGACATATTCTCAAAGCCCCAAGGAAGTTGGGTTGGACTGGGCCGCCGGGGCACCGGGAAAATACCCGGTGGGCCCGGCCCTCGTGGCAATTCCCTTGCTGTCGATGTCCTCACAAATGCGCATTCAGGGAGGACGTCCAGTGGGGGCCCCTGCGGGGGGGTTAGGGGTGCACGGCGGGAGCCAGTCTGACCCTGGTCGACAATAGCAACCAATTAGCAGGTAGATTCGAACAGACTAGAAACTGGACCATGAAAGCAAAGACCTGATTGGCAGTTTAGCACTGATGTTCATAAATAAGCCCTACTGTCTCTTCGCTCTTCCAATATCCACTGCTATCTCCGGTCTTCAAGCATTTTCTCTTGCTCTCGTACAATGATGCCATTTACACCGTATATGTTTGATGGCCCTTAGGATAACGCATGAAGCAGCTGCCATAACCTGACAAGAAAAGAGACAGCTGCTCCTCAAGGTGATATTCAACCCTGACCTTTCTGTAGTGTTGCGTTAGTGGTCATCCATCATATGGTCACTCTCCGAGCAACGGCAGCCATTTAACAACCAGCCAACGTCGCCCATTGATTGTATTGACTGAGATCGGCATCTGACAGATGAGGGGGGGGGGAAAAAAGAGATGCTCCATAACTTGAACCCGAGGCGAGGACTTTCAAAGTTAAACGCAGAAATTAAAAGCTGCTCAATGAGTGATGGGATCGATTTCTTGTCAACGGACCAAAATTATGTTTAAGAATGAACGGGTTATTTATCCGTGGTTTTTGGAGTCGCTGCTAGCAGTTACTGACTGGCGGGATCAATAGGATAGATACAGACCTGCAACCGTTGTAAATTGTGTTCAATGCTTGCGTTGTTGGTGGAGGACCCTGCACTATTAGCTACAATACTTGCATTTACTCTTGGCTGCAAATAGGTTTCCCTCTGAGGAACCTAGAGTGCTGATTGGAGCCTATTCAGTTTGATCAACAGCCAATGGCAGTCATTCCTGTTCATGCACCATGTTGCTTCCTTTGTGCAAAGTGATGAGCGAATCTGTCCTGTTTCGCTTTGCCGAAAAATTTGTGAATCTTTCAAAAAATTTGCAGAACGGAGAAAAAATTTGCAAAACAGTGAAAATGTTGCGGCTATTCTTTTGTTGCCCGCGGCTATTTTTTTGTCGCGTGGCTTTTCGTTTGTCACCCGCGACTATTCTTTTTTGACGCGCGACATCCACAAAACAATCCGCCAATGGCGAAACACGGAAATTCGCCGAAAATCCGTGCCTGGCAAAACATTTTGCCCATCACTAGCAAAGATACAATAAACATCCCTGGAAGAATAAAAGCAGCTAATATCTCCTTGTCTTGTATAAATACACAGAGGTGTAACGACTGCAAATCCACAGTTGGTTTGGCTCATTTCAATAGATCCAGCTAAAAGCAGCCCATCTTCCTGCTTGGGAGTCCCCTCTTCCCAGCCAACATGGAAGATTCCAAATTTTCTTGAGCACTAAACACTTGAAAACGTCTGGTCTTGTTGGGTAAATTTTGAAAACTCAATGCAAAACCAATGTAAGCTTTGTGCTTATGAATTCACGCACTATTTTTGTTGATTTTTTTTAGTAAATGTGAGTTTTTTTTCCAAAATTCAATCTAAGAATTAACTGGATTGAGTTTATTTTGTGGTCATGCTTTTTTTCTCCTCAATTGCTAGCATAGTTACAAAGAAATTGAATCTAAAAAATCTTTATTCATTTACAAAAAAGTCTCCATTGCCACTAAAATCACATTATAAATTACCACTTATGCGCTTTGGGTCCCGCGGGAGAAAAGTGCTTTACAAATGTTTCGTTGTTGTTGTTAGAAAAACTTGAACAACAAAACAGCTTGAATGTTGACTCTGCACCTCCCACCGACTGATACAGAAGCTCCTCAGATTTTAGCTTCTGAATTTTTCATTTGAATGGAGATTTTATTTTATTCTCTATTGATAAATCTTCAAAATTCAAGTTCAGGAAACTCAAATTCCAATATATTCCAATTCAGATTCAAATTCTGATAAATAAATATTACAGAATTCAAATGGAAATGTATTATATCTAAGGAGCACGTTTATTCAAATTTGAATTTCGGTTTTGCTAAGATTTGAGCTGCAGCAAAAAATTTTAAATTTGAAGATTTTGTGGAAGATTTTGCTTCATAAATTAATGTAATTGGGTTTATAAAATTCAAGGTTTTTTTCTTAAATATGATAGTGGGAGACTACAGTGTAGTGATGAGCGAATCTGTCCCGTTTAGCTTCACTGTAAAAATTTGGCGAGCATAAAAATATTGGAGTCTGTGTAAAAACAAAAAATGTTTGTGTGCGACAATTTTTTGTGCCAGGTGCCATTTTTGTTCAAGCCCACGACAATTTTTTTTTACACAGACTACAATTTTTACACCCATTTTGAGAAATAATCCACCAATGGTGAAACGTGGAAATTTGCCACAAATCCATGGTTAGCGAATTATTTCGCCTATCACTACATGGCAACAATTTTTATCACACCAGCGACATTTTTTTTTTACGCTGACTACAATTTTTATGCTCGTTTTGCGAAATAATCCGTCAGTAGTGAAACGTGGAAATTCGCCACAAAACCATGCCTGGTGAATCATTTTGCCCATCACTACGCGGCAAAAAAAATTTTGTTCCGCGTACCATTTTTTCAATGCGCGACAATTTTGTTTTACGCGGACTACAGTTTTTATGCACGGAAATTCGCCACAAATCCATGCCAATTTTTTGTGCCGTGTACCATTTTTTTTCACGTGCGTGACAATTTTTTTTTTTTATGTCAACAAATTTTTATGCAGTTTTGCAAAATAATCCGCCAATGGTGAAACGCGGAAATTCGCCACAAATCCATGCCTGGACAATTATTTTGCCCATCACTACTCAGGTGCTTTTATTCCAGCCAATCATTGGGAAAGAGAAACCCCCGATACACGCATGGAGGCGGCGCCCGCAGGTCACAGCGCTACTTTGCATGCAGGGAAAGCCAATAAATTCAAATAGACAGACATTGTACGTTTGGCAAAGCTCCATCTAAAGAGGCTGATTGATCCATTAGATAAAGTGTCCGTTTCCCTTGGAATCTCAGATGTAATGAAGACATACAAGCCGGCACTCCGTGTAGTAACAATATCAGTTATCATCATAGATCGATGGCGTTTTTTTGCTTTTGCTCTGAGAAATGAATGTTGAAATTCCGGCTGTTTGTACAGGAAAGTGGAGGTTCGGTGTTACACAATGGAAAATCCCTGTCTCTTAACGGAAAGATACTAAAATAACTGCTACTAAACATATCGGCAACTTTTCAGTTGGTCTTCATTGCTTATTTCTTATAGTTTTTAAATTATTTGCCTTCCTCTTCTGAATCTTTCCAGCTTTCAAATAGGGGTCACTGATCCCGACAGCCAAAAACTATTGCTCTGTGAGGCTTCAATTTTATGGTTATTGTTACTTTTTATAGCTTATCAATCTCTCATTCAAACCACATCCTAGTTACTAAGGTAATTTACACCCTAGCAACCAGATAGCTGCTGAAACTCCAAAACTGGAGAGTAGTGATGGGCAAAATAATTCTCCAGGCATGGATTTGGGGCAAATTTCCACATTTTGCCATTGGCACATTGTTACACAAAATGGGTGCCAAAATTTGACGTGCGTGGCATTTTTTTACTACTCCCGCCATTTTGTTTGATTTTTTGACGCGCAACATTTTCGCCGTTTTGCCAATCTTTCAAAAGATTTGCGCATTTTCCAGTGAAGCGAAATGGGACAGATTTGCTCATCACTACTGGAGAGCTATTGAACTAAAAATAATTAAAAACTAAAAATAATAAAAAATGAAGACCAACTGCAAATTGTCTTGGAATTTTACTCTCTACATTATACTAAACATACATTTTTATAAATGAAATTCATTTTAGACACGGATAAGATAACATTTTCGAAATATGAACATTGTGGTGTGGTGACTGAGCCCCTTGTGATTCACTATGGGGCACATTTGCTAATCCACGAATCCGAATCCCGAATGGGAAAAAATCGGATTGGAAACTAAAATTTTGCGACTTTTTCATCGCTGTTGCAATTTTTTCGTATTTTGCCCAATTTTTTCGTCGGCATCACGACTTTAGCGTATTTTGTGCGACTTTTTCGTCACCGTCGCAATATTTTCGTATTGAGCTATTGTAAACGGCAGAAAAACCAATCCGATTTTTTCGCGACGGCGACGAAAAAGTTGCGGAAAATATACGATAAAGTCGTAATGACGACGAAAAAGTCGTGAAAATACCGATCATTATGAAAAAACGCATTCGGACACTTTTGGACGTTCGTGGATTAGTAAATGTGCCCCTAAGATACTTCATTTTTTTATTTTTGTATTATTTTTCATTTTTTTGCCTTCATTTTCTGTGGAAAGGAAAGTGTCGCCGTTCCCAAAGAGATCTCAGTGGCGGCTCCATTGATCATTCACAGGAATCAGCCTACGGATGGGAGTCGCTGCCTATTGATTCTGGTAGATCTCCTGCATTGAGCTTCGGTACCTTTGCCAATAAAACCCATATTCCGCATCTCTCCGTGATAAATATAAATCTAATTACAGATAGAAAAACCCTGGGAAATGGTTAAACTCTTCTTTTTGAAAAAAAAAAATCTTAATACATAATTTTTCAAGCTGTAAATTGGCAGCACATAAAAGCTGCGGGGCAGAAAGACAAGGGAATGACAGAGCGGCGAGATGAGTTCAAGTGCATTGACTTGGAAACTGGGTAAAGTTTAGGGTTAGCGGCTTATATTCCCCCCCGGGGCCCCCGGCTATCAGAGCCCCAGGGTGGAACAATGATTCCTCTTGCACTTTCATTATAGGTTTGAAGCCAATGTTCTGTTTGCCGGACTCATAAACGGAAAATGTCATTCCATTAAAAGAGACTTTTTCAAGACATAAAAAAATATTTTTTTTCTTCCACTTTCACACGTGCGTTACTAATATAGTAAGTGCTGTATTTGTTAGATAATAAAGCCGCCTTCTTTCTGCTAATTGGGAAAATAATGATCTTAATGAAGGCTACTAATGATGAGTAGTGATGGGCGTAATAATTCAGCAGGCACGGAATCACGGCGAATTGCCACGTTTTCCTGTTCAGACTGTTTGCGAAACAGTCGCGTGCATCATTTTTTTCCATTTCGCAATGAGCGAATCTGCCCCGTTTGGCTTCACCGAAAAATTCAGAAGTCTTTCGAAAGACGGTGAAGATTTTGTGAAACAGCGAACGATATATTTGCCATTTCACAAAATTTTCACCATTTTTCGTCATTTCTTTTTTGACTCGCACAAAATTTTCACTGCTTTTTATCACTTTTGTGCAACGATTTATTTGACGTGCGTCATTTTTTTTCTGTACGCGACAATTTTTTTTTGACGCAGGGAAAATTTTTTTGTTGTGCGGCAAATTTTCCCATGTTGAATTTTGTTGCCTGTTTCGCAAAACAATCCGCCAATGGCGAAACATGGAAATTCGCCATGAATCGATGTCTGGTTAATTATATCGCCCATCACTAGAGATTATATGTTTATGAATAAGCTGAATTTTTGTTAAGGAGGGTTGTGGTCCAGACTGCACTTTACCCATGTAAAAGAAAATTTGCGTCTGATATTTTTGCCAAATATTGAATATAAAAATTTGATCAAATGAAAAAAAATAACAAATCTCATTCATATTCGCAATGGACCTACAAACCCTTATAAAAATTTGAAAAACTTGAAGAGTTTGAATTCATAAACTGCATACATTTTGCTTACAGCAACTCCCATTGGCTTCTATATGAACTGGCTTTTAGATGCTGACATTTGGGAGTTGGATCACTGCATAAATGTTAATTTGAGCATTGATAAATCCTTCTCTATACGTCTGTGCGGCTTGACAAGTAAACAAAGCTTCTTAGGGGTCTCTGCCATAGATTTTATTGTGGTATTGGCTATAACCCCATCATGGTAGCCCTAAACCATAGGAGTAATACACAGACAGATAGATACACATACATAATACTGATAGATTGGTAAGAGATACTGAGATACCATAGATAGAGGGATAGATAGAGGGACAGACAGACAGACAGATAGATAGATACAGTAGATGACAGATAGATAGATAGATAGTTAGATAGATAGATAGATAGATAGATAGACCAATAGATAGATGGATGGATAGATAGATAGATAGATAGATAGATGATAGATAGATACGTAGATGATAGTTAGATAGATAGATAGATAGATAGATAGATAGATACAGATAGATGATAGATAGATAGATAGATGATAAATAGATACAGTAGATAGATAGATAGATAGAGAGAGAGATAGATAGAGAGATAGATAGATAGATAGATGATAAATAGATACAGTAGATAGATAGATAGAGAGAGAGATAGATAGAGAGATAGATAGATAGATAGATAGATGATAAATAGATACAGTAGATAGATAGATAGATGATAGATAGATACAGTAGATAGAGAGATAGATAGAGAGATAGATAGATAGATAGATAGATAGATGATAAATAGATACAGTAGATAGATAGATAGATAGATAGATAGATAGATAGATGATAGATAGATAGATAGATGATAGATAGATAGATGATAGATAGATAGATTGATAGATAGACATGAAACATCCATGTGCTATTGGCAGTGTAATAACTGTCTATCTTATTGCCTAATGGGAATTAATGTTCTTATTTATGCACCTTGTTTTCTGTATACAACTTTTATTACTCTGCGCGACGGAGAATAAATTCTGTATCATAAATAACAGATAAAGGGATGTTTTAGTAAGAAGAGTGTGTACTTTTGGCTAAAAACCATGAACCTTATTTACTCATGTAAAGCCGTTTGCCTTACACCAGGAAATGGCAGGTGTTGCATATAGAGCTCCTTAGTAGGGAAGCCCATATACCCCGGCCACTGTAACAGGTACATGCAGTGAGCCAACCTGCCCCAGCCTTCTCTGATGCAGGGCACAAAATGGCACAAATGGACACAAGGCAACATGGACCTGCTGGTAATTCTACCGGCCCCTTGGCAAGTTGGCAACTGACTGAAAGAGATATAAATGCCATTATTGCCCCAGAAGTGATACAATTTGCATCTTGGCGTCCATTGATAAATGAGTTCCAATGGTCTCACAACGCGTTTCACTCCTCCTATTAATTTATAGCTACTCATGTGCTCAGCAGAGAAAATGTATTTTGTGCATCACAGAATGAATCAGGGTAGGGTAGTGGAAAGCAACACCAAGGGGGGGTATTAACTAATGTTTGTATTTTATTTTTTTTTCACAATATGTGTTGTTTTGCTCCAAGATCCAAAAGAAAAACTCATCTAAAAGCTGTCGAGGTCCTGTAGAAGTCAATGAGCAGCCTGTTTCCAACTGGAAGATCTTCTTTAGCTTCATGGTATTATATTATATTCGGATTTTTCAGATGCTGCAATCACTGAAAAACGCGAATCCAGGATTCAGTTGGGGATTTGGCAAAGATTCTGCCTTTTTCAGCAGAAATCGCATTCAGCCGAATCCCAGCGTCTTGCGGAACCAAATCCGAATCCCTAAAATCACGTGACTAGTGAGGAGCAAAATGTTTTGGCAGGCACGGATTCGCTGCAAATTTCCACGTTTCGCCATTGGTGGATTGTTTTGGAAAATGGGCACAAAAAATTTCTGCAGAAAAAATTTGGCATGCCACCAAAATTTTTTTTGAAGTGCATCATTTTCATGTGTCGCTAATTTTTCAACAAAGAGAAATGGATCAGATTCACTCATCGCTACATGCGGCTTTTGGTTACATGAACATGAAGGTAAAAAATGTTTGAGCATGCCTTTCCTGCAGCTTCTATTTAACTGTTCCGTAGCCATAATTTCCATTCGGAGTCCGAATCTTTCACAAAGCCGAATCTTTCACAAGGCCGAACCCAAAAATAATGGATTCGGTGCATCCCTACTAGACATTTGTGGGTTTTAATGGAAATGAGTTTAGTTGTGGTTTCAAAAAACCCTAAATCCAAAATCTAAAGGTGCCCATACATGGGCCGATTCTAGCTGCTGATATGGGTCCCTTAGACCAATGCGGCAGCTAATTGGCCCGTGTATGGGCACTACCGACGGACCTGAAATCAGCCAGATATTAATCAGGCAGGTTAAAAAATCTAGTTGGATTGGAGACCGCATTGGCTCGTTGATGCAGTCCCCGAACCAACTTTGCCTGTACCCGTCGTTACTATACCCGGCCAAACGACCGAGTTAGCCTGGATTCTCCTGATATCGCCCACCCGTAGGTGGGGATATCGGGAGAAGATCCGCTTGCTTGGCGACATCGCCAAGCGAGCGGATCTGAAGGCGTATGGGTGCCTAAAGGGCTTCCAAGTCATACATCAGCGTGCAATGGCTTCCTGGTAGTCCTACTTGCACCTGGACCACCCCTGAGCATTGAGGGACTATATGTCCCCCCTCAGCAACACTGTAGTAATAGGTGTAGAGGCTATTCATGTGCCTTAGGCTACACTCTATTGTGACTGTTCCACACATATGTACAGCACATACACACTCTGCCCCGCTATTACCTGTGAATGTTCTGTTTATTTAAAAAAGCGTATCTGACTCATACGTTCTGCGCTATTATTATTATTAGGAAAAGTGATACCCTAGTCCCATCCTCCAGGCTCTGTCACTCACAGGAAAATGATCTCCTCACAGCTGGAGACTCTTCCCACCCTGGAGAGGAAGCCCTCCGTGTCAGGCTGTCGGACTGTGAGGTTACCATTAATCCCAGGTCTCATATTCACAGCACCTGCTTCCTTCTGCCAATCACGCGTCCCTCTCGGTATGAATAGCTCAATGGTGAAACACACACATACATACACCCACATACACACACATACACACACACATACAATAGAGAATGATAATGGAAGGGTTTCCGGCAGTAATAGGTACGGAGTTATGGTAACATTTAACCCAACTGGACCAGAACTTCTGTGACTGACCTCATCCAGTGTAGCCCGAGACACCCATCTCTGTAGGGTACACACGCATCTCTAAATGGTTCTGCCTTTCTTCTTTTGTTTTCTCTTGGTTCTAAAGTTTGTATCCATCTTTCTCTCTTTCATTGCATTCTCCTTTGTCAATTCTTTTTGGCTGAAGGTCTACAATTCTTATCCTGCTGTGACTGCCCCTCATCCTCCCCCAGCGACTGTGGTAAAGACCTTGGAAGCCCCCCAGGGAACCTTCTCTTTGGCTTATTTCTATGATAGCTCTATCCTTTTTTTTTTGTTTATTTTCCTTTTATCTCTCCAGTTCTGTCTTTCTGTTCTCCCCCCCTTGATCATCTTTTGTATTGATATCTCTCTCATATCCATGGGGTGATATACACTGCCAACTTGTCCCCCCCAGACCCAGTTGGCAGCTTATTGACCTTCCTCACTGCCTGTCTGATATTTAGATGAAAACTGGACGGATATCAATCAGGCAGTCTAGAAAATCCCGTTGGATTTCATTCATCCCATTGATGAGGTCCTTTCCCAACTGGTTTGCATAGTCCTGCATTATGATTCAGTTGGTGGCAGGATGGCCAAACTGGGCCAGCTACTTGCCCAGCTTTACTGCTCCTCATCCATCATCCCACCCCTAATGTATATATCTTATTTCTTCTTGATTTCTTCTCTCTATCCCAGGGGTCGAGAACCTTTTTGGCTGAGAGAGCCATAAACACCACATATTTTAAAATGTAATTCTGTGAGAGCCATACAATATGTTTGGCCGCGGATGCTGCGGAGCAAGGTAGGGTGGGTGCCAAGGATGCCGGATGTGATGCGGAGGAGGGCATGGCCTGCACTCGGTGGATAGAAGATGTGTTCTAAGGCTTAGAACACGTCTTCTATCCGCCGAGCGCAGGGGCAAGGTAGGGTGGGTGCCAAGGATGCCGGATGTGGATTCGAAGCGGAGGAGGGTGTGGCCTGCACTCGGTGGATAGAAGATGTGTTCTAAGGCTTAGAACACGTCTTCTATCCGCCGAGCGCAGGGGCAAGGTAGGGTGGGTCCCAAGGATGCCGGATGTGGATTCGAAGCGGAGGAGGGTGTGGCCTGCACTCGGTGGATAGAAGAGGCTTAGAAGGCTTAGAACACGTCTTCTATCCGCCGAGCGCAGGGGCAAGGTAGGGTGGGTCCCAAGGATGCCGGATGTGGATTCGAAGCGGAGGAGGGTGTGGCCCATTATTTTTTTTATTAAAGATTAGGCAGCGAGCCAGATGCAGCCATCAAAAGAGCCACATCTGGCTCCCGAGCCATAGGTTCCCTACCCCTGCTCTATCCAAATACTTCTCCCCTTTACTATTTTTCAGGTTCTTTCCCTCACGTTCCTGCTATATTGGGTTTCCATTCTCCTTCCCACCATATTTTCCCCTTTTCTCTGTTTGACAACAAACATAAATATCAATATATATGTAATGCTCCCATCTAAGTATCTATTTCTCTATCTTTATCCTTCATATGGTGCAAGCCTGTCTGTTGGATATATATCTCTATCCTCTGTCTATTTCTAAAGCAACTGAACCATTTTCTTTTAAATTGAGGTCAGGAGGCTACAAAAGCCGGAAATGCCCTGCGCCTCTCTATGGACCAGTTAAATGTACTAAAGATAACTAATAAAGCAGCCCTGCAGGAATGGGAATACCGTGCAAAGTAGAACCCTTTCCCTTAATGTTAATGCCCCACACGCCTGCATATAAAGCCTGTCATGGGCCCAAATTAACATCATTCAATGCCGCGTTTCAATGGGGAGAATGATTTATATAAATGATCTTGATTTCTCTTTTTAATTATTGCTTAGAGGCCCTATTTCCAATGTATCATATAGTTACCCAGCTGGTAGCAAATAAGGCAGCGGGGCAGCGGCGCATTAAGCGCAAGATTTATGAAGCTATTGTCTATAAAACAATGCCCCTATATTTAGCTGCCTCCTGCGGGAGGTGCCCCATAGAGCCAAAGGTTACGCCGCTCGGGTCAGAGGTCGCAGTCACCGGAGAGTAATAGAGATTAAATATTTCCATACCATTTCTTTTGTGCCTGAAATTCATAGATTTTAATTAATTTATTGAAATGGCTTTGCATTATTTTTTTTTTCGTGCTTTCCGTGTAATCTAATTGAACCGTTGCGTTACTTAGCATATTGATTTGAATGTAGTGCGGACAATAAGGGTTTTGTTTGTTTGTTTTGCAAGATCCACTTATCCTCCCCGGGTGGAGCGCCACATAGTCCCTACCCGCCTACCCCCTCCATTATAGGTCATAATTGGGTCTGTATTTCAATATTTATTGTGAGCTTATGAGTTAATGTACAGTTTCTATATGTTTAATCTCAGTTGCCCTGGCCCAGAGAAAATAGCCATTCTGCCCAACCCTTATATTGCCCCTCTGGATACAGAAGAGAAATGTGGAAGGGTATTACGCCAGGGGCCCACCAGGAACCCTTAAGGTCCCCATACACCTTCAGATCCGCTCGCTTGGCGATGTCGCCAAGCGAGCGGATCTTCTCCCAATATCCCCCACCTACGGGTGGGCGATATCAGGAGAATCCAGGCTAATTCCATCCCATTTGGGGTCCTGGGGCCAAACGATCGAATTATAATGACGGGTATAGGAAAAGTCGGTCCAGGGACCGCATCAACAAACCGATGTGGTCCCCGATCGAACAAGATTTTATAACCTCCCCGATCGAGGTCTGGGTGATTTCAGGCTAGATATCGGTCAGGCAGGCCCATCGTTAGTGCCCATACACGGGCCGATTAGCTGCCGAATTGGTCTAAGGGACAGATATCGGCAGCTAGAATCGGCCCGTGTATGGCCACCTTTAGACCACAGGGCTACTCTCCAAGCTATTTTCTCCTTCTCACTTTCTTTACATGCAAACATCCACTTGTGACCACAATGATGTTAAAATCCTGGAAAAACAATGCATTAAGGGAAAGAAACCACTCAATGACCACAATGTCACCTTTGATGTAGACCTACAGGACTGATGTTTATTTTCACTACCAAATTATATTAAAAAGAGGCCAGTGGAGTCACTGGTGAGTCTGGGGTAGGGCCACATCCAGCCCATGGGCCTTTGGTTGAGCAGCTCAGGTCTAACAAAGACAATGAAACAGCTCTGCAGCAACGGCTCATTCTTGTTTTCTTGCTATCAATGCAGCTTGCAATCTCCATCCCAGCACCTGATCTGGGAACCAGCACTTATATTGTAGTGTCACCCACTGTGACCTACAGCACTTATATTTGCCTATTTGTGTCTGTAAGTTACCCTCCCATATAGATTGTAAGCTCTACGGGGCAGGGACCTCCATCCTCTTGTGTCTTTGACTCCTAACTTATTGCAACTGTACCTTGTATTTATTTGTATTTATTGTTACACTGTGTATTTATCTATTATCATAATAACCCCCTGTTTGTATTAATGTATTCTACTGTACAGCGCTGGGTACATAAGTAGCACTTTATAAATAAAGATATAAATACATACATACATTTAGTGCCCCCTCGGAGCTGGTGATGGGGCGGCACATTTGCAGGTCCTTATGCTGTATCAGCCTGTCAGTCTGCCTTAGAATAAAATGTCTTATTGGTAATTATGTTTTGATCATACAGTATATGATAAATGAATATGAATATGTTAGCAGAGCTGCACTACATGTCTGAGCTAATGTGCTAATCAATACGATATACTGGCCGCACAACAAACTCAATCTGCTCTGCCTTCAACGGCACGGAGGGTTAGGTCTGTAACCTTCCTATTAATATTGCCAACTGACTGACACATACGTGTGTAACACGCAAGCATGACACAGCCACACACACATATACATGCAGACACAAACTGACATGTTAGGGCTAACAGATAGACACAGTCACACAGAGATACAATAAGAGCCACTCAAACACATGTAGGGGACCCATTGGGTTAATTTGCCCCTGCTGCTCAGAAAGTCCTCAGTCAGCAGCCTATGCCCTTTGGGAGAGAAGTGCACCCCAGTGGGCCAAGGGTAATTTACCAGTCCCTAGTGTATAAAAGGGAACATGTGCATAGCTTCTTTCTGGACCTGTACGAGGGCTTGTGGTGAAAGCAGACCCCAATATCTGAAGAGAAGAGGTTGGACTAAAGTAAGCATTCCATAGAGAAGTAAGGATATAGTAAGGATATCAGAGAGCCCATGAGTGAGAGTTAGCAGATAACAGACTAACACATAATACCCCCATGGGTGTCAGCTAGTCAGGGCTAGTGAAGAGAAGTAGTTCTAAGTTCCACCAAAAAAGGGGTTAGAATTCCCCAGCTAACTCCCACCTGAGTAGGAACTTCAGTGCCGTAGGGTACAGAGTAGAATACATCCCCCGGGGAAATGCTGAATATATCTGTTACACTTGGGTTAGCACCCGTGGTGACATTAAACGTTGATGTGCCTGATATATTAGGGCTCATTTATATCCACAAGTAACATAGTAACATAGTAAGTTGGGTTGAAAAAAGACATACGTCCATCAAGTTCAACCATAATGCCTATACCTAACCTGCCTAACTACAAGTTGATCCAGAGGAAGGCAAAAAACCCCATCTGAAGCCTCTCTAATTTGCCTCAGAGGGGAAAAAATTCCTTCCTGACTCCAAGATGGCAATCGGACCAGTCCCTGTATCAACTTGTACTAAGAGCTATCTCCCATAACCCTGTATTCCCTCACTTGTACTGAGAGCTATCCCCCCTACCCCTGTATTCCCTCACTTGTACTGAGAGCTATCCCCCTACCCCTGTATTCCCTCACTTGTACTGAGAGCTATCTCCCATACCCCTGTATTCCCTCACTTGTACTGAGAGCTATCCCCCCTACCCCTGTATTCCCTCACTTGTACTGAGAGCTATCTCCCATACCCCTGTATTCCCTCACTTGTACTGAGAGCTATCCCCCATACCCCTGTATTCCCTCACTTGTACTGAGAGCTATCCCCCTACCCCTGTATTCCCTCACTTGTACTGAGAGCTATCTCCCCTACCCTGTATTCCCTCACTTGTTACTTGAGAGCTATCTCCCCTACCCCTGTATTCCCTCCTGTCTGGGCTATCTCCCTCCCCTTTCCCTCACTTGTACTGAGAGCTATCTCCCATAACCGTGTATTCCCTCACTTGCTAAGAATCCATCCAGCCCCTTCTTAAAGCTATATAATGTATCAGCCAGCACGACTGATTCGGGGAGGGAATTCCACAACCTCACAGCTCTCACTGTAAAAAATCCTTTCCGAATATTTAAATGGAACCTCCCTTCTTCTAAACGGAGTGGGTGCCCTCGTGTCCGTTGGAAGGACCTACTGGTAAATAAAACATTAGAGAGGTTATTATATGATCCCTTTATATATTTATACATAGTTATCATGTCACCTCTTAAGCGCCTCTTCTCCAGTGTAAACAGACCCAACTTGGCCAGTCTTTCTTCATAACCGAGACTTTCCATACCCTTTACCAGCTTAGTTGCCCTTCTCTGGACCCTCTCTAGCTCAATAATGTCCCGTTTGAGCACTGGAGACCAAAACTGAACAGCATATTCTAGATGGGGCCTTACCAGTGCTCTGTAAAGGGGAAGAATAACCCCCTCCTCCCGTGAATCTATACCCCTTTTAATACAGCTCAGAACCTTGTTTGCCCTTGCAGCTGCTGCCTGGCATTGCTTGCTACAGCCAAGTTTTATTATCTACAAGGACTCCAAGATCCTTCTCCATTATGGATTTGCCTAGTGCAGTCCCATTAAGGTTATACGGGGCTTGCATATTTTTACATCCCAGGTGCATGACCTTACATTTATCCACATTAAATCTCATCTGCCACTTAGCTGCCCAGATTGCCAGTTGGTCAAGATCCTGCTGCAGGGATGTCACATCCTGGATAGAATTGACTGGTCTGCAGAGTTTTGTGTCATCTGCAAACACTGATACATTACTCATAATACCCTCCCCTAAGTCATTTATGAACAAATTAAACAAAAGTGGACCCAGTACAGAACCCTGAGGGACCCCACTGAGAACCTTACTCCAAGTAGAGAATGTGCCATTAACAACCACCCTCTGTACCCGATCCTGTAGCCAGTTTTCTATCCATGTGCAAACGACTTCACTAAGACCAATAGACCTTAGCTTAGAAAGCAGTCGTTTGTGGGGAACGGTATCAAATGCTTTGGCAAAATCCAAATAGATTATATCTACTGCATCCCCACTGTCCAGCTTCTTACTTACCTCATCATAAAAAGCAATTAAATTGGTCTGACATGACCTGTCCTTCATAAAGCCATGCTGATTACTGCTCATAATGCCATTCTCCACTACATAATTTTGAATGTGATCCCTTAACAAGCCTTCAAATAACTTGCCCACCACGGATGTCAAACTTACAGGCCTATAATTGCCAGGCTGAGATCTTATTCCCTTTTTAAATATGGGAGTGACATTCGCCTTCTTCCAATCACTAGGTACCATACCTGATGAAAGAGAGTCTGAGAATATCAGAAACAAGGGCCACTGCAATTCTGCCCCTAGCTCTCTCAGTACCCGAGGGTGTATTCCATCTGGCCCAGGTGCCTTGTTTACATTTATCGTGTGTAACCCTTTAAGCACCATATCCTGTGCCAACCACTGTGTAGTTGGAGCTGAGGCAACAGTGAAGCTATTGGGTGGGACTTGGCCCACTGGCTCCTCTACTGTATACACAGAAGAAAAGAACTGGTTAAGCACATCTGCCTTTTCTGTATCCGCTGTAACCATATTGTTATTATAACTCAATGGGGCCACACCCTCAACCTGCATCTTTTTACTATTAATATACTTAAAAAACTTTTTGGGGTTAGTCTTGGCCTCGGCCGCGATGCGCTCCTCATTTTCTATCTTTGCCTTCCGGATTGCTGTTGCAGTCCCCACAATTTCCCCACAGTCAGTTCCACATAAACCACTTTGCTCCTTGCACTTCCATATAGTGCCGCTAAGCCCTTTCTGCCTTCCATTACGACTATGGTACTTTTGTGCCTATCAAAGCAGGGGCACCATGGCACCGCCACCTTCTGACCATATGGTAGCTCCAGAGTTCCCTTTGTACCTAGCGTCAATAGGCACAGCGCACTTGTGCCTAAACTATAGAGCACAGATGCCATTTGCACGCTAGACACCACCCAATGGCAGCTGGACTTCCACCCAATTATGCCATATTGACAACACTGCACTTAAGCATGTAAATGTGCCCTTGTATCCTGCTGAATCAGTTATGGCTAAGTTTTACTGGCACTCATTTCTTCTCACTATTATAGCACCTAACTTACAGTTCAGCAAGAACACCTTTCCTCTAGGACCTTCCAGTGAGGACTCTGCCAACAGTGAGAGTGGCAATGGTCTACTCCAGGGGTCCCCAAAATGTTTTACCCATGAGCCACATTCATATGTTAAAAGAAATGGGGAGCTACACAAGCAGGAAAAATGTTTCTGTGGTGTCAAATAAGGGCTGTGATTGGCTATTTGGTAGCCCCTATATGGACTGGCAGCCTACAGAAGGCTCTGTTTGGCAGTACAAACCAAAACTTGCCAATAATTCAAAAATAAGCATCTGCTTTGATATTATTGATTGGAAAGCCGGCACATGTTTGACCATATCAAGAAATATCCTTCTGCTCCATCCATTTACCATATTCTGCCTGCATTCAGGCAAATGTTGCCCGTTTTCTGGAACACAAACAAGGACTTTCCAGTGTAATTGGAAGATGTGACACATTAATATAGAGATATAAACAAACACACATAGGAACACAATTTTCTGGTTCTTACATTTTATCATGAACGTTAAATGTTCTGCCATTAAAAAACATATACCTCTTATGTATTTTGAGTTATTTCATTTACCCATTGCCAGCGAACAGACAAAAACAAACAATAAAGAGTTGTTAAATTTCACATTTTGGTGGGTGAGTTTGTGGGTATTTGCCATTCCGTGTGTAATTAGGCAACCTGGCAGGCAAACACCCAATAAGGCACAAAGTAGAAAGACATTAAGCGCCGGGCGGAATGATTGCGATTTCATTGTCTTTGTCCCTCGGTTACAAACACAAAGGGGATGAAGAGGAGGGAAGTGTCAGTCTGTGACATTGGCAAAGTCAAATGTGCCCAGATTAGGATTTGAGCTTAAATTTTTAATGCAATAATTTCCTCCCTTCTTCTTGGGTTTCATCAAGTGTTTTGCAGCATTTGGAAATCTGCGCATCCCTCGCCAAGTATCCAGAGATTTCTGACTGCTTTGCAATCCCCAGAGGCACGAGGAGGGATGTTACTGCATGCACAATGCTCCATTCTCTCTTTCTCTCTCATTTTCTGCCCCACGGAATATCTGCCTTGTTTCCCTCTAATGCCGATACGTTCCTCCGAATGAAAAGCATGTCAACACGTTGCTAATTTTCACACACTGGAGATAATAAATATTCTAGTGATTAAGGGGGGAATTAGCATTTTTTAATCTCGGTTGTCAGGTCGATTTATGCACATTCTCCGGCGCCGGCGGTAAACACTAGAATGGGATTTTGCCATCAGGTTCTATTGATATGGCTTTCTCCATCAGAAGCAGAATATCTGTCGCTGCTCCGGCCGGGGAGACATTGGGATGCAAGAGACAGAGCCATTGTGTAAGACTTTACTTCTAGAAATTTCAGCGTGAAGCCGGAGTTCTCGGAATACTAAATAGTTATGTACGGCTTGGGAATGGATCCACGCTGAGCCATTTAAACAAATCAAGTGAAGTGAGGATCTTCATTTATCAGCTCAACTGTCTGCCCCAAGATGGGTTGTCTTCTCCTCATTTCCTTGCCGTGACCAATCAATCTGCTGCTGCACTTCAGCCCTTCACTGGGGATATGTGCATAATTTACTAAGTATCTTTCCGCTGAGGGATCAGAATATCAAAATTCAGACTTTGATGGAACAACCTCAACAAGTCTGATGTATTATCCAGAATGCAACATCTTAACTTTGACTGTAGAGCAGGTGGGGCTAATACAATCTCCCAAAGACTGAACAAACCCAGCACTTTGCTGTATAATGAAAGAAAATAAAACTTTAAGCAACGTTATAATGTACATTGGTTAAAAATGTTAATATCAGAAACGCTATTGAAATCTGTATTCGTCCTTTGCAATGACCACCAGTGACCTCCCCTATTACTACAAGTGCCATTGTATCAGTAGTCAGTCCTCCAGCAAAGACTCCAAGTCCCACAATGCCTTGCATGTTTTGTGATGAATAGATCTGAGAACAAGGAGAAAAACAGGGCAGAAGGCATTGTGGGAATTGGAGGAGAGCCTATATCTGGCAGTCTGGCAAGCCTATAGGGCAATAAATAAACAGATAAACTTAATAGATAAAATGACAATGGGTTGAATATTTCTAACATGAACCTTTCCAACATGTTTTCTACCTCCTCCCATCTAAAGAAATATCCAGTAATTACGAATGTCAGTATAAAGCCCTGTGTGGAACTGCAACGTACCCTCAATACTCATCAACAGGCCTACGGGGGCGACATTCTCCAACGGTATCATCAACCAATGTAAACTGTTCTGTTTGGCCATTGGGGGGCAACACTACTAGTCACATGTTTACCAGGAACCAAACTCCTCCCAACAAGAACTGAACCTTCTGGCAGCATAAAAATCTTTATTTACAATGGTACCACAATGGGGCTAAAACTG
The DNA here is from genome assembly GCF_000004195.4 of Xenopus tropicalis. Taxonomy (NCBI): domain Eukaryota; kingdom Metazoa; phylum Chordata; class Amphibia; order Anura; family Pipidae; genus Xenopus; species Xenopus tropicalis. The sequence goes on along the minus strand of NC_030677.2, from coordinate 202,331,572 downwards.
AGTGTTGATGCCACGTTGATACATGTTCCTAACAACTTGGGGCATCTCCACTGTGCTCACCCAACCCGTTTTGATTAATTAAATGCTTATGCTATTATTAAGTAAGTCGGGCTCACTCAACGCTGGGCAAATTTGCACCTGGGCTGTAACACATAGCAGCCAATCTGAGATTAGATTTATATTTAGCCAGTTGCAGGAAGAACAATGAAAGCAAACATCTGATTGGTTGCCATAGGTTACCGCCCAGGTACAAAGTTTCAATAAATGACACCAACTGTGTCAAAAGGGATGCCATTCTAACGCAAAAGGGCACATGATTCGGTATGGAGGGCAGGAAGAAGTGAACGTTGCCCACTGCAACTATACGGAAGTGCAAGGAGTGCATTGTGAGGCAAATACCTTTAATGAAACTGATTTTACACGCTACTTGCTGATGTACATGAGCCCTATAGACATGGCGTATTGCAGTGATCCCCAACCAGTGGCTCAGGGGCAACATGTTGCTCCCCAACCCCTTGGGTGTTGCTCTCAGTGCCCCCAAACCAGGGAGTTATTTTTGAATTCCTGACTTGGGGGCAAGTTTTGGTTGAATAAAAACAAGATTTCCTACCAAATAAAGCCCCCTGTAAGCTGATAGAGTGCATAGAGGCCCCTAATAGCCAATCACAGCCCTTATTTGGCTCCTCCATGAACTTTTATGGTGCTTGTGTTGCTCCCCAAGTCTTTTTACATTTGACTGTGGCTCACGAGTAAGGGTCCCCATACACTATAACATCCCACCTACGGATGGGCGATATCGGGTAGCAAGTAGCTTAAAAAAAAAAAAATCCGATTATTGGATTATATTTGCGGCCATGGGGCAGTCGGTTCGGGGACCGCATCAACGAGCCGTTGCGGTCCCCGATCCGACTGGATTTTCTAACCTGGCCGATCGAGATCTGGCCAATTTCAGGCCAGATATCGGTCGGCCAGGCCGCTTGGTTCTGCCCATACGCGGGCCGATTAGCTGCCGAATCTGTCCAAGGAACCCATATCAGCAGCTATAATCGGCCTGTGTATGGGGACCTTAAGAAAGATTGGGGAGCCCTGGCATATTGTGTCCATTGCAATTTACAAGTGATTTGGCAGAGCAGCACCTTTGCATCCATAATAATGCTTTGCACAGAAGTCATGGTATGCCACGAATTATACTGGAATTCTGGGAAAAAATGGTGAATGGTGCAAAGTTTGCACAGTGCATATTTTTTTTTTGCAAATCATTGTTTGCGCCTGTCTTTCCGTTTTTGGCAAATCTCAGTAGAATGTGAATTGCGCACAAAAATGTGCCTCTGTGCGTGTTTATTGGGATTTATTGCAGATTTTCGCCTTACGAATATAAATGCGCAATTTGCAAAATCAGTTTAGCGAATATGACGGCAAAAAATTTGCGAAATGTGGCAACTTTTTTGACATTCGCAACCCTTTTTTTTTTTGACGCACACAATTTTTTTACCTGTGCAATTTTTTTGAACGCCGTGACTTCTTTTGATGTGCAACTTTTTTTTTTTGCCACACAGTGAATTTTTTCAGCTGCAAATTTTTGCAGCCATTTCACAAAAACCCCCACCAATGGCGAAACGCAGACATTTGCAGTGAATCCGTGCCTGCCGAAAAGTTTTGCTCATCACTGTGTGCAGCATTTGTACGACAAATCTTTTGGCACCTTAAGTAGCCATCCAAATGTTCATAGAATCAAAGCAATACTAAGGCTGATGCCACACGTGGCGTTTTTATGCTGCGTATTTTCTAATTCTCTCGGCGGCTGAAAAACGCCCAATATCATCATCCATAGAAATAACTTGAAAAGACGCGAAGCAAACCACACAATGCGTAAATACGCTAGAAAACGCCTTACCACAGATTTTTCAAGCGTTGGCTGAAATACGCCGTTATTTGCACAGCAAGTTATTCCTATGTATACACAAAGGCAGCTGCCAGACCTTGCGGAAATACGCAGCGTTTTTTACTATTTCGCACTATTAGCACCATGGAAACGGGATTTGCTACATCACCAGTAATAGGCTGAAAAACGCCATAGTCAGGGGCTGTGTGGCTTGTGCCGGCGTTTTTAGGCTGAGAAAATACGCAGCATAAAAACACCACATGTGGCATCAGCCTTAGGGGGTATATCATGCTGTGTAAAAAGTGGAGTGATATTTCCTAGGGCAACCAATCAGCAATTAGATTTCAACAGTTAGCAAACCAAAGCAAAGCATCTGATTGGCTGCTGTGAGCAACATCACTGGTAATGTTTCACTCCACTTTTTGCACAGCATGATAAATATACCCCCTAAGGGACAGATTTAACAAAGTTCAAATTCGCCTTTTTTACCACTGTCGAGGTTTTTGTGGCCAAAACAGCAAATTTAGATTCCAGTTTTAAAAAATTGGATATTTTATATTTATTATCACAAATAAAACACTTTGTGGAGGTGAATCTTCTAATTTCTTGCTATTTTTTAATTTGTGTTTTCAAGAATTATTCGAAATTTGGTGGATCCGGTAAAACAGAAGGGTGGAATATGATTTTACAACGTTCTCGTTGTTTTTTCATGGTTTTCCGAAATAATTGCATATTGTGTTTTTGAGTTTTATTTAAGTTTATGTTCTACGTCAAACTGTGAGTTTGCGCTTTTGTTTTTGAATTCCCGGAACTGTTTAACTACTGTGTCCGAGGCTGATTGTACATTATGGGGCGAATTTATCAGAATGTGAGTTTAGAGCTTAATACATAAAAACTCACCAACAGCATATTCATTCCTATGGGATTTTAATACATGTATTTATCAATGGGTGAATTCTAACTTTCACCCATTGATAAATATGCTTTTAAAAATCCCATAGGAATGAATAGAACGTGGGTGTTTATGTATTAAGCTCTAAACAAACAGTTTGATAAATCCACCCCTATGTATTATATATATTTACATACAAATTTATCCTTTGTACTAAATGTATGTGACAGGGTCCCATCAGAGCTGGATATACGGAGCCCTGTGAGCCCCCCCCCCTTACTCAGGGCAACCCCCGCTCAGCTTTTATTTACAGAATATGTTACCCTGAGAGTAAGGGAGGAGACATCTGCTTTGGAACAGGGGGGGGGGGGGTGAAATTAAGCTTCTTAATCTCTTCTTAAACTGCACATCTGGTAGAATGAAGATTGCACAGATAGAGCTTCATTAGAAGTGGCAGGTTCACTTTAAATGAAGGCCCATTAAACTGACGTTTGTCACTCGACTAGCCCAGAAATAAAAACTATTTGGTAGTAAAATACAGCAAAGGGCAATCAAAATAATCATATTAATATGTACTGATGATTCATTTAGTAAATGTAGTTGTGGGCTGGCAGCTGGCCCAGAGAGAAGCCCATTAATGCCCGGAGCCTGCGTATTCTCTGACTTACACACACTAAATCATATTTAATCTCTTGTTCTCAGTGCTCTAAATCCCTTTTTATTTTGATTGTTTGAAAACCGTGATTATTTACTGATTGTGTTAGATTTCATCGTATCGATGTGATTAAGAGGCCAGCGCGAGCTTGAATGTTACAATGGAAATAAGTAAACACTCCTTGGGTTTCACTTTCAAAATATATATCTTGCTACCCCGTACAGGGCAGGCTGCTACAAGACATACATATATAGGTATAGGCTCTGTTATCCGGAAACCCATTATCCAGAAAGCATTGAATTACGGAAAAGTCACGATTTTAATCATATAATTAACATTTTTACAAATTATTTTCTCTTTCTCTGGAATAATAAAACAGTACCTGTACTTGATCCCAACTAAGATATAATTACCCCTTATTGGGGGCAGAACAGCCCTATTGGGTTTATTTCATGGTTAAATGATTCCCTTTTCTCTGTAATAATAAAACAGTACCTGTACTTGATCCCAACTAAGATATAATTACCCCTTATTGGGGGCAGAACAGCCCTATTGGGTTTATTTAATGGTTAAATGATTCCCTTTTCTCTGTAATAATAAAACAGTACCTGTACTTGATCCCAACTAAGATATAATTACCCCTTATTGGGGGCAGAACAGCCCTATTGGGTTTATTTAATGGTTAAATGATTCCCTTTTCTCTGTAATAATAAAACAGTACCTGTACTTGATCCCAACTAAGATATAATTACCCCTTATTGGGGGCAGAACAGCCCTATTGGGTTTATTTAATGGTTAAATGATTCCCTTTTCTCTGTAATAATAAAACAGTACCTGTACTTGATCCCAACTAAGATATAATTACCCCTTATTGGGGCAGAACAGCCCTATTGGGTTTATTTAATGGTTAAATGATTCCCTTTTCTCTGTAATAATAAAACAGTACCTGTACTTGATCCCAACTAAGATATAATTACCCCTTATTGGGGCAGAACAGCCCTATTGGGTTTATTTCATGGTTAAATGATTCCCTTTTCTCTGTAATAATAAAACAGTACCTGTACTTGATCCCAACTAAGATATAATTACCCCTTATTGGGGGCAGAACAGCCCTATTGGGTTTATTTAATGGTTAAATGATTCCCTTTTCTCTGTAATAATAAAACAGTACCTGTACTTGATCCCAACTAAGATATAATTACCCCTTATTGGGGGCAGAACAGCCCTATTGGGTTTATTTCATGGTTAAATGATTCCCTTTTCTCTGTAATAATAAAACAGTACCTGTACTTGATCCCAACTAAGATATAATTACCCCTTATTGGGGCAGAACAGCCCTATTGGGTTTATTTCATGGTTAAATGATTCCCTTTTCTCTGTAATAATAAAACAGTACCTGTACTTGATCCCAACTAAGATATAATTACCCCTTATTGGGGCAGAACAACCCTATTGGGTTTATTTCATGGTTAAATGATTCCCTTTTCTCTGTAATAATAAAACAGTACCTGTACTTGATCCCAACTAAGATATAATTACCCCTTATTGGGGCAGAACAACCCTATTGGGTTTATTTCATGGTTAAATGATTCCCTTTTCTCTGTAATAATAAAACAGTACCTGTACTTGATCCCAACTAAGATATAATTACCCCTTATTGGGGGCAGAACAGCCCTATTGGGTTTATTTAATGGTTAAATGATTCCCTTTTCTCTGTAATAATAAAACAGTACCTGTACTTGATCCCAACTAAGATATAATTACCCCTTATTGGGGGCAGAACAGCCCTATTGGGTTTATTTAATGGTTAAATGATTCCCTTTTCTCTGTAATAATAAAACAGTACCTGTACTTGATCCCAACTAAGATATAATTACCCCTTATTGGGGGCAGAACAATTCTTTTGGTTTAATATAAGGTTTAAATTATTTTTAGCAGACAGAAGGTATGGAGATCCAAATTACATTATATGTATGTGTGTGTACTTATTGAAAAAAGGTGCCAGGTAATAGGTTGTAAAACACAGACAGCAATTACATAACCCATATAGTATAGGCAAAGACAAGAGCCCCTCTGCACCCATTATCAATATATATAGGACATTAAGCCATTCTGTGCATTAAGCTACCAAGTAATGCCCTCCCCTTTAAGCAAAACAGGGATTGTTTGTCCCTATATTGCAATATTATACAAGCTGGCCAACTGTGTCACACTCACCCCTGTTTTGATGTAGTTGGCCAGCTTGAATACATTGAAATATGAGGACAAACAATCCCTGTTTTGTCTGTATAAATATTGTGGTCACAGCCTCATTGCACACATTTCCTTTCTTTGCTATAGACTATAATAAATATTTGAGACTTTGGTTACAATATAATTATTGGGAACTGTCCATAGGGGAAGAATCCAGGAACCCTTTTCCAGTATCCCATAGTAACAAACCAGTGGATTTAGGATAATAAAAGCAGGCATTCGATTGGTTGTTATGCAGATAATGTATTAACAAGTGCAAGGTCCAGTAACCCATAGCAACAAATAAGCAGTTACCTTTCAGCTCTTTGAAAGCAAGGCTCTGACTGATAGCTATGGGTTACTAGGCCTAGCCTGTTATTACATAATCCCATTTGGGTTACTGAAGCAGAACATATTATTGCTCTTGTTACTTTCAGAAACTCAAGGGAGTTACAGTTTAGTAGAGTAATTATCACAATATATGACTTTCCATGTAATAAAATAAAAATATCATATTTGGAGTTAAACTCTTCCAAACAATATCACAGTATTTGCCTATACAGTAAAGGGTTTTATTTTACAGCTCGGCTCTAAAAAGCCTGTCCTTGTTTTGTGTCAGCCATTAGTATTTCGAGCGCAGCCGTCACTTTTATGAGTTGATAAACAATAAGATGAACGCTAAGTGCTGTGTCAGAAACCTTATTAAATGACAAACAGGTTGTCAGGGAACTTCCAGCTATCAAGTTAATTTTAATTGGTACATGAAACCTTCCCTTCCAGCCATTGGCATTTCAGAGAATACAAGTGCTCTCTTATGCGTTCTAATGCCTCGTACCTGATAACAAATAACAAGGTAAAAATCTATATTGGGAAACTTTCCGACTGATTAGCACTTTGTAAATGGGAAATCCCCGGCCGCAGATTCCTCTCGCTCCTAAATGGAAGTTAAGGATTCAGTGCTAAACTGTAGCTGATAATTTTAATGGATAACATAAAATGTTCTGGGTAAATAAAGCATAAGGGGTCATTTACCCCCCCGGACGCTGGATACAAGTTTGAAAGCACCAAGGGGGTGAAATGGTGTGCTTAGAAGTGCTGCAATAGGCGCAGAGATGGGTGCAAGGCCACCCTGCCCCTACTGACTGCCATAGGGTAGGGGGTAAGTACAGAGCTGCCCCCTGGCCTGCGCCCAATGGTAGTGGCTGCATTAAAAAATATTGTTCCAGGGCCAATCAGGATAGGGGTACAATACGTTTAATAGCAGTGTAGTAGGGCTGAGCGAATTTGTGGTAAAATTTGTGTTTTTTCATAAATCCACACTAGCACGTTATTTGTTTCACCAGATCACATTTTTTTCGAGTGGGGACAAAAAAAAAAAAAAAACAAGAAAAAATGCCCATTGACTACACAGCTTTTGGCTCGAGAGAAAAAAAAACAGAAAAAAATGCAGATTGAAAAAAGAAACAATTGAAAAAAACCCCATTGACTACAATGCATGTGGCACACAAAAAAAGCCTATTGATTTCTGAGAAAAAACACAGCCACTCCAACACATTTCGTTGGAATTTTTGCAAGATTTCACCATTTTGAAAATTTTTCTATAGCTAAGCAGAATCTTAAGACAAACTCTAGGTTGGAACAAGGCAGGGTCAGAACCAGGAAAACAACATAAGGGACATATGACTATGAAGATAGATAGAACAGAACCAGGAACAGGAAGTGAGAAATAGGAATTGGAGCACCAAGGAACAAACAAGCTTGACCTACAGGAAACAACACAATGCAAAGAAGGGAAACAGGAAGCAGGAACAGGAAGTCAACAACAGGAATTGGCGCACTGAGGAACAAACGAGCTTGACCTACAGGAAACACAAGGGAGGGGAGTACAGAAACAGGAAGCAGGAATAGGAAGTCAACGATAGGAATTGTGACCCTGACCTACAATGCGCAGTGAATGCACACAGGGCTGGGGAGTTTATAGGCAGACTGATGGCCAATTTTGAGCACCTGTGGTCAAATTAACAACAGCTGAATTCAGTTTGCCTACCTGGAAACTAAAGGTGAGCACAGCATAAAATTGTCTGCTCAAATAGAACATGGGTATTGCAGGCTTTATAGAAAACAGCAGGTTGTAGACTTGAACCTGGAAGGATGTTACACTAAAATGCAGCGCAATCTGACCTTTCAGGGGCACAGTAACAATATGGCTCATGTATAAACATCCCTGGTTCAGCTGGGGCCCCCTCCTGTATTTTTTTTTGAGGGCCTGCAGGTTGGATAGGGAAAACAGGGCTAATATAGAAACATTAGTGCTAAACTGCACAAGTACTACTGCCAATAGCAATCAGTTAATAATAAGCTTTGAACTGTCTACTCCCAGTTTGTATATGAAAGCAAATACCTAACTGAATGCTGCAGGTAACTTCTTTTGTACAACATAGCACCTATCTTAGCTACTATATCAATCATTATACATTCTTGGTCCTTGTTAATGCATACAGCAGGCAATATGTGGTCAGATCCAATGGAATATGGTGTGAGGTTGTGGGAGCACTTGGTGGCTAAGTAAAACACAAGTAATGCATACAGCAGGCAATATGTGGTCAGATCCAATGGAATATGGTGTGAGGTTGTGGGAGCACTTGGTGGCTAAGTAAAACACCAATGAGACCATTGGTCCCACAAAAGATCGTTCCCACCCTCCACAGACGTTCAGGGCTGAATCGTCAGATATGGAGGTAGAAACAATAGGAATTCTACCTCATTCTGCCTTCAACAGCGCCCAGTCAAAATCTTTTCACTCGCCCGATCCATGAGCCAGCCGATACATGCACAGAATATTGTACCAAACAAGGTTTTGTACGAATTATCGGTGCGTGTATGGCCAGCTTAATGGAAGTGTGACTGATATGGGCAAATGTATTACATATGTATAAAAGACAGAGGGTTGATTAATGTTCCCTGCCCCTTAAGGCTACCACCTTTGGCAGGTTATAAACCTGGGTAAAGGGGCATGCACAATGACATCAGCGGGGACGGTGCTATTGTGACCGCCAGGTGCAATCTGGAGGATTTCCTGGTTTTGACCTAGATAGTCCCTTAAAAAACTGAGTGTCTGGGTCAAAACTGGACAGGTGGCATCTTTACTGCCCCCAGTTTAATTTGCAATTTAATTTTTACAAGTGAATACTTTTCAAAAACATAATATATAATTACTTTAGTAATGCAACTCCACCAAGGCCAGACATCACCAAGGCCAGACATCACCAAACTTGAGAGTGTATTCCGTGTGGACCAGACTACATGCAGATGTGGGGGGGTTAAAAACAAGCAATTAATTTTAGGTCAAAATGCAGTGGGCTAACGCTTTAAAGTGTAATCCTTCAGCTACATGCCCTCATATTTTACCTGTAATTTTGTTTAATTCCATGAGCAAGTAGTACTTACTAGGGTTGGGACATATTGTAGATCTGTTCAAAATGGCAGCAGGTAAGATCCTAGTATTGGGGAATGGTTGTACTGAGGAACGTGAGACTACTGATAGGTTTTAAAGGAAACATTGGCAGCTGCAGGTTTATCTTAATGAACAGACACATAAGGTATTTGCCCGGGGCCCATAAGCACAAAGGTCTGTTGTCTGAGTCTGCCCTTCAGCCATTCTAGAGCTGTGTTGGTGAAGGAGCAGGAGAATTACACATCTGATAAAGATGTAAATATGGTCTGGAAAATGTGATATATGCATGAAATGGGGAAACTAAATATATAATTATTTGCACCAGACCTGTTATTGGAAAATACTCAATAATAGAGGGAATAGGGCTGGAGGGGGGAGGTGATTAATATGTGACTATCCCAGGAATAATAAATGAAATTGGGAGTGGGGAATCATTTTATTGTAGTGTCAGTTTGCCATGGGGGTTTTATTAATGAATTTAATAATTAAATTGGACTTGTGTATTTATATGTATTGGTGCAAGTAGTCAACTTGAAGTGTGAAGGAAAGACTCAGGGGTGGAATTGCTTATGTCATTTTTCTGTATAATAAGATCCATTTAGGGCAATGGCACAAGGGTTCTTGTGGAAAGTTATATCTACTGGGTTTTCTAATCTTCACAGATAAAGTCAATGACAATGTATAAGTCACCCGGATTCTTGTGAAAGACCAATTGCCCCTGCCCCAGAGCTCTCTGCAAGAAGGCATGAATATTAACTAGAAATGGTTGCATTTTACAGGTATTGGATCTGTTATCCAGAAACCCATTATCCAGAAAGCTCAGAATTACGGTAAGGCCTTCCCTTATAGACTCCATTTTAATCAAACAATTCTAATTTTTAAAAATTATTTTCTTTTTCTCTGTAATGATAAAACAGTACCTGTACTTGATCCCAACTAAGATATAATTACCCCTTATTGGGGCAGAACAGCCCTATTGGGTTTATTTCATGGTTAAATGATTCCCTTTTCTCTGTAATAATAAAACAGTACCTGTACTTGATCCCAACTAAGATATAATTACCCCTTATTGGGGGCAGAACAGCCCTATTGGGTTTATTTAATGGTTAAATGATTCCCTTTTCTCTGTAATAATAAAACAGTACCTGTACTTGATCCCAACTAAGATATAATTACCCCTTATTGGGGGCAGAACAGCCCTATTGGGTTTATTTAATGGTTAAATGATTCCCTTTTCTCTGTAATAATAAAACAGTACCTGTACTTGATCCCAACTAAGATATAATTACCCCTTATTGGGGGCAGAACAGCCCTATTGGGTTTATTTCATGGTTAAATGATTCCCTTTTCTCTGTAATAATAAAACAGTACCTGTACTTGATCCCAACTAAGATATAATTACCCCTTATTGGGGCAGAACAGCCCTATTGGGTTTATTTAATGGTTAAATGATTCCCTTTTCTCTGTAATAATAAAACAGTACCTGTACTTGATCCCAACTAAGATATAATTACCCCTTATTGGGGCAGAACAGCCCTATTGGGTTTATTTAATGGTTAAATGATTCCCTTTTCTCTGTAATAATAAAACAGTACCTGTACTTGATCCCAACTAAGATATAATTACCCCTTATTGGGGCAGAACAGCCCTATTGGGTTTATTTAATGGTTAAATGATTCCCTTTTCTCTGTAATAATAAAACAGAACCTGTACTTGATCCCAACTAAGATATAATTACCCCTTATTGGGGCAGAACAGCCCTATTGGGTTTATTTCATGGTTAAATGATTCCCTTTTCTGTGATGTCAGTGTGTGTGACGTCACGTGACATAGGGTCAGGTCCTAAGCATTGTGGATATAAGGTCCCATACCTTTACTAGGGCAGCCCATACGGGCTTACTGGCCTGTTCTACCTATATAGTAGATCTGTTCTAGGCTTAGTAGATATATAGTACCTATATAGTAGATCTGTTCTTGAAGGGCTATTCTCATCATCTATAGCAACTACACTTTAGAAAGCAGACAAAACTAAGAACTCAACAATTTGAGCTTCCCATGAGACTCTCTTTACAGGATTTGGAGCAATCAAGGCAGCCATTACCAGAGACTATAGCGGGAGATTAGGGGCTTGTCCAGGGTCACAAGGTGTTGCCATTCAGATTCATTTAAACCAGGGTCACTTGAATGTGTCCCTGTTATAGATGCAGATCACTTAGCCACTAACACAACTCCTCCTTCTAGCTAATAACTCCATTACCTAGCTCAGTGATCCACAACCAGTGGCTCAGGGGCAACATGTTGCTCACCAACCCCTTGGGTGTTGCTCCCAGTGGCCTCAAAGTAGGTGCTTATTTTTGAATTCCTGACTTGGGGGCAAGTTTTGGTTGCATAAAACCCAGTGTAACACCAAACAGAGCCTTCTATAGGATGCCAGTCCACATAGGGGCTATTAAGTAGCCAGATATAGCCCTTATTGGCACCCCAGGAACATTTTCCATACTTGTGTTGCTCCCCAACACTTTTTCCATTTAAAATGTGGCTCACACATATAAAAGGTTGGAGACCACTGATCTAAAACCTGTAGAGATCATGTAGAAGTCAATGGCAGATGTCCCTTTTACAACTGGAAGATGTCCCAGATGTCCCTTTTACTTTGCTTTGTGGCTTTAGAGGTTTTCAGGTTTTTTTTACATTTGCATTTGTGCGACCACGTGAAAAAGTAATTGTTTTTGTGTTTTTTCTGCATCTTTTTTTGTTCGTGCTTTTTCCATTCGGATCTTTTAATAAATGACTTGGAAAGTTTAGTCGTGGTTTAACAAAAATCTCTAAAACCACAAAAATGAGAATGTTGATAAATGGGCCTCTTAAGGCGGCCGTACACGGAAAGATCCGCTCGCTTGGCGAGTTCACCAAGTGAGTGGATCTTCTTCCGATATCTCAACCTACGGGTGGGCGATATCGGGCTAATTCGGTCTAATTGGCCTTGGGGCCAAACAATCGAGTTAGAACCACTGGGATAGGCACTGTCGGATCAGAGGACTGCATCAACGAGCCGCTGCAGTCCCCGATATGACGGAAAAATCAAACCTGCCCGATTTCAGGCCAGATGTCGGTCGGGCAGACCTGTCCTTGACCTAGATGATGAAATTGTAAATTCAACCGATGCACAACCTGAAGGCAAAGATACGGCAGATACTTATAAGGCACTTATAAGTATTAAACCACCTTATCCCCCCCCCCATATCCATATTCAGCTATAATAGGTTTGTCTTTGCTGCCAGCAGGCCAGATAGGATTCCAAAGACCCCAATTCCAGGGTTCCTCAATCTTTTTTACACATTCAAATGTGAAAGAGTTGGGGAGCAACACATGCATGAAAAACATACCTAGGGGTATCAATTAAGGGCTGTTATTGGCTATTTGGTAGCCCCTATGTGGACTGGCAGCCTACAGCAGGCTCCATATGGCAGTACATATGCTTTGGGGGCATTGGGAGCAACATCCAAGGGGGTGGTGAGCAACATGTTGCCCCCGAGCCACTGGTTGGGGATCACTGCCCCTATTCCCTTTATAATGGATCCTTTACCATTAAGGGTTGCATATTGTATCACTAAATCAGCGTTTTTCAACCGCTGTTCCGCGGCACACTAGTGTGCCGCGAGATGTTACCTGGTGTGCCGTAGGCAGGGCGGGATCAGGCTTACTAAGCAGTCAAGGCAAGGGCGGACGTAACTTATTTTAAGCAAGCGGAGCTTAGGGCGTGGCCTTGCGATACAGGCGCCGATAGAGCGGAGGGGTTTGGGGATAGGAGGCGGAGGGTTGGGAGGCGTGGCTTTGTGGGACTGGCGCTGATAGAGCGGAGGGGGTGGGGATAGGAGGCGGAGGGTTGGGAGGCGTGGCTTTGTGGGACTTGCGCCGATAGATCGGAGGGGGTGGGAGGCGTGGCCCTGTGGTACAGTCGCTGATAGAGCGGAGGTGGTGGGGATGGGAGGCGTGGCTCTCGGGTGTCAGGAAGTCACGGAGCGCAGGATTTTTCAATCAGCCAGATGAACAGATGAATACGACGAAGAGCATGGAGGCAATTCTGGAATTCTTTGTGCTGTGTGATCCAAAGAAGCGGCCAGTCAGACTGAACCGGTAACCATAGCATTCGGGCTGATAATATTTCCTCTTAATTCTGTATTTATGTCTTTTCACAGCGCCATGCATACTGCACAGAATAGTATGGGCCTGCTCTGGCAACCTGCTGTCCTATTGCTCCATCTGTTTTATAACTTTGTAAAACCTTTGCTGGATTTTATTTGATTATATGCCTTAATTTGGGGCTGGCTCTTGGCACCAATGTACTGGGGGCACTGCTGCTGGGCACCAATGTACTAGGGGGGCACTGCTCTTGGCACCAATGTACTAGGGGGGCACTGCTGCTGGGCACCAATGTACTAGGGGGGCACTGCTCTTGGCACCAATGTACTAGGGGGGCACTGCTCTTGGCACCAATGTACTGGGGGGGCACTGCTGCTGGGCACCAATGTACTAGGGGGGCACTGCTCTTGGCACCAATGTACTAGGGGGGCACTGCTCTTGGCACCAATGTACTGGGGGGCACTGCTGCTGGGCACCAATGTACTAGGGGGGCACTGCTGCTGGGCACCAATGTACTAGGGGGGCACTGCTCTTGGCACCAATGTACTAGGGGGGCACTGCTCTTGGCACCAATGTACTGGGGGGCACTGCTGCTGGGCACCAATGTACTGGGGGGCACTGCTGCTGGGCACCAATGTACTGGGGGGCACTGCTGCTGGGCACAAATGTACTAGGGGGGCACTGCTCTTGGCACCAATGTACTAGGGGGGCACTGCTCTTGGCACCAATGTACTAGGGGGGCACTGCTCTTGGCACCAATGTACTAGGGGGGCACTGCTGCTGGGCACCAATGTACTAGGGGGGCACTGCTGCTGGGCACCAATGTACTAGGGGGGCACTGCTCTTGGCACCAATGTACTAGGGGGGCACTGCTGCTGGGCACCAATGTACTAGGGGGGCTGGCTCTTGGCACCAATGTACTAGGGGGGCACTGCTGCTGGGCACCAATGTACTAGGGGGGCACTGCTGCTGGGCACCAATGTACTAGGGGGGCACTGCTCTTGGCACCAATGTACTAGGGGGGCACTGCTGCTGGGCACCAATGTACTAGGGGGGCACTGCTCTTGGCACCAATGTACTAGGGGGGCACTGCTGCTGGGCACAGAGTTAAATTTTTTAACATTTTCTAATGGTGGTGTGCCTCGTGATTTTTTTCATGAAACAAGTGTGCCTTTGCCCAAAAAAGGTTGAAAAACACTGCACTAAATAACGCATAGAGAATCCAAAGGTCCTACTATAAGTGAGATACCTGCATATTTCAGCCAAGCCTACATCTGTATTTGTTCTATATGATATAACGGACAGCCCCATGTATCACAGAAATAATGAGGGCCTTTCTAGCAATGACATCAGGCACAGCCGCATTGTTCCAGCAATTGGTTTTGTTTGGTTCTTGAGAACATATTTCTCTTCTGAATACTGGAGTCTCTTTCGTTTCAGCCGCTCTGTAATCAAAACAAAGAGTTCCAAGTGAGTCAATTAAAAAGCCCAAGAATGTAAGTGATGGATTTGGAGGAAATCCCATTGAATACCTGACAATATTGATTACATCCCATTAAAGTGAATGAAAAGTGGATATCTTTTCAGAGCAGAAGCTCATTTAGATGAGAGAATGGTAAGGATAAGTCAGATGGAAAGTGAATGTTTCTTTTTTTTCCAATCTCTTCCAACTAATGCGAGTGTCTTTTTAATGGAGTATGATGATGATGGCTGCCCCTAATGAACGAGCTATACAGGACGTAAGCAGGGTTGCTATATCTAGAATAAATACGTTGTTTCAAATGGCCTTGATATGTATTATAGTTCATATGCCGTTTTTATCAAATTAGGTAAAGTTTATTATTTTTTCTACTTATAACCTGCTGAAAATGGCAATTATGCTGGATTTTATACAACGTTGTAATTAGATACCGAAGCTGCATGGAGACCAATCTATTATCTATCTATCTATCTATCATCTATCTATCTTTCTCTTATCTATCTATCTATCTATCTATTATCTATCTATCTATCTTTCTATTATCTATATTTCTATTATCTATCTATCTATCTATCTATCTATCTATCTTTCTATTATCTATCTATCTATCTTTCTATTATCTATCTATTATCTATCTATCTATCTATCTATCTATCTATCTGTCTGTCTATCTATCTAGTATCTATCTTTCTATTATCTATCTATCTATCTATCTATCTATCTATCTATCTAGTATCTATCTTTCTATTATCTATCTATCTATCTATCTATCTATCTATCTATCTATCTATATATCTATTATCTATCTTTCTATTATCTATCTATCTATCTATCTATCTATTATCTATCTTTATATTATCTATCTATCTATCTATCTATCTATCTTTCTATTATCTATCTATCTATCTATCTATCTATCTGTCTATCTTTCTATTATCTACAGGTATCTATCTATCTATCTATCTATCTTCTATCATATATATCTATCTTTCTATTATCTATCTATCTATCTATCATCTATCTATCTATCTATCTATAGCTATCTATTTATCTATCTATCTATCTATTATCTATCTATCTATTGGTATCTCATCTCTTACCAATCTATCTATATTATGTATATGTATCTATCTGTCTGTGTATTACTCCTATGGCTTAGGGCTACCGTGATTGGGTTATAGCCAATACCACAATAATATTTAAGGCAGAGACCCCTAAGAAGCTTTGTTTACTTGTCTATCTATCTATTTATCATCTATCTATCTATCTATCTATCTATCCTATCAAGCTGTTATATATTTCTCTCTCAACTCCCATTCTGTCTATATGATCAATCTATCATCATCTGTTTCTGCCTATCTTTCCATCTGTCTAGGAGGTTCCATTGGTTTCATATGATGATAAATATCAGTGATTAAAGATCAGGATTTTGTACTCAGTTGGAACCCAATGTTTCTCCATCAAGTTTACCATTAATGGAAAAATGGACAGTTATTTTCTTCAGGATGTTATAAAGCCATGCTGAACGACCTAGTTACAGAATGAACTCCTACTCACTTACTCGCTAAAGTAGCAGCTGCAATGTGAATTCCATTTTTTTTTTTTACTACACTGGACACTCCACTAACAACATTGGCCCAATAAGGAAATGTTCCATTTACCATCACTCTCTGTAATCTATCTATTAAGCCCGTTCTCTATACAAATACTGTGTTCCAGGCCAATATTCCTAAATATATTATATATTGTATAACTTTCTGTGCGGTACTGTATCAAACACTTTAGCAACGTGAGTAGATCACATCCACTTACATTCCAGCATCAAGGTTCCTGCTCACCTCCTCATAGAAGGCAATTAAATTAGTCTGGCAAGATCTGTTACTTGCAAAACCTTACTGGGCAAGCTCATAATATTGTGATTTGCATTGTATTTCAGTACCTTATTACCCCTTCCAAAACTTTCCTACCACTGATGTCAGACTAATAGGCCTATAGCCTTCAGGCTGAGAGCAGATTATCTATTTGTGTTGCCAATATTCAGTCTCTCTGCATTATGCCAGACCTCCAAGAACTGTAAGTTTAGTGCATCACAAAAAGTGAAAAGTGAAGTCTTGTCAGTTTTCACTACTGTAAATACATTTAATTTTCTGCTTGGGGGCAGTATGCCAGACTTGTTAATTCTACATGCAATAGAGTATTTCCTACCTAAAAATGTGATGGTCTTGTTCCCAGTTCTCCTGTGTTTTTTGCTTCACACTAATTATTTTCTTTTTAATGGCAGTTTTTATCTCCAAAGACGTGGAGCCGCGATGGGTGCATCCTTTGCGCCCACTTATGCCAACCTTTTTATGGGGTGGTGGGAGAGGCTCCACGTCTTTGGTGAAATGAACAAGTTTTGTGGACAGATTGTCCGTTTCTATCGCTATATCGATGACTGCATAGGAGTGTGGGAAGGGGATGATTTGTCTTTGCGACAGTTTGTGGAGTATTGTAATGGAACGGTGGAGGGCATAAAATTTACATTTGAGACGGATTTGGTTAAGATCCCCTTTTTGGATGTTACCTTCTATATTGAAGGAAAGAAGGTCATGACAGACCTTTTTCGCAAGCCGATAACACGTAATACCATTCTTCATGCAGAAAGTGGCCACCCTCAATCCTGTGTGAGAGGCATCCCGGTGGGACAATTTTTGCGTCTTAGACGCATTTGTTCCTCCTGGGATGCCTTTCAAGAGCAGGCTATGCTTATGTGGGATAGGTTTTTGGAGAGGGGTTACAATACGGTTGATATCAAAAGGGCTTACGATAAGGCTGTCGCTACTAGCAGAGAGGATCTATTAAATTATAAGTATAAAAATAAAAATACAAAGGTAAGAAGTGATGAAACAAATGAACAAAAGT
This sequence comes from Xenopus tropicalis, assembly GCF_000004195.4. Lineage (NCBI taxonomy): Eukaryota > Metazoa > Chordata > Amphibia > Anura > Pipidae > Xenopus > Xenopus tropicalis. The sequence goes on along the minus strand of NC_030677.2, from coordinate 202,313,933 downwards.
ACCAGCTTAGACCGAAATACTGTACTACTTATGGCAGGGGTGTCTTTGACATAAAAAGGAGCATATGTAGACATTGGGATGTCCTTTTACAGGATCCAGTTTTAAGCCGTGTTTTGGATAAGAAACCCCTGTTTGTTTTCAGGAAAGGGAGAAATATAGCATCCTGGGTTTCCAGGAGCCTCTTCTCAACTGAACGAAATGAACAGGGTACAGCCTGGTTGCGACATAAAGGCACTTTTAAATGCGGTAGGAACAGGTGTAAAGCCTGTTCTGTTATAAACGTTTCGAAGAACTTTACAAGTTCTAATACTGGACGGGTTTATCAGATTCCCCAATATTTTAATTGTCAAACCAAGGGGATTATATATTTAGCCACCTGTTGTTGTGGAGCACAATATGTAGGGCAGACTATCCGGGCTGCTGGTACTAGGTTTTTAGAACATCTCTCTGCTATTGATAGAAACGACAAAAGATCGGCCATTGCGAAACATATTATAGAGGTTCATGGTAGCAGGGGTATAGTCTCCTTTCAGGTCATAGATAGACCTAGATGGAACGAGAGGAGAGGTGACTTTGGTGCTAAGTTATCAGAAAGAGAAGTCTACTGGATATATCATTTAAGGACAGTTGAACAGTATGGTGGACTCAATAGGGAATGGGAAGTGTCCTGTTTCTATTGAGTCTATTAATTAATTAATTTAATTAATTCTTATTCATCTTGCCCCTCCCTCTGCATTATTGATGGTCCAGCCTGGGATAACAGTGGTATTAGTCAATATACTAACTGATATGTGGCGCATTTTATAGTTGTTTATTATATATTGATTACATATTACCTACATATTAACCATATATTGTGGTGTATATATTTTGCTTGTATATGATGCCTTTAGTGGCTTTTTCTTTGTGACTAATGTTTTTAGTTGTGGGTTATATGCTGGTAAGGGGTTAACATATCATTGGGCGGGGATACTTTGGGTTTGCACTTAAGAATGGGTGGAAAGGGCTATTGTAGCAGCTTCTGAGGAAGTGGCAAGGGCCACGAAACGCGTCAAGCGAGCTATATGGATTTGTGATGTTTTTAACCTTGCTAATAAAATTGATTTTTTAAACTAATAAACTGTCCCGGTGCTCCGTCTACACACCTTTTTGTTACGGACTGCTGGAATACGCCTGGACCGGGGGCGCTAAAGACGTTGCAGCACGGGAACCGTTTACAGCTGGAAGCTCTGGTGAGTGCTCCCCTTACTATTTGTCTCCTGTGTTCTATGACTTGTTGCTGGAACTCGCTTTTTAAAAATTGCAGCGACTAAATCTCCCCGTGGGACATCAGGCTGGGCCCCTTAGCCCATAACAAGGTTACAGATATATAGAAACATTGGGGTAACAGTCACCCTTCTATAGTTCCAGGGGTACCCGGGGCACAAATAAGCACTCACCCCAAATCCCCCCCTAACTGGCCTTCAGGCTGGGACCCCTTAGCCCATAACAAGGTTACAGATATATAGAAACATTGGGGTAACAGTCACTCTGCTATAGTTCCAGGGGTACCCAGGGCACAAATAAGCACTCACCCCAAATCCCCCCCTAACTGGCCTTCAGGCTGGGCCCCCTTAGCCCATAACAAGGTTACAGATATATAGAAACATTGGGGTAACAGTCACCCTGCTATAGTTCCAGGGGTACCCGGGGCACAAATAAGCACTCACCCCAAATCCCCCCCTAACTGGCCTTCAGGCTGGGCCCCCTTAGCCCATAACAAGGTTACAGATATATAGAAACATTGGGGTAACAGTCACCCTGCTATAGTTCCAGGGGTACCCAGGGCACAAATAAGCACTCACCCCTAATCTCCCCCTAACTGGCCTTCAGGCTGGGCCCCCTTAGCCCATAACAAGGTTACAGATATATAGAAACATTGGGGTAACAGTCACCCCGCTATAGTTCCAGGGGTACCCAGGGCACAAATAAGCACTCACCCCTAATCTCCCCCTAACTGGCCTTCAGGCTTGGCCCCCTTAGCCCATAACAAGGTTACAGATATATAGAAACATTGGGGTAAAAGTCACCCCGCTATAGTTCCAGGGGTACCCAGGGCACAAATAAGCACTCACCCCAAATCCCCCCCTAACTGGCCTTCAGGCTGGGCCCCCTTAGCCCATAACAAGGTTACAGATATATAGAAACATTGGGGTAACAGTCACCCTGCTATAGTTCCAGGGGTACCCAGGGCACAAATAAGCACTCACCCCAAATCCCCCCCTAACTGGCCTTCAGGCTGGGCCCCCTTAGCCCATAACAAGGTTACAGATATATAGAAACATTGGGGTAACAGTCACCCTGCTATAGTTCCAGGGGTACCCAGGGCACAAATAAGCACTCACCCCAAATCCCCCCTAACTGGCCTTCAGGCTGGGCCCCCTTAGCCCATAACAAGGTTACAGATATATAGAAACATTGGGGTAAAAGTCACCCCGCTATAGTTCCAGGGGTACCCAGGGCACAAATAAGCACTCACCCCAAATCCCCCCCTAACTGGCCTTCAGGCTGGGCCCCCTTAGCCCATAACAAGGTTACAGATATATAGAAACATTGGGGTAACAGTCACCCTGCTATAGTTCCAGGGGTACCCAGGGCACAAATAAGCAATAAGAATTGCTTTCGATTATTCACTTAGAGCCTCTCTCAGGCCTGGACTGGATTTAAAATAGGCCCTGGCATTCCAAGTACCCAGAGGCCCAAACAGCCCCCCACCAGCCCAATAAATAGTGACTGTCAGGGTCGGACTGGGGGTTGCATGTTACTGACAGTATAGATCCAACAGCAGTAACAGCTCCTAGTGGTTCCAATGGGATACAATGAAGCAAAGGGAAATGATTAAGATCAGTCAGACACTCAGTGAATGTAGTTAAAACTTTATTGGAAAGCTAAATAAACATTACAATAATATTGAATATATAATATAATATTGAGAATATAAGTTGAGGGTTAGAAATCCCCTTCCAAACACAGGGAGATAAACTTGCAGAACAGTTTGCCAAATTCATTCTTTTTTCCCTTGGATTTTCGTTTTCTCTTCAAGTTCCGTGGAACGTGGCAGAAACTCTTTCTAACTCTGAAGCCAAAGGTCTTCTTTTTGGGCCTCTGAATTTGCTGGTTCTTTCTCTTTTTAGGTATTGCCTTTTTTCTTTTCAGATTTTCATGTTTAGGAATTTAGTTTTGTGCCTCGTTCTCGGCAGTGGCCTCATCGTCATCCTTCGGCTTCCCCTTCCAGAAGAACATTACACTTAAGATGAGATCCAGTAAAATGCACATAAAGATACCTGAGGTGTCCAAGGAGAGCAGGTCCTAAGCAAGAGAAGAGAAAGGGACTCATGAAACACAATGTAGCACAATAGCAACTAATTCACTATCTAGTAGAATTAAGTCTAAAACAACTGGACTTTTCTGAGTTTTTCTTGAAAACGTTTCACCACTCATCCGAGTGGCTTCTTCAGTTCAAATGACTGGTAGGGAATTCCCCAGTATTTAAACTCTTGATGGTAGTAGAGTCACAGACATCCAATCACAATGGTTCCATTGAACTTGTTCAGTTAGGTGTTAGCTGAAACTGACAGGTGTAAGAAGGTATGATCCAATCACAATGGTACCAAGATTCTCATTGATGAAGGTGTTAATCCTTCAAAGTACATGACTGGAAGTGTGAACTGTTGTGAAGCTGCCGGGGTAAGGATGTCAACGCGCCATTGTATGTTGGTGACAAGCGGTGTCTCAGGCCCCCTCCTCTGTTCAGGGATGGTTTTTCCAGGTTGGCATAAATGGCCTCTTTCCCACCTCTTTCAAACCATCTGTCCTCTCGGTCCAAAATATGCACGTTACTGTCCTCAAAAGAGTGACCTTTTTCTTTGAGGTGTAGATAGACCGCTGAGTCTTGTCCTGAGGAGTTTGCCCACCTATGTTGGGCCATTCTCTTACAGAGAGGTTGTTTTGTCTACTATACAAATACTATAAGAAACAGGACATATTAAATTCCTCATTTAACCCTTTTGGCTGGCGAGATTGTAAACATTTAATATGTCCTGTTTCTTATAGTATTTGTATAGTAGATTGATGGTCGGTTTTGTATTTCTATTTCAGATAAATGACCCTTTCGGGTACTTTGCAGGGATAGATACATTTTTTCTGTCTGCTGTGAGTAGGGTAAGATACTTTTTCTGATACATTCTTTCTGATAATTGTTTCTGATTTTTCAAATGTTTTTAACTTAGTAACAATTTTTAACACAGTAATAATGTTTTATATTCTAGTACCCTGTGGGACCTGTTTTTTCTTCAACACTGTGTCACTTTGGATAATGTACATTTAAGTCATATTTCTGCTATGTATAGAATCTATTATGTGAGCACTTAATACATTTTGTATAAAGATTTTATATCTATAATTATGGATTCAATCACATGTGCATTTTGAATGATGTTAATTAATGATGTTGGGTATGCTAATTAACTAGGTATTTATTGCCGTCACTTCCACTGATTTGTATGCTTGACAAAGGGGTTGTTTTGCCCCGAAAAGTTGCACTTCCGTAATAAAGTATCTAAAGGGCTAGTCCCAGTTGTAGCTCCTGAGTGCCGTTGCTTTCTTCTATTTGGATTCCTTGGGAGGGTGCCAATCCCCCTGCAGTGAGCACCGAGCGCAAATTTTTGAGGAGAGTTAAGGGTGTGCGTATAAGGTCTTTTGTTGTGATAACACAGTGACCACCATACCCTTATATACTTAAAGGGAAACCATCTGACATCATTGTACCAAGGGGAACCCACCCCACCCCACCACCACAGGAGAGGCCTATAAATCTTCCCACTCTCACTTCCACCGGCAGCTCTCTATCTACAGCCATTAAACTGTATCCTTACCCACCTACATAAATAACATTTACTGGGAACAAGTTCAATAGATTATCACTAGTCTCAGTATCACGTTTTCACCAGAATTAATCAACAGTTATTTTTGTTACAATAGAACAGGACAATGACATATGAAGCATTTCTCACAAATGGAAGACTCTTGTATTTATTAAATGTAAGGGCTCTACAACATCATTATTATATATGGCATTGTGATACAGCTCCTTTATTTGTAGAGAAATGCCTCCCAAGATTTGTCCATTGATTGACTGATTTGTCCAAGATTTGGTCCATTCAAGCTAGAAGTTTATGAATAAGACTCGTTTGAGACCCCAGGCATATTCTTTTTTTTTTTTTTTTTTTAAATATTCTTTATTTTGATTTTTGCAGAGTAAATGAAGAAAGTAAAAAGGGGGTACAGAAAAAAGAAGGGTAAGGGGTAAGTATTTTGTTTTTATCTTTAGTTACAATCAGCTTACAAATGTAGGAGATAACAATAAGATATTCCTAAACAATGAAATTCAATAGTTAAAGTCGTTCATATTATGAGAATGAGTATCTATGTTGTTGGTCAACGGATATGTTATGTGTGGTGAGATGTTATGTATGTGGTCCATGGTTCCCATAGCCTTTTAAAGTCTGAGCTCTTGTTTTGGTTCATAAAGGTGATCTCTTCCAGTTTTCTTATTTCTTCCACTAAATGGATCCATTCTAGATATGTTGGGGGGTTTCTAGCTTTCCAGTGTCTCGGAATTACCAGGCATATTCTTAGTCTATATTTTGGTACCATGGCCCAGAAGGATCAATGGCTTTAGCATGTTCCCAAATAACCGGCACAGTGTGTCTTCCATCTCAGTTTAAATGAAGTGTTGTGTTTCTCCTTAAATATGTGGCGAGGTCAAGAGCAAGTGTACAGATGTATAGCTTAGGGCCGGCTGTGCAGGAATAGCAACAAAAAGGTCTAAGGAGACAGTGAATAATGTCCCATTGTTAATTCTGAGGATGCTCTCAGGGATGTCTCCTCTTACCCACAAGCCATGCTTCATACAAAGGAAGCCACCACTTATATCCCATTAGCCCCGGCCGTCCCATTGCTTGCCATACAGCATGTTCCCTACACGACTCTCCTCACACACTTTGAACGAGACCTGCTTCCTATTGATACCGCTGGCTTCCCGCTGATCCATTACCTATTGTTTCAACCATTTTGTTCCAATCAGATACCTAATTCACGATTGTGTTAGCACCAAAATTACCAGCCAATAGATTGTAATTTAAAACTTTGGATAACAATACATCAAGCAATAATTGAAATACAAATAAAGTTGCCTGTAATTCTATTGACTGTATAAAGAATGGATATAGAACATAATCGTTTTAATTGCCTTAATCACTCGTCAAGCAAGGCTTTGTGTAACGCGCCTTATCTTCTATCTATTGAGTGGAAACAGGTTAAGAATTACCTTAAATCTTGAGAGTTACGAGAAAGCAGCCTGCGTAGCCTACTAGACAATGTGCAGCCATGTTATAGCATCCAAGGTAACTGACAATAAGCATATTTTATATGTGTCTGGTATTAAAGTGGTTAGGTGACCGCTCTATTTAACGTGCTCCAGTCATGTAGGGTCACGTGAGGCTATCTCTAGGTACACAAATATATTGACTTTGAGCATGAGATTGAAGCTCAGTTAGGGATCTATGTTTTGTGTGGACTAAAGGTGGCCATATACGTTAAGGCGATGTCGCCAAGCGATCGGATCTTCTACCGATATCCCCACCTACGGGTGGGCGATATTGGGAAAATGTAGGCTAATTCATTTGGCCCTGGGGCCAAACGATCGAATTATAACGGGAGCAATGGGTGCAGTCGGTTTGGGGACCGCTTCAACGAGCCAATGCGGTCCCCGATCCGACTAAATCTTTTAACCTGCCCAATCGATATCTGGCCAATTTCAGGCTAGATATCGGTTGGGCATGCCCCTAGTTCCTGCCCCTACACGGGCTGATAAGTTGCCGAATCGGTCCAAGGGACCAATATCGGAAGCTACAATCGGGCCATGTATGGCAACCTTCTCCCTTGTCGGGGGCAAATAATCTCCCCGAAATGCCATCCCACCGGCTAGAATGTAAATTGCCGGTGGGATGGCATATGCAGCGCGTTGATTTGCCGAAATCGCTGAAGTTGCGTATGCCATCCCACCGGCAATTTCCATTTAAGACGGCAGGCGACTAATCTCCCCGTCTGTCACAGCCCTAAAGGTGGCCATACACAGGCAGATTTTAGCTGCTGATTTTGGTCCTTAAAGGAACAGAAACACCAAAAAATGAAAGAGCTTTAAAGTAATAAAAAATATAATGCACTGTTGCCCTGCACTGGTAAAACTGGTGTGTTTGCTACAGTAACACTACTATAATTTATATAATAAGCTGCTGTGTAGCCACGGGGGCAGCCATTCAAGCTGGAAAAAAGGAGAAAAGGCACAGGTTACATAGCAGATAACAGATAAGTTCTGTAGAATACAATAGTGTTTTATCTGTTATCTGCTATGTGCCTGTGCCTTTTCTCCTTTGAATGGCTGCCTCCATGGCTACATAGCAGCTTATTTATATAAATTATAGTAGACTTTCTGAAGTAAACACACAACTTTTACCAGTGCAGGGCAGCAGCACATTATATTTTAGTTACTTTTATACACTTTCATTTTTTGGTGTTACTGTTCCTTTAAGGCCGACACGGCAGCATATCTGCCCATGTATCGGGCCTTCCGATAGGCCTCCCCGACTGATATCTGGTCAAAAATTAGCCAAGCAGGAAAGGGCATGACATACATGCACATATATACTGCACATGTATATACAGTCCCAAATCCTTCTAAAATTGCATGGATTCAGCCATATCCTGAACTGATTCCATGATTTGTTGCACCTGTAAAGAAAGCTTTCTGGAAGCAGCAAAAATCAATAATAAAACACATTGCAGCACTGTGTTATCAGGGCTTGGCGTTAGGAAAGGTGGGCCCTACTCAATGAAGTAGGAGTTTGGACCTAGAGAATATTAATGCTGAGTATTTTTTGTACAGCAAGGTACATCCAAATATTTTTTTATTAAAAATCTCTTTTCTGTACTTGAACACATAGATCAAGTGCAAAAAGGATTTGTTCACATTTGGATAAACCGTTACCCCCATTGCTCAATGCAATCAAACCCAGTCTGTAGAATTGACGTATTGATCGGCTTTGATACATTTTTCCTGTACCAATGAGATTCCAGTGGCTCAGAAACAGCCCAGAGATGGGGCAAGTAAAATGTATTTTTGGTTCTTATGGGAAAGATATGTGGGTAGAAAAAAAGGCATTCTGTTATAGGAATTGCATTTATTGCACAGTGAAGGTATTTTTGGCTCCTTTTAGCCGTATATACCCTTAGCTCTCTGGTTCTTTCATTGGGTTACTCTCCATGTCCTACCCCTCTGAAGCCATGTTACAATATCTTTCACTGAAAAGATCTATAAACATTGAAACAGGAAGACTGGATTTATGGGTCTCAATCCTAAGTCTGTATATGTGCTAGACCAGTGGTGGGCAAAGTTATTAGTCAACTGAGCCAAATATCAACAAAACAGCGATTGAAATTTCTTTTGAGAGCCAAATGTTTTGCAGACTGTCACTGGCTCCCTCGTGCATGAACCGAGCCTCCCCTGCACTGCGTATCCCGCCCAGTGCAGCTTAGAGAAACAAGTAATCCAGCAACTGACAGAACATTCTGAGCAGAGGACGTTCAACTTTATTTTTGCTTTTGATGTCCTAAAGGAGCGTGTGTTCCCTTGTCTTGGCTAGTGTTCCCCGGAGGTCTGGGTTCCTTGTTGTTCTAAAATGATAATGTCTAACTCTCATGGGTTCCCAGCGCCGGATTTAAAAAGCAGCTGCCCCTAGGCCGTCCCCCATTTGCGCCCCCTGCGCATGCGTGAACAAGCCCCCTATGCCGCGACACGTCGACGCAAGCGCGCATGCGCAGGCATTTAACTCCCATACGGAGCAGTGGGGAGAAATCCCCACTGCTGCGTATCGGAGCAAAATTTCAAAATTTTGTTGCGGCGGGCCGGCATGCCGCCCCTAAATTTGTGCCGCCCTAGGCCCGGGCCTTTGCGGCCTCTCCGCAAATCCGGGCCTGTGGGTTCCTATTCTTGTCTATTGGCCAGTGGAATGCTGGTGTCCCAAAACACAAGTTGCAGTTCTCATGTATCAGTGTCTACTACCCATTATCTCAACTATGCAAAATAACTCTCCAGCATTATCTTTGCTTTTCACATATGTTATATGCTTTATCTTTGCTTTTAATGTCCTTAGGGCCATGACACATGGGGACAATAGTCGCACCGCGATTTGCCGAAGTTTCCTCTCAAGGCAACTTCGGCGACTTTGGCTAATCTCCCCGTGTCACGGCCCTTAAAACATGGTGTGTTCCCCTGTCTTTTGGCTGGTGTTCCTTGGAGTTCTAGGCTCCTCTCTAAAGGCCACTGCCTTGTTGTTTGAATGATGATGGGAACCTCTCATGGGTTTCCGTTCTTGTCTACCAGTGTAGTACAGACCTCCCAAAAAGTTGCAGCTCTCCAGGGTCATTATCTGCTGGCCATTATCTTGCTAAGGTTACTAAACAATGATCTGTACTTCTCCTAGGTTCCTGCCTTGTTGGTGTAATTAAACCATTTGTGGGTCCTTGTCTATTGTCCTGTGTCTTGGTAGAGGCCCTAAATTTTGATGTTCCCTTCCCCGATATTGCAGTTATTCTCTCCGGCCCAGAGTCTGCTATATGTTGCCGCGAACCATCTCCAGCAAGTGTTCTTACCTCTAGATTGAAACGTGCCTGTTACTATATTTCTCTGAAGAGCGTACAGATAAAGAATGGGCCACTTAACAATAAAACCAGTGGGGAAAGGTTGGACTTTATACAACTTTGTATATTGTCTCAGGCACTGCAGTTGGAATTAGATTGCTATATAAGTGTTTATGAGGAACAGCAGGTGACTTATTGTGAGATCCCCTTGCCGAGCCATCGACCACTCTGCATGAATCTTTCTTTTGTAAGTAATAAAGCAACTATCGCATTCAGCTTTTTATTTCTTTCGTAACCATTCCCGTTGCTAAGAGATGCCCGGTATTGGAGAAAAAAAAAAATTACAACCACGTAATTTTCTAGCAAATTTTGCTTTGCTTTGAATTGATTTTTAACTCTCTGGAATCCTACGTGCTTGTATGGAGCGTGTAAACAGCTAGACTGAATTCCCAGCATGCACTGCGACTGCAAATACCGAGAGCACATTCACTCAGTTACATACTTTGCTCCATATTTGCTCCAATGAAGTAGTGATAACTGTGCTCAAATTCCTTACGGTTTTGCAGTTTCGAGGTGTCTCTAGATTCTAGATAAATATAATCTAAAAAATACCTGTAATAGTAAGAAATATCACAGTTTCCACTTACATAATTACGTACATAATTCTTCATGTTTTGAGTCTGAATATACAGTAATACAGCAGTAACAAGGCTATATGGATTCTATATACATATCACTTAAGGGGAGATTTATCAACATTCGAGTTCAGGATCGGACTGGGGGGTGCAGGGCCCACCAGGGCTCCCGCCCTGGGGTCCCGGGTCCCCCAACCCCCCCCTCGCAGGGGCCCCCCTAACCACCCTCAGGGGCCCCCTCCGGCCCACTAGGGCTTTTTCCCGGTGTCCCGGCGACCCAGTCCAACCCTGTTTGAGTTTGACTTCTTAGCACTAAAACTCACACAATGCAAATTATGGTTCAAAAACTCGAATGTCGAACTTGTGGGTTTATATAGAAGTCAATGGGAGTTGTCCCAGGCACAGTCATCATATTTCCAATTTGAAATATTAGAGTTTTTTGAGTTTTATTGGGGTTTGGGGGTCGCAAATAAGAGTTTTTCATATTAAAAAATAAGCAAGCATTCGGAATGTGAGTTTATTCCAAGGTCGGGCAAATCTTTGAAAAGATTCATGAAATGGCGAAAAATGTGTGAAACGGTGAAAATGATGAAACTATTCGCTCATCACTAGTTGCCAATGCACATACTGTATAACAAAGCAGACAAGTTTAGCCCCCTGGAGAAAGCACTTTGCTTTGAATGGGTCGTACCACACACATCAGCATCCTTTGCTTTTATAGGTAGATGGATGGATTCGGGAGTTCGACCGAACCCAAAAAACTGGGTTCGGTGCATCCCTAGTTTTTTTGCTGCTAAACCAGAATGTATGGGGTAGGGGGCAGCTTTGTGCAGAGAAATCTTGGTCATTTTACTTGTGGCAAAAGCATTTTCTTTAGATTCAGACGGCAGAGAAAGCTCTTCTGGTGCTCAGTTATATCTGAAAGCAGCGGAGAGGTTTCTTAGCATAATAAAATGTGCCCCCTGAGAGCTACAAGGAGCAGAAAGGGACATCTATCTGTTTCTGCGATTAAACAACCCATTCCCATACACTTTTATACAAACTGGGTCACCGGTGACTAAATGAAAAATGCACAGAATTATTTAACCATGTCTACAATGTTAAACAGGATGAGTAGGAAAGGTAAATGGCTGCATAACTACACCTGGTAATGATGTGCCTTTGTTATCCACAGATTGTATAGCCATAATAGCTAGTAATCAAGTCAGCAGCAGTAATCATGTCTTATCTTGTTCTACAGAGTCACATAGAAGGTGGAAGGTAGCGATCACAGCAAACACAAAGGCAGATATTTGTATTTAGGTTTAGTAATAGCGATTTACTTTTCTCATTTTGAAAGAAATATATCAATTGTAAGGTGTAAATATAACAGTTTTTCTAAGCATACTTTCCCTTTAATACAAGGATGTCTAGCCCACGACTTTTCTGTTGCTGAGGTTCTTAAAGGGGTTGCAAACCTAAATATATTTCTCTGTAATAATAAAACAGTACCTGTACTTGATCCCAACTAAGATATAATTACCCCTTATTGGGGGCAGAACAGCCCTATTGGGTTTATTTCATGGTTAAATGATTCCCTTTTCTCTGTAATAATAAAACAGTACCTGTACTTGATCCCAACTAAGATATAATTACCCCTTATTGGGGCAGAACAGCCCTATTGGGTTTATTTCATGGTTAAATGATTCCCTTTTCTCTGTAATAATAAAACAGTACCGGTACTTGATCCCAACTAAGATATAATTACCCCTTATTGGGGGCAGAACAGCCCTATTGGGTTTATTTAATGGTTAAATGATTCCCTTTTCTCTGTAATAATAAAACAGTACCTGTACTTGATCCCAACTAAGATATAATTACCCCTTATTGGGGGCAGAACAGCCCTATTGGGTTTATTTCATGGTTAAATGATTCCCTTTTCTCTGTAATAATAAAACAGTACCTGTACTTGATCCCAACTAAGATATAATTACCCCTTATTGGGGGCAGAACAGCCCTATTGGGTTTATTTCATGGTTAAATGATTCCCTTTTCTCTGTAATAATAAAACAGTACCTGTACTTGATCCCAACTAAGATATAATTACCCCTTATTGGGGGTAGAACAGCCCTATTGGGTTTATTTAATGGTTAAATGATTCCCTTTTCTCTGTAATAATAAAACAGTACCTGTACTTGATCCCAACTAAGATATAATTACCCCTTATTGGGGGCAGAACAGCCCTATTGGGTTTATTTAATGGTTAAATCCGGAATACCTTTGGTCCCGAGCATTCTGGATAACGGTCCTATTCCTTTAACATTAAAATCATTACAAATGAACAATCGCTCTCCCGTGTGTTATAAAATGTCTTAGAATCAGATCTTTTACAATGTAAAATGTTATGTGGGTTTATATCCCCTTTTGAACATCCAGGGAGAACGCTGGGATTAGTAGTTCAATAGCAGCTTGAGGGCCATTGACTTTGCATTCCGGCGTGTATCCCCGTGTCCGTGCCTGTGCCGACTATGCTCCAGTGCATACCTTAACCCCGCTATACATTGCACATATTATTTGTTCTGAGTTAATGGTTTGGGAATTACCTTTCTTCTTTCCTCGTGGCAAAATGACTACTAACCGCAGCCAATCAATATCTCCCTCTCTGGCTCAGCTTTCTGCATTGTTGGATTTTGAAAGTTGCCAGGAGAACAATGACAAAGGTTAAGGGGAGGTTAAAAGGTAAAGTGCTGGAGATGTGTTTACCCTCCTGTGGGGTTTAGCATACAAAGAACAATCAGTGGCAGGAAGAAACCAGATACAGTTAATAATTGTATAAAAAAATCTCTGGCATATTGCTAAAATGAGCAACAAAACCTAGTATAATGCACCTTGCCCACGTGCAAAAGAAATTGCTTTCTAATCTGTTTGTAGTGTTGACGCTACAATGGTTGGTTGGTGCTGCCAGGTATAATGGGACCCCATATGCTGAGTTGGGATTCATTCATTATACATTTGGTGGAATTTCTGTGTTGGCCATCTCCCATAGACTTCATTATAAGCAAATCATTCTAATTTTTGAAAATGATTCCCTTTTCTCTGTAATAATAAAACAGTACCTGTACTTGATCCCAACTAAGATATAATTACCCCTTATTGGGGGCAGAACAGCCCTATTGGGTTTATTTAATGGTTAAATGATTCCCTTTTCTCTGTAATAATAAAACAGTACCTGTACTTGATCCCAACTAAGATATAATTACCCCTTATTGGGGCAGAACAGCCCTATTGGGTTTATTTAATGGTTAAATGATTCCCTTTTCTCTGTAATAATAAAACAGTACCTGTACTTGATCCCAACTAAGATATAATTACCCCTTATTGGGGCAGAACAGCCCTATTGGGTTTATTTAATGGTTAAATGATCCCTTTTCTCTGTAATAATAAAACAGTACCTGTACTTGATCCCAACTAAGATATAATTACCCCTTATTGGGGGCAGAACAGCCCTATTGGGTTTATTTAATGGTTAAATGATTCCCTTTTCTCTGTAATAATAAAACAGTACCTGTACTTGATCCCAACTAAGATATAATTACCCCTTATTGGGGGCAAATGTTTGAATGATTGTTTAGTAAATTTAAAGCATAGAGATCCAAACTACAGAAAGATCCCTTATCCGGAAAACCCCAGGTCCCCAGCATTCTGGATAACAGGTCCCATACCTGTACTAAAATTAGCAGTGGGGAATCCTGAAGAATCCCCAACAGTTCAAATATCAGCTCATTTACTAAACACATTTAGGCAAAAAAATGTTTTTGGGTGGAAATTGCTTGGAAATATCACAAATACCTTTTCCAGTTTTCTTTACAACAAATAATAACTGACCCTATGGGCCTAAATTTCTACAGGGTTGTAAAATTGTCTTTTTTTTCATTTTTTTGACTGTCAAATTTTTAAAAATGTTTTAGCATTTCTGTCATTTTAACACATTTATATAGGAGATCACTAGATGGTTCAATCAGGGGGAAAGATTATTCATTTTTGAATTCCAAATCTGATTGCAAAAAATTGTGATTAAACAATTTTCTTAATTTTTTTTCTTAATTAATAGCATATTTATTAAAAAAAAAAAAATAAACTGCTTGTTCCATTCATTTTTAAAAAATTCAACAGTTTAAAAAAAAACATGAAAAAAATATCAGTGCTGAATGCTGAAAATAGGCCTCCTATTGACAAATATAGAGATGAGCGGATCTGTCCCATTTCGGCAGAAAATTTGTGAATCTTTGAAAAGATTTGCAAAAAATCCGCGAAACAGCGAAATGTTGAGTGTCAAACAAAAAATTATTGCTCATGTCTTATTTTGACGGACGCATCAAGAAAATGACGCAACAATGTTTTTTGATGTGCAACATTTTTTCTACGAACGCAGCAATTTTTCTGCCATGGGCAACAATTTTTTGCCACACGCCGACTTTATACTTTGCTGCTGGTTTCGCCAAATAATCCACCAAAGGCAAAACGCAGAAATTTGCCACGAATCATTACTTATATAGAGTAGAAGCTTACTTCTTTCATTTGAAATTTTAAGATATTTCCTTTTGAAGAACCTCGAAAATTTGAGCTTGGAAAACTGAAATGAAAAAGCATTAAAAATCGTGTTTTTATACGGCAGTTTTCCAAACGAGCGCATAAAAAAAGCATTCCTGCAGTCTAAAGTTTTCCATATAATTCACTTTACAACATCAACAGCGATTTCTTCTTTGGCCGCTGCCCTCTTTTATCAGTTATTGGTAGTAATGAATGAATCTGTCCCATTTCACTTCACCATAAAATTCATGAAATGGCAAGAAAATTCGTGAAACGGTGAAAAATTCCCAAAAAGCATGTTGCGCAATTTTTTTTTGACGCCCGTGGGTTTTTTTACGTGACCGTGCCCAACTTTGACCTGACCGCTCTTTATTTTACGCAACCACGCCCAATTTGGCGCACTGCAAAAAATTTTCGCCGAATTTATTTGCGGCGAATTTTCACGGAAGTTTCACTAAACTATTCTCCAATGGCAAAATGTGGAAATTCGCTGCGAATCCATGCCTGGTGAAAAAAATTGCTCATCCCTAGTTATTGGGTGTTTTTGATCGTAAATCTGGATGCTCAGTGCATGCGCGTATTTACTGTACAGCGCTGCGGAATACGCTGGCGCTTCAGAAATATGCGATAATAATGACACTTTTCTACAATTTTTTAGCGAGCACTTTTTAATACTTAAAAAAAGTGGCAAATCTATGTCCCTAGAAAAACTTGAAATTGAAATATGATTTAGTTGTGTTTTTATGGTTTAGAGATGGGGCCCCGGGAGACGTATTTATCAAAAGGAAGAAGAGAAACCTTTCCACAATTTTTAATTAAAAAAATCTCCAGTATTGAATTGTTTTGGGAGCACTTTGCAGAGATTTTTTCCCCTCCCTTTCACAAATAAGCCCCTGCGGAGCGGCAGCAATAGAACAATTCCACGTTGCGCTTGTGTGTATAACAATACCGTATCTTTGTGGCTACATTTCAGCCAAAATGGAAACAGCAGATGAAAACTGAGTATATATATATTTCCATTTGTATATATTTTATAAAAAATTTTTGTGTCATAAAAACAGGGCTCCGAAAATTCTCATACAGTTTGCTAGCCGAGTGTTGGTATTTTTTTAAGATAAACTCCAAAAATGTCAGTGTTATGGGTAGTGATGAGCGAATCTGTCCCGTTTGTTTCGCAGAAAAATTTGCGAATCTTTCAAAAGATTTGAGAAACGGCGAAAATGTTGAGAGGAAAAAAAATTGTCGCGTGTGACTATTCTTTTGACGCCTGCGACTATTCTTGGGACAATTTATTTTAATAGCGTATTCATTTAAAAAAATAAAAAAAACTTCTTGTTCCATTCATTGACATATTGACATATATAGTGCTGAGCGAATCTGTCCTCAGCACTATGAAAAGATTTGTGAAATGGTGAAAAATCCGTGAAACGGCGAAATTTTGCACGCCAAAAAGAAATCATTGCGCGTTATTTTTTCTACACACACAGCAAATTTTTAGCCGCGGGCAACAATTTTTTGCCACATGGCGACTTTATACGCAGCGAATGCAGAAATTTGCCACGAAGATTTGCGAATCTTTCAAAAGATTCGCGAAACGGAGAAAATGTTGCGAGGAAAAAAAATTGTCGCCCGCAACTATTCTTTTGACGCCTGGGACTATTCTTTCAACAATTTTTGGACGCGCGACTATTCTTTTGACGCCCGTGACTATTCTTGCGACAATTTTTGACACACAGAGAATTTTTTCCCACTGCAAATTTTTTCATCCGTTTTGCGAAACAATCGCCAATGGCGAATCGCGGAAATTCGCCGCAAATCCATCCCTGGCGAAACATTCGCCCATCACTAGTTATGGGTCATTGTAGCAAATTCCAGCAATGAATTCTTCTTGTTTTTTTACAGTGGCCAAATCTGTCTGAGAAACAGAAGAATGATTTTTAATACCCTGCTTTAATTTTGATTGATAAAAGAATAGTATTATAATGAATGGGACCATTTTATATGAATCTGAGAGAAAAACTGCATCAAAATATTTAAAAAATTCTTATGGGGGCATTTAATAGGTCCGTATTTTTACACGATTCATATTTTTTGCACCAAAATATGTTTTTGTTGTAGAAATAAACTTTTTTTCGCAATTTATTTATGTGACAAAACCAGATCCAAAAGCAAAAATACAATATGCAACCCTGGTAAATGACCCTGGTAAAAATCCGATGCCCATTTTTTAATTCTTGGCTTGGGGGCAAGTTTTGGTTGTATACAAACCCAGTGTACTGCCAAACAGAGCCTTCTATAGGCTGCCAGTCCACATAGGGGCTACCAAATAGCCAATCCCAGCCCTTATTGGCACCCCCAGGAACTTTTTCCATTCTTGTGTTGCTCCCCAACACTTGAATGTGGCTCACACATATAAAATGCTGAGGACCGCTGATCTAAAACCTGTAGAGATCATGTAGAAGTCAATGGCAGATGTCCCTTTTACTTTGCTTTGTGGTTTTAGAGGTTTTTAGATTTTTTTGACGTTTGTATTTGTGCGACAATGTGAAAAAGTTGTGGGTTTTGGTATTTTTTCTGCATCTTTTTTGTTCATGCTTTTCGGATCTTTTGATAAATGACTGATATTCTTGGAAAGTTTAGTTGTGGTTTAAAAAACCCCTAAAACTACAAAAAATGAGAAAGTAGAAAAATGAACCTCTTAAGGCGGCCATACACGGAAAGATCCACTCGCTGGTGAGGTCGCCAAGTGAGCAGATCTTCTCCCGATATCCCTACCTACGGGTGGGTGATATTGGGCTAATTCAGTTGTTTGACCCTGCGGTTTCCGGGCTCATTTTGACAGTTTCATTTGCATGAAAATGCGAAACAGTTGCAGTTTTCACGTTTTTTTGTTTGTGCTTTTTCCATTAAGATCTTTAAATAAATGCCTAGAGGTTTGTTTTTTTTTGTGGAAATGAGTTTAGTCGTGGCTTCAAAAAACTCATAAAACCATGAATATTGAAGAATCTGCCCTAATAATGTTAATTGCCTTTGGGCATATTGCCATAGAGCTAAACTGGAAAACAACTCAGCAGTCTTTAGTGGGGATATTAAATTAATTACAGACTTATGGTGACCATAAATGAACCACGTAAAGTTTCCAAGTCGTCTTCTCCTGAAGCCTTATTGACCCAAATAAGTCCTGTCAGACTAAAAATGAGCCAGATATTTACTGGGCAAGTTAGGACTGCATTTGCTTATTGATGTGGTTCTCTCCTTAAGGATCTGCTTGGTCCCAAATTACGATCCAACTGCTGGCCTTCAGCACATCGCCAAGTCAGGAAACATCCACTTCTTGGGCAAGCTCACCAAATGCACATCTTTAAGTGTATGGCCAATAATAAAAAGGACCAAAGCTGCCCAGTTCTTTACAATATGTTCTAGATATAGGGGATACAGAACGGAGCCATTTCAGCCTTTGCATCTAGCTGGGAACTGACCGTTTTAGCTGCCTGTGAATGAAAAGGTTCCTTGATAGAACTGTTAGTAATATTTGATTATTAATTTTCATCACAAGTCAATAATAATTAGACGGTTCCTTCGTTTCAGCTGGATATGAATCCAATCGATAATTCATTAAAATATATGAGATAAATAATGTGGTGCTGATAGCCAGTCCCAGGTCACCCAGCTAATGCTTCCGAAAGTCCTTCAAGTGCAATAAAAAGGCTTAAAGTTAAAGATTCTACAAGCGTTTAATTATGGTTCATTCCTGTCTATTTGCAGATACATTCTTCCTGTTAGCTGCGTTCACATCCCAGTTATTTGCTAGATCTATAGGAAGCTGTAGTACAACCTACACAGCTTATTTCTCTAATATTGGCCCCATATGGCCAGGTCTGGCTGAACCATAGACTCCTCATTGTGTCACTGCACAGATGGTCAACCAAAATCCCAACTAAGGTATAATTACGCCTAGTAGGCAGTAGTAGACTTAAGGTCCCCATACACTTTAAGATCTGCTTGCTTGGCGATGTCGCCAAGTGATCGGATCTTCTCCCGATATCCCCACATATGGGTGGGCGATATCGGGAGAATCCAGACTAATTGGATCGTTTGGCCCTGGGGTCCCCGATCCGACTAGATTTTTTAACCTGCCCGATCGAGATCTGCCCGATTTCAGGCCATATATCGGTCGGCAGTACCATTGGTAGTGCCCATACACGGGCCGATTAGCTGCCAAATCGTTCTAACCTTTATAGTATAGAGATCCAAATTACAGAAAGACTCCTTATCCGGAAAACCCCAGGTCAAGTCAAATCATCTTTAATGTCATCACATTTGCCTATAAAATATACACAAGAGATGAAAAAGAGATGCAAATAAAAAGGCCCACCCAAAAGGAAGAAAGATCAAACTTGGTCCTGAGCAATCTGGATAATGGGTCCCATAACTGTATTTTCAGGACATCATTTTTGTACAACTGTTGTCTGGCAATTATTAATGGTCAGAACATCGTCCACTTTGTTATTTATAGGGCTTTAATCCTATAGTTGCAATCTGAATATTAGTTTTAGATTGTTGCATTGAAGAGTATGATTAATACCTGAACTTCAATTGTAAGGCAGCGACAATTGAAATGTGTAGGCCACCTTAACCATAAGAAGTCACAGAGCAATTCAGTCGCTACTAGCCACTCTGAAACAATAGCAGTCGCTGGTGAAAAGCCCTTCGCATCACTTCATTTTCCGAAGTCGCACAAACTTGCCTGCAGGTAGAAATGCGTGTGCGACTTTGAATTACCAAAGTGATGTGAAAGGCTTTCCACTGGCAACTCCTATAGTTGCCGGTGGAGAGCCATTTTGAAGCATTTAGTCCCCTGCGATAGCAGACATCTATTGCGGGTGACTGAACCACTCCATGGGTTCTTACCCTAAAGGTGGCCATACACATGAAGATCCGCTCGCTTGGCGGGTGGGCGATATCGGGGAAAATGTAGGAAAATCCATCTCTATATGTGTACATGGTGGGATCATCATCTAGGTGATTGGCATTAGGTTCCCTGCCAAAAGATACCAGCTTTCCCCTGTTCTTGGTCACAGTGATAGATAAAATGGAAATTTGAATACCAACTGAACATTGATAAGTCATGATTCCCTTACGTCCCATACGGCAGCAACCCTGAGATTCATTCTCCTTCCCCTTTTGGTAGGACAAATGGAACAATAAAGTTTAATTTCCCCACACCTATAAAAAAGGGGTTAGTAACAACATGACCTCAGTGTTTTTTTCCTACCTGCGGTAGGCGAGTGGATTCATGTCTAATTTTCGAATTTTCTTTTCTTTCTTTTGCTGCAGCTTCCAGATCCCTAGGGGGTCTGTTGACCATAGGCACAGTACCCTAGGGGTTAAGTGCCGGGGGTTAGGGAAGCC
Source organism: Xenopus tropicalis (assembly GCF_000004195.4). Classification (NCBI taxonomy): domain Eukaryota; kingdom Metazoa; phylum Chordata; class Amphibia; order Anura; family Pipidae; genus Xenopus; species Xenopus tropicalis. Next base: position 202,293,579 of record NC_030677.2, on the reverse strand, counting down.
CTTAGGTGTTGGTCCGCTATCCCATGTATGCAGCCAAGGGCTGCCAGTGCCCAAGATGGCCGACCCGTTTCTGACAAGAAAAATGAGCGACGCTGAGTGCTGGCAGAAAGATAATCCAGAAGGTGGCATAACCAGAGCCCGCCCTTAAGCTTGCTAATTCTCAGGGTTGCTGCCGTATGGGACGTAAGGGAATTAGTAAATTTATACCTACCGAAATTTACTTTTCCCTTAGTCCATTCGGCAGCAAATATTCCCCCCCTAATAAATCCTTATGCATTAATTCTTGTGTACTTCTTATTCACTGAGGTCTGTTACTAACCCCTTTTTTATAGGTGTGGGGAAATTAAACTTTATTGTTCCACTTGTCCTACCAAAAGGGTAAGGAGAATGAATCTCAGGGTTGCTGCCGTAGGGACTAAGGGAAAATTAAATTTCGGTAGGTATAAATTTACTAAATAGCTGGGTAATGATGTTGGTTGCCTAAAGGTGCTCATACACCTTAAGATCCGCTCGCTTGGCGATGTTGCCAAGCAAGCGGATCTTCTCCCGATATCCCCCACCTACGGGTGGGCAATATCGGGAGAATCCAGGCTAATTCGTTCGTTTGGCCCTGGGGCCAAACAATTGAATTATTACGGCGGGTATAGGCAAAGTCGGTCCGGGGACCGCTCAGGAGGCAACACCAAATTTCCAGAAACCCCCACACCTTTGCCATTTATGACAGCTGTCTGAAACAATTAGTACAAGTACTTGTCTAGTGACCATTCAGAAACAGAGCTAGAATCCCACAGGGATTACTGGAAGACCAAAAACAGAACATTATCTAGAACTACATGCGATTAAATTGTGGTAAAAGATCAACCGTGAGGGTATAATCTGCAGGGGGGCTTTAGCATCAAGATGCTTGTGCGTACCAGTGACTGTCACCGTAGGCTTCAACCCTACTCTGTTGCAAGAGCCATTAACAGAAGACAATGGAGAAGGCTATACCGAAAGCTCAATAAAATCATTAAATCTCAGTGCTGATCAATCCGTCGAAAATGTTCTCGATTAACACCTACTACTGGTCTGGGCTGTGTACACTTTCCAAATAATCTTTCAGGGAAGCGAGATGATATTTTAACCAACATCTGTGATCTCCTGCCAGTGAAGGAAAACAGATCCAAGGTTTATGTAGCGATAAAGCCTTCCGTTCATATTTACTAGATAGTAGCTGATTGGATTTTTATTTATTAGCCAAGGTTGATGGATTTACAAGTCTCATTTGTTTGACGAGGTTAATTACAAAGAATAACTTACTTAAGCCTCTATCAATAGAGAGAGAATATGTGTCACTGTGCCGGGTTACCCCTATTGTCCTCTTAAGTAATAACATGTTGACTTAAGTCTAAGTCAACACTAGCCGGATAGATTAGCGGCCTAAAGTAGACACTACTGTTTGCTGTCAACAACTGTGTACTTATCTTGGAGACAGAAAAGGTAACAAAGTCATCTAAGAAGTGTCACTTCACTAAGTCTCTTGTTATGTCCGTTCATTAATGTTCAATCTGTAGATATGGCACACTGGTAAATTAATCACAAAGGGAGCAGTTTGAGTAGCACGGAATGCTCATGGAAGAATGATTACGTTATACAGGCTTAAGCCTCAGCTACTAACCTTTGGAGATTTCCAAAATGGGGGAATGAACTTGTTAGAAGAACGCGGGGCAATGGCTATGGGGCTGTTTGAATGAGCTTGATATTCCAAAGATTTATATTGGGCTTCAAGTTAGAAATGAAATCTCCCATCCTTCAGACCTTCCTGGTAACCTGCAACCCTAAAATTGATCCCCTTTAGATGTTACTGAGTTTATGTTGGGAGTTGTAGAGAAAGAGCATCTAGAGGAGCATCGGGGAGAAACATAATTCTCTCTCTTTAAATATCCCTTCCCTTCATCCAGTTGTTTATCATAAATCCATTTCTTCAAAGCGTCCAATCAAGGGCATGATATGTTCCCAATGTGCATCACAAGCGCCCGTGATGTGACACCATCACCTTTCTTAGGACATGTCGGTCGGATCAATGGGCTCAACTCGGCAAAGCGCAAAGATGTCTGATCTGAGAACAGCGGCATAAACAGGAACGATGAATAATAAATGACACAACACTAATCAGTAAAATGATGGGATTTACTTCAAAGCATTGCGTTTCACACATTCCTAGATGAAAGACATCTTTTCGTTCTTAAGTGCTAAGTATGTATGATGGCAATCAGCACCCAACAGGCTTTAAAAAATAGATGGGAAACCTTCAAATTGATAAAATATTAAACACACGTTAAAGCGTTGTACCGGAGTGCACGACAAGCCTTCTGAGCATATTTATATGTTCTTTGTTAACCCTAGGTCTGTCTGTACTATGATAGGGAACTCCAGGCTGTGGGCTGTCTATTGCAATTGTATGGGCACATTGGAAACTGGTATTTTGTGGTCACAGCCTCATTGCACCCCCGCCTAATGGTTTACAATTTAGTGGTTGAGCACAACTTTCCCTTTTTCTTGTGTTATTGTTTATACAGGAGCAGTGGCCAGCTCCATGTTGTAGCCCCCACTATTCCCAGCTACAGTCAGGTGATCCCAATGGAGCCAATAAAAGGGCAACCATATGGGAGTTTTAACCTTATAAGCAAGCATGTTGCAGGTAAAACTTAGTCCCTTTGCTCAGTACTAATCTTAAATTACTTATATAGGTCAGTCAGTGTAGGACTGGCCAGAAGGGATGACTTTGACGTAGTTGGCCAGCTTGAAGTATATTGCAATGTACGGACAAACAATCCCTCTTTTGGGTCTGGGGGGGGGAAGGCATTTCTTAGTAGCTGAATGCACAGAAATGTCCTAATGTCCTATTTCTACATATTGATAATGGGTGAGTGCAGAGGATTTTTTGCGGTTGTTTATATGTATTTTGTGGTCACAGCCTCATTGCACCCCCGCCTAATGGTTTACAATTTAGTGGTTGAGCACAACTTTCCTTTTTTCTTGTGACATTGGAAACTGGGCCTTGTCTAGAAGAATTAAGTCTAAAGGTCCCCATACACGGGCCAATTGTAGCTGGCGATATCGGTCCCTTGGACCAATTCAGCAGCTTATCGGGCCGTTTAGGGGAAACAACATGCTAGTTACCCTGACCTTATGTCTCAGCCCTCCCTTTTAGAATGTAAGCTCTTGCGAGCAGGGCCCTCCCCCTAGTGTCTCTGATCCTGATCCAATGTAACTGCAAACCATTTTTGTGTATTGTTTATATGTACATGTTAACTTATGTCTTTGGTACCCCTCTATTCTGTAAAGTGGCCTGGGCTGGCCTGCCCGATCGACATCTGGCCTGAAATCGGGCAGATATCGATCGGGCAGGTTAAAAAATTCAGTCGGATCGGGGGCCGCATCGGCTCGTTGATGCAGTCCCCGAACCGACTACGCCTATTCCAGTCGTTACAATTCGATCGTTTGGCCAAACGACCAAATTAGCCTAAATTCACCCGATATCGCCCACCTGTAGGTGGGGATATCGGAAGAAGATCCGCTCGCTTGGCGACCTTGCCAGGTGAGCGGATCTTTACGTGTATGGCCACCTTTAAGCAACTGGAGTTTTCTTTCAAAATGTTTCATCACTCATTCAAGTGGCTTCTTCAGCTTTAGAAGAATCCACTCGGATAGTGTTGCAGGGTGTCTGAACTTGTGTTCAATTTGAAATGGGAGATCCATTTTCTTTTAATTTGTTATGGGTCATTAATTTTCCTTTGTCTTTTGGGTTGACAAACTGGGCTATGTATAAGGGATGAGCCCACGTTAATGGAAGCTCTTGTGCCTTTTTTAAACCTGCCTTTGCGTTACCTTTTAGTATGATGTAGGGCAGGGATCCCCAACCTTTCTTACTTATGAGCCACAGTCAAATGTAAAAAGACTTGGGGAGCAACACAAGCACCATAAAAGTTCATGGAGGAACCAAATAAGGGCTGTGATTGGCTATTAGGGGCCTCTATGCACCCTATCAGCTTCAGGGGCTTTATTTGGTAGGAAATCCTGTTTTTATTCAACCAAAACTTGCCCCCAAGTCAGGAATTCAAAAATAACTCCCTGGTTTGGGGGCACTGAGAGCAACATCCAAGGGGTTGGGGAGCAACATGTTGCCCCTGAGCCACTGGTTGGGGATCCCTGATGTAGAAAGTGATATTCTGTGACAATTTGCAATTGATCTTCATTTTTATCTGTCGTTTTTTAGTTATTTCACTTTTTGTTTAGAAGTTCTCCAGTTTGGAGTTTAGCAGCTATCTGTCGCTAGGGTCTAAATTACCATAGCGACTTGGGAATAGTTTGAACGAGAGACTGCTATATGAATAGGAGAGGGACTGAATAGAAAAATAGGGTATAAAAAGTAACAATAACAAATAATCTGTAGCCTCACAGAGCAATCAATAACCCCCATTTGAAAACGGCAAATAGAAGGCAAATAATGTAAAAACCATAACCAATAAAGACCAACTGAAAAGTTGCTGAAATTGTCCATATACTAAAAGTTAACGTAAAGGTGAACTACCCCTTTAATGAGCTCTATATTCTTCCCTAGAAACGTTTTTAGTTGTTTGAATGGCAAAGGCAAGCTAGGTTGTATATATTGTATACATAATAAGATTATATTGGCTGCGCAATGGCGTTTAGTGCAGTTTGTATGCACAGATTAATTTGATTTCCAAATGCCTCAAAGCTGAATAGAATTGGAAGGCTGATTTTATATTGTCATATTCCCTGATTACAGAAAGCGGAACGCTTAAGCAAAGTAGGGAAATCTAATTCTACAATGCAATCATCTTCTCGCGGTAGAAGTCAGATAATTTAGGGCTCGGCACAACTGGGAAATTAATGTTTGCAAAACAAAGGCTCTCCTTTCTAGGAGTTAAGCCATTAAATCTTCCAAAAAAATAATTTCCAATCAATGGCGCAATACTGCCAAAGTGCTAAAGGACAGCTCTGCAAAGCTTCTCAAAATTACACTCGTTAGGCTGCCATAATATTTTAGCGATTTTCGAATTGGATAAACCCGCTGACAAAATATCTGTAATAAATGAGAACAATTATGAAAATCTACTTTCCAGCGTCTGCGTGGGAATGTGACCTTTAACTATGAAACAATGAACAATCCTTTTGTTTTTTAACTTTGGAATTGCTGTTATGTCAGATTGAGGTCTGTGGAAAACTGCCATTTTAATAACTAAGGGCCGCCCCCTGGGATCATACAATTCGCAGTGCACACAAACAACCCAGGGGCACACATACATGTTAGGTCACATCAGCCAATGAATGGGCAGAGTTCTGCCTTTTACTCCCACACTACTTCCTATTACAGTTAGAGCTGCATCACTTCCTGTCAGCTGATCTCTGAGGGAGCACACAGCCCATCACTAAATGGCAGCTCAAGGGAAAGGATGTAAAAGGGCAATATTTACTGATATATATATATTCCAGTTTAATGGGTCACTTAATATGATATAAACTATCTGTTGGTCAAGTATTCATTCTGGGGGGATAGTTTTCCTTTATGCTTTTGGATGGCCCCTTCAGACTGAGTTGGAGGTATGAGCCCTCTCCAACAGCCTATTCGATAGATATTCATCCATAAATCCCGTAGATCATCAGATAGGTTTAAAAATCCCATCAGGACAAGAAGCTCATTGGCTCATTGATGTGGTCCTCTCTTGCATAGGCACCTATTATCATCTGATCATTTGGCCCATGTGTCGGCCCAATAACGGGCAGTAGCCACTAGCTGGACGACCTCTCCAAATGAGCAGATCTTAAAGTGTATGGCCATCTTTACTTGCACCAAATTCAATAAGCTTTCTTAAGGGAGATACATTTCAGCAACACCAAGACAAAGGGGCACATTTACTAATCCACGAACGTCCGAAATGCGTCCGAATGCGTTTTTTTTTCGTAATGATCTGTATTTTGCGACTTTTTTGGGCGCTCAATACTGGCTCAATAGTACTGGCTATGAAAAAGTCGCGATAATTCACGAAATTTGTAATGGCAATGAAAAAGTCGCGACAATTCGCGCAAGTCGTAACGGCTACGAAAAAGTCGCAAAAATTACGAAAAAGTCGCAAAATGTTCGTTTTCCAATCTGAATTTTTCCCATTTGGATTTGGATTGGTGGATTAGTAAATCAGCCCCAAAGTGTAGCGACACCCTGTGGGGCTTATTTACAAAATTCAAGATCATGATTTTTCCATGAGTCAATATTTTTGCTACAAAAAATATTGAATGTTTTCTATTTTGACTTCTTCAATCTTGAATTTTTGAGATTTATCAATCAGTGCTAGATCAAGGCGACTGGGCGCCCATGGCAAGCTGGCAAGCTGGGTGGCCACCTTGCCCACCCCCCCAGTTGAACTGCCACGGACAGGTTTATTTGTGGTACGCACTACCGCTGTGGGCGCTGTGACCTACTAGGGGTAGGAAATGGTACGTGCCTAATGCCTCCCCACCATTGCTCTCTAGGCATATTCCTCCCCTGCCTACCCCTAGTCCCAGCCCTATTATCAATCACAAAGATCTCAAACATTTAATTCAGCAAAAAAGATTTTTTAAATGATTTAACGGGGTCGAGTTTCACCTGTTCAAGATTTGAGAAATGATAGTTGACCAACTTTTAACACTTTGTCAGATTCTTCCTTCCACCAGAAAATTGGCTTTTATAAGGAGGTGAGCAGAAACCTCAACACTGTGATGGCAGTGGATGTCATCTACTTAGATTTTGCTAAAGCATTTGATACAGTACCTCACAGAAGGTTAATGATAAAATTGAGGAATATTGGCCTAGAACATCATATTTGTTCCATTTACCCCCACAAAGAGTGGGGGTAAATGGAACATTTTCTAATTGGACCAGTGTGGTTAGTGGAGTACCGCAGGGGTCAGTCCTTGGGCCTTTGCTTTTTAACTTGTTTATTAATGACCTGGAGGTGGGCATAGACAGTACTGTTTCTATTTTTGCTGATGACACTAAATTGTGCAAAACTATAAGTTCCATGCAGGATGTGCCGCTTTGCAGAGCGATTTGACAACATTAGATAACTGGGCAGCAAACTGGGAAATGAGGTTCAATGTTGACAAGTGCAAAGTTATGCATTTTGGTAGAAATAATATAAAAGCGAACTATCTACTGAATGGTAGTGTGTTGGGGGTATCCTTAATGGAGAAGGATCTAGGGGTTTTTGTAGATCACAAGTTGTCTAATTCCAGGCAGTGTCATTCTGTGGCTACTAAAGCAAATAAAGTGCTGTCTTGTATAAAAAAGGGCATTGACTCAAGGGATGAGAACATAATTTTGCCCCTTTATAGGTCCCTGGTAAGGCCTCACCTTGAGTATGGGGGGCAGTTTTGGGCTCCAGTCCTTAAGAAGGATATTAATGAGCTGGAGAGAGTGCAGAGACTGCAACTAAACTGGTAAAGGGGATGGAAGGGTTAAACTATGAGGTTAGACTGTCAGGGTTGGGGTTGTTTTCTCTGGAAAAGAGGCGCTTGCGAGGGGACATGATTACTCTGTACAAGTACATTAGAGGGGATTATAGGCAGATGGGGGGTTATTTTTTCCCATAAAAACAATCAGCGCACCAGAGGCCCCCCCTTTAGATTATTTGAAGCATCGTAGGGGGTTCCTCATGGTGAGGGCAGTGAGGGGGTTGGGGAATGCCCTGCCAGGGGATGGTGGGTAGTGGGTTCATCATGGGGAGGGCAGTGAGGGGGTTGGGGAATGCCCTGCCGGGGGATGTTGGGTAGTGGGTTCATCACGGTGAGGGCAGTGAGGGGGTTGGGGAATGCCCTGCCGGGGGATGTTGGGTAGTGGGTTCATCACGGTGAGGGCAGTGAGGGGGTTGGGGAATGCCCTGCCGGGGGATGTTGGGTAGGGGGTTCATCACGGTGAGGGCAGTGAGGGGGTTGGGGAATGCCCTGCCGGGGGATGTTGGGTAGGGGGTTCCTCACGGTGAGGGCAGTGAGGTTGGGGAATGCCCTGCCGGGGGATGTTGGGTAGGGGGTTCATCACGGTGAGGGCAGTGAGGGGGTTGGGGAATGCCCTGCCGGGGGATGTTGGGTAGTGGGTTCCTCACTGTGAGGGCAGTGAGGTTGGGGAATGCCCTTCCAGGGGATGATGGGTAGGGGGTTCCTCACGGTGAGGGCAGTGAGGGGGTTGGGAAATGCCCTGCCAGGGGATGGTGGGTAGTGGGTTCATCATGGGGAGGGCAGTGAGGGGGTTGGGGAATGCCCTGCCGGGGGATGTTGGGTAGGGGGTTCATCACGGTGAGGGCAGTGAGGGGGTTGGGGAATGCCCTGCCGGGGGATGTTGGGTAGTGGGTTCCTCACTGTGAGGGCAGTGAGGTTGGGGAATGCCCTTCCAGGGGATGATGGGTAGGGGGTTCCTCACGGTGAGGGCAGTGAGGGGGTTGGGGAATGCCCTGCCGGGGGATGTTGGGTAGTGGGTTCATCACGGTGAGGGCAGTGAGGGGGTTGGGGAATGCCCTGCCGGGGGATGTTGGGTAGGGGGTTCATCACGGTGAGGGCAGTGAGGGGGTTGGGGAATGCCCTGCCGGGGGATGTTGGGTAGGGGGTTCCTCACGGTGAGGGCAGTGAGGTTGGGGAATGCCCTGCCGGGGGATGTTGGGTAGGGGGTTCCTCACGGTGAGGGCAGTGAGGTTGGGGAATGCCCTGCCGGGGGATGTTGGGTAGGGGGTTCATCACGGTGAGGGCAGTGAGGGGGTTGGGGAATGCCCTGCCGGGGGATGTTGGGTAGTGGGTTCCTCACTGTGAGGGCAGTGAGGTTGGGGAATGCCCTGCCGGGGGATGTTGGGTAGTGGGTTCATCACGGTGAGGGCAGTGAGGGGGTTGGGGAATGCCCTGCCGGGGGATGTTGGGTAGTGGGTTCCTCATGGTGAGGGCAGTGAGGGGGTTGGGGAATGCCCTGCCGGGGGATGTTGGGTAGGGGGTTCATCACGGTGAGGGCAGTGAGGGGGTTGGGGAATGCCCTGCCGGGGGATGTTGGGTAGGGGGTTCCTCACGGTGAGGGCAGTGAGGTTGGGGAATGCCCTGCCGGGGGATGTTGGGTAGGGGGTTCATCACGGTGAGGGCAGTGAGGTTGGGGAATGCCCTGCCGGGGGATGTTGGGTAGGGGGTTCCTCACGGTGAGGGCAGTGAGGTTGGGGAATGCCCTGCCGGGGGATGTTGGGTAGGGGGTTCATCACGGTGAGGGCAGTGAGGGGGTTGGGGAATGCCCTGCCGGGGGATGTTGGGTAGTGGGTTCCTCACGGTGAGGGCAGTGAGGGGGTTGGGGAATGCCCTGCCGGGGGATGTTGGGTAGGGGGTTCCTCACGGTGAGGGCAGTGAGGGGGTTGGGGAATGCCCTGCCGGGGGATGTTGGGTAGGGGGTTCCTCACGGTGAGGGCAGTGAGGGGGTTGGGGAATGCCCTGCCGGGGGATGTTGGGTAGAGGGTTCCTCACGGTGAGGGCAGTGAGGTTGGGGAATGCCCTTCCTAGTGATGGGGTAATGGCAGTTTCTGTTAATGCCTATAAGAGGGGCCTGGATGAGTTGTTGAACAAGCAGAGTATCCAACTATAAAATGGAAGCAACTGATTGTACACATTGACACCAGCGCCAGTGCATCAATCCTGCCTTCTCTCCTGGATAAGGAGCAAGTCGCCCTATAGAAACAGGGGAACCCTGCCTGGAGCTGCCTCACCAGGCAGTAATTCTAGGGTTCCCTCGCTGGGTTGCGTGAATAGGCGATATAAACTTGCACCCAGTGAGTTACATGCAAATGCCCATAACCCTGAGTGCTGGGTATAAGGCAATCCCAAACTTTGGGTGCAGTTGCTTCCAGTTTGTAAGAATCACTCCCAGCTTTGCTTTAGTTTTGCTATGGCAGCACAATCAGCCACAAAGATGCTGGAATTGTGGGGGGGGAAATGCTGCATTGATGGTAAAAAAAAAACCTGGTGATTTGTATCTGAAATTGCACTTTTGCGCAATACACTGGGGGCCGTAATGGGTTACACCAGTTTCTAAGGAACATTAGGACATTTTAGTGATACAAAACTGGTACAAATTCCTTTATATCTTTATAAACAGAGATAAAATGCAGAACAAACTAATTAGTTGAAACATGAAAAATAGCATGGAGTGAACTTGGATACATACTGTATAAATCCAAATGAGACTTCTCTCCCCGGCTCTGTTCTACCCCACATTCCGGGGCAGGGGGCCAAGCTTCTGCTAGAACATTAGCCGCAGATCTGAGCATTTTGTACAGGGTTTCAGTCCATGTTTAGAAAAGAGATAAACATATATGAGAGAAAGGGACGTGTTTATTATAAAGCATCTGCATGGCTTTGCAGGGAATCTACCCAGAGCCAAGTCCAATCGGAGTGCAGAAGGGACCTTCAAACAGCCTGTAACTATAGGGTTCTGATTGGACCCTGCGGATACTGATGGGCTATTATTATGTACCCTATAGGAAAGGGCTACCTTGCTCTCAGATTGCTCGTGTCTGTACAGGAGGGGGGCACATATATTTGCTTCCTACGTGCCCCCCAGCATTAGTTTCCATGCTGCTGTGCATTAATAATACTATACTGCATGGAACTAGGGCTACCATGTAAAGTCCAAGCCAAGCAGTTCTTATAGGCACATAAATCACCTTCCTTGCCTTCTTCACTCTACACCACTTAGTGTGCATTTGGCATTTCCACATATGGTTTCTGTATTGAACTGTTTTATGAGAAGTTGCTTAATTCCATTTCCCCACCTTGTATTGGAATTGCTATTTTATCAGGTTTAAACCTTCGCCCCCTCCCCCCCATATATATATATATATCTGCACGGTTGATAGGATATATTTATAGAGTGTGATTTCATTTATGGATGTGGATAGATACGTTGCCTGGAAAAGTTGATTTTCCTTCTAATAAAGTAACGCTGCCGATTGCTGTTCGGCACGTGGATATTTCTGCCTCTAGCACTATTCACCACCGTGATACATGTCCGTTTGCTTTTACAAGCCCTTTGGCACACTATTCATTCACATATACCTTATCCGGAAACCCATTATCCAGAAAGTTCTGAATTACAGAAAGGCCATCTCCCATAGACTCCATTTTTCTTCAAATAATTCTAATTTTTAAAAATGTTCTAACAATAAAACAGTACCTGTACTTGATCCCAACTAAGATTTAATTACCCCTTATTGGGGGCAGAACAGCCCTATTGGGTTTATTTAATGGTTAAATGATTCCCTTTTCTCTGTAATAATAAAACAGTACCTGTACTTGATCCCAACTAAGATATAATTACCCCTTATTGGGGGAAGAACAGCCCTATTGGGTTTATTTAATGGTTAAATGATTCCCTTTTCTCTGTAATAATAAAACAGTACCTGTACTTGATCCCAACTAAGATATAATTACCCCTTATTGGGGGCAGAACAGCCCTATTGGGTTTATTTCATGGTTAAATGATTCCCTTTTCTCTGTAATAATAAAACAGTACCTGTACTTGATCCCAACTAAGATATAATTACCCCTTATTGGGGGCAGAACAGCCCTATTGGGTTTATTTCATGGTTAAATGATTCCCTTTTCTCTGTAATAATAAAACAGTACCTGTACTTGATCCCAACTAAGATATAATTACCCCTTATTGGGGCAGAACAGCCCTATTGGGTTTATTTAATGGTTAAATGATTCCCTTTTCTCTGTAATAATAAAACAGTACCTGTACTTGATCCCAACTAAGATATAATTACCCCTTATTGGAGGCAATACAAGCCTATTGGGTTTATTCAATATTTTAGCAGACTTATGGTATGGAGATCCAAATTACGGAAAGATCCTATATCTTGAAAACCCTAGGCCCCGCGCATTCTGGATAACAGGTCCCATAGCTGTAGTGGTATTTCACTTTTTTTATTATGCACACCCGACCAATAATGGGGAACCACAGACATATGGTTAGTTTGATTATAACTGTGGATAATGCTGTTTGTACTGGTGGTACTGCCCAACCTCAATAAGTCACATTCACTACTGCCCCGGGCACAAGTGCAAGAGCGCTAAAAGGCACATTTGTATCCCTTGGGAATGGGCATTTACATCCAGGCAATAGCTTTTCTTAAAAAAATATTATTCTTTCCCCCATGTGGAGTGTGGGCTCTGTTGGCCTGGCACCTCTGCCATTTACAATGCAGCACATAATGAATATCCCAGCATTGTAGGGCTCAGTTCAAGCTGTCAGTGGAATGTTGAGTGTTGCAGTTTAACCCAGATATGGCTGTGGTTTGGGAATATCTGTGTATAACTAAAAATATCTAGCAATTGTTACACAATATAAAATGCCTTTTGTACTATGAGCTACGTTATCTCCCCAAGGAGCCCTCTGATGCTCGGAGGCGTATGTCCCCTCTCTCTCTGTGCACAAAACTGGGCCACGGTGCCGATAAACCATAAGCCGTGTGTGACTTTCATTATTAACATTGAGAATCTGCGAGAGATTAACCCAGAGAATCCGATCATAGTTCCGAGAAGCAAAATGACAAGACAATTATATTCCTACCCATAACCAATGTAAATACCGAGGGGGGCAGGCTGCTTAATATTCTTGCTTTTCATATAAATGGCAGTGAATGTCATTCCCAACTCGGATTTTAATTAATTGTCTTTCAATTTATTTATTTTTTTTCCCTTTCCCGTTTGGTCAGAGTCCTGAGTGTCTATCAGTTTGTCTGTGCCCCCAGGGAGCTATTTGTTCTATAAAGGTGAAAAAAAAAATACCCTCCAAAGAGTTCCCCATTAGATCAATCTTCCCTAACATCATTATTGATTAGCCGCGATAACATTTTTCATTTATTAATTATGAAGATGTTGGAGGGATATATTGAAGTTTGTAATTGTGATTTGTGTGTGTGGGTGAGCTGTTAACACTGGCCGACTGGCTTGTAAATGTGCAGAAGTGCTGCTAGTAACGGCCATTGGACTATCTGTATATCTGTATATCTGTATATTTGTATATCAGTATATCAGACTAACATAACCCCTTTCTACTAAATTCTTTTATCTCTCAAAAATCTTTGGATGTCCGTGTATTGCAATGAATAGAGACTGTGAATATATCTGTTATTCTATACCAGGAGTCCTGAGTAAACTGTAAAATATGTCCTTAATAATGTCATTGGATAAATACAGTACTTAGTGATGTCACCTGTGTTATGATCTAGTGGAACTTGTATATAATAAGTAATAATGTACTGTCTCTTTAGTATACAGGTCTGTTAGCAGCTATCTCAGAGTTTCTGTACTTTATATAATCATGGAACTCATTGGTGGCCATACAGACCTAGTTGGCAGCTTATTGGCTCATCTATGGGGCACTCCGACAGGGCTACCCAACCTATATCTGTCCAAAAATCAGCCAGATGTGGATCGGAAAGATTTGACTTTCATTGGATGAAGGACCGGATCAAGGCCTGCATAGGAACAATTATGACCCGTTTCGCCAGAGGGCCAAATGATCGTATCTTAAAGGAACAGTAACACCAAAAAGAGTTTTAAAGTAAATTAAATATAATGTACTGTTGCCTCGCACTGGTAAAAGTTGTGTGTTTGCTACAGAAACCCTACTATAGTTTATATATAATGAGCTGCTGTGTAGCCCTGGGGGCAGCCATTTAAGCTGGAAAAAAGGAGAAAAGGCACAGGTTACATAGCAGATAATGGATAAGCTCTGTAGAATACAATAGTGTTTTATCTGTTATCTGCTAAGTGCCTGTGCCTTTTCTCCTTTGAATGGCTGCCCCCGGGGCTACACAGCTGCATCCTTTATATAAACTATAGTAGTGTTTCTGAGGCAAACACACCAGTTGTACCAGTGCAGGGCAACAGTACATTATATTGGAATTTCTTTTATACACTTGAATTTTTTGGTGTTACTGTTCCTTTAAGGTGGGCACATCGGGGAAAGATCAACTCCTTTCTCGAACTTGCCAAACAAGTGGATCTTTCAGTGTATGGCCACTTTAACCTATATCCTAATATTTCACAATAAGGGAGAAATTATTTTCAGTACAGGTATAACATTCGTTTTCTAGGAAACCATTATCTAGAAAGCTCCAAATAATAAAAAAGCCCATCTCCCATAGACTTCAATGTAAACAAATAATACAAATTTTAAAAAAGATTTCCTTTCTATTGTAATAGTATGGATCCAGAGGGTGCTGCATCTTGCACCCAGTTCTCCTAAGCTTGTGCAGCAGGCATTTTGGTGCACAGTGCAAGGCTAGAGAAACACTAGTGGGTTCAAGTGCTTAAGTGAATGGCTATTGGGCGATTGGAATCTTGAATGAGCCCTGTGAGTTTGTCCATCATGTTCATCTTTTCCTCCAAGTAAATTCTACATGACTGAACAAGACAAAGCCAAAAATAACCCATCACCAAATTGTAGAAAAATATTATCTTGACTTGAAAAGGGCAATAAGGGTCAACATGGCATCTATTTATCTATATCTATCTATCTATCTATCCATCTATTATCTATCTATCATCTATCTTTATCTGTATCTATTTATGATCTGTATGTATGCAACTATCTTTATCTAAATATAACTGTCTATGTATTTCCCTTTCATAAGAGAAAGAAATAAAAAAAAAACTCCTACAATATCATACCTGTATATCATATCATACCTGTCCTGATAACAGAGTGTCTTTTTGAGGAACATCTTCCCAGTCTACATAATCGTTTAGGTACCTGCAGAAGGACTGAGCCTATACTAATTTGGAGCTTTACGAAGTCAACTGTCCTGTTACTAAACGTAACTCTTCCTAGTGATTGATCCAAGGGGAGGGCCAAAGAACACCCATCACAAGCTGTTTCCAGTTTGCCTCAGAAGAATAAAATATTAATTCTTGACTCCTAGAAGGCAATCTGACCCTTGGTCAAAATTGTTCTAGGCATTGTTCTTCTTAAAATGAGTCATGTAGTAGTGCCATTTGCCCATGTATGTTATGGCTAGCAGAAGAAACCTCAGTTTATATGAACTTACCAAAAATGTCTTAATAATTATTTGAAAAACCATCAATACTGGTTTTAAAGCATATTTTTTTAAATGTCCACTACAATTTATTGCACTTGACTCTTTCAACTCTAGTTATCTGACTGCAAACATATGTTGTGCCCATGACCCTCAACTACCTATTTGGCTTCATTGTTGAAGGGGGCAAAGCCAACATGACTATGTACCAGATGGTTTCCTCAAGATGCTCTTAAGATGTCCTGGACAATAAAATGACAGATTATAGGCATTGTCATGAGTAGGATGTTGAAGGTTCTTCGTACAAAGGATACATTTTGGAAAAGTAGAGATCAGGAGCATTAAAGCTTTACGTTTTCTGCGACAACACTCCGGGTAATGCCGAGGAATAATCACATATGTGGAGTGAAGCAGAAATCACACACATGAAAAAGCAATCACGCCGAGACCCATACACATTCTATCCCTTTGTATGCCCGAGTTCCAGCTGTGCCTCATATAAAAGAACACAAAGTGCTAAACCAAATATGAGAACTGCTACACTACAGATACCAGATACCCTAAGCTACAATCTTAGATTTATTATGTTCTTTGAAGGTATGACAACTCCTCATTGGCCACAGAAGAAAAGGAAACAACCCGCTGTTCCGTAAAAAAAAAAACCCAACTCACGAGCCTCGGCGTCTTGTAGAGTTAAAAATGTTTCCCCATGATAAGATTGTTATTACATGCAATTTTGAGAGAGTCAAATAATTAATTGATTAGCATCAGAAAAAACGGGATACCTAACGCATTTCCACATTCAATAAAAATCAATATATGTAATTGCTTTAAAGGGATTTTATGATTTGAATTGAAGGGCATGCTGTTTCCAGCTCCTGAGCATGGCGCTGACCTTTTTCAAACAGCGTCGTTGTAATTGGGAACTCTGTTTGGGAAAGCAGACAGATATAGTGTTTCCCGGGGCATCCAGAAGTGCGGCTTGAAGGTCAAGATCTCGCTTTCCATGGCTAATTGACGGAGCATGATTATAAGAATGGGAGCCTACCAGCTATGGGTTTCATTTCATACCGGTCTTTGTTACTCGGCACCCAAACTGAAGTGGGAAGAGACAATGAAAACACAAGTGAGAAATAAATCTTATCGTAGTAGATTGTAAGCTCTTTTGGGCAGGGCTCTCCTCACCTCTTGTATCGGTTATTGATTGCTTTATATGTTACTCTGTATGTCCAATGTATGTAACCCACTTATTGTACAGCGCTGCGGGATATGTTGGCGCTTTATAAATAAATAATAATACTGTTTCATAACATACACATAGCTACCCCCCCCCCCCCCCCATTATATAACATATGTACTTCTGTGATTGCTGCACGGACTCCAGAGACTTGTAGCGACTTGAGAAAATGAGATCACTTGGGACCCAATCTTAGATCTCAGGGCTTACTTGGCACCATGCTGGGAGCTGCACGGGATCAGTTTGTGGCCCTCCTCCCCCCGACCACTTAAGAATGCAGCTTTAAAGGAAAACTATACCCCCAGAATGAATACTTAACCAACAGATAGTTTATTTCATATCAAGTGACTCTCGCCAAACTGGAATATATATATCAGTAAATATTGCCCTTTTACATCCTTTCCCTTGAGCCGCCATTTAGTGATGGGCTGTGTGCTCCCTCAGAGATCAGCTGACAGGAAGTGATGCAGCTCTAACTGGAACAGGAAGTAGTGTGGGAGTAAAAGGCAGAACTCTGCCCATTCATTGGCTGATGGGGCCTAGCATGTATGTGTGCCTTGGCTTGTTTGTGTGCACTGTGAATCCTATGATCCCAGGGGGCGGCCCTTAGTACATAAAATGGCAGTTTCTATTTAGGATTACCCAATGGCACATACTGCTAAAAAGTATATTTATATGAAAATGGTTTATTTAGATGAAGCAGGGTTTTACATATGAGCTGTTTATACAATATATTTTTATAGAGACCTACATTGTTTGGGGGTATAGTTTCCCTTTTTAGATAATTTTATCTCTTTGAAGAAAGTTTCCCTACGAGATAGGAGAGTGGCGTTTTCACCAGTTTTAGTCAATTTTTTTAAATGCCGTGTATTTTGGTTTTTTTTTCAAGTCTGTGTTGGCCCTAGAGTGATGCAGCCTCCAGTTTTCAGGGAAATGGTCATTTTCAGCACAGTAGCTTTAGAAAGTAACTGTTACGTGCGTAATAGCGAGCGCTAACATCATGTGCTACGGAATAACACATAAATATATTGCATGGTTTAAAATATCGCTTAAAAATATGTCATTACAAGATAAATAGTGACAATAACATCGCTTCTTAATTATGACAAGTGTCCTTTTAGTGAATCGATCGTTAATTCTCCAAATATAAGAAGTGATAATATTTTTAGCGCATTCTATAAATAGCATGCTCGTTTATTCAGCCTTTAGTGAATCGGCCCCATACTGTGTATACTGACAATTTCATATATATATAAAACCCCATAACATAGCATTGTAAATACTGTAACAATTCCATATATAATGCCCCCAGCACAAATGATAGTATATATATATATACAGTGTTTGTTCCATGTATAATAACCCAAGAACACATGGCAGGATAAATGTAGAAGCGAATTCTTGTCCAATATCTCCATCACTGGCTTAGCAATCCATTTGCAGTCAATTTGACCATTCGATAATTAAAGCATTGACTGTGTCATTAGGCATGTGGTTACTGAAAAATTCTAAAATGGTCCATCTCAAAGAACCAATTTGTTGTATGTGGGTGGTCATCTAGGGCTTAGAACATTTGTACAAGATCAGTGACCTATAGCAGCCAATCAGATAATTGCTTTCATTATTCAAAGCTTACGCCATGGGTCAGAGCTAATTGCTCACTGGTTGTTTTTGGTTTCTGCATTGGAGGAAAGTTGTACCATGGTTGAACCGTGTTAGCACAAAGCATGTGCTTTTTTTATGGAAAGCTCTATCAGGAGAACAATGGGAAGGGAGCAAGATAGCAGCTCCCAGTAGGTATCAGAATAGCACTCAATAGTAAGAAATCCAAGTCCGGCTTGGGACTCCTCCAGTTACATGGGAGTAGGAGAAACAATAGGTTAGCTGAAAGCAGTTCTAATGTGTAGCGCTGGCTCCTTCTGAAAGCTCAGACTCAGGCACACTTTACTGCTGCGCTGCAAGTTGGAGTGATACCCCCCCCCCCAGCAGCCGATCAGCAGAACAATGGGAAGGGAGCAAGATAGCAGCTCCCAGTAGGTATCAGAATAGCACTCAATAGTAAGAAATCCAAGTCTGGCTTGGGACTCCTCCAGTTACATGGGAGTAGGAGAAACAATAGGTTAGCTGAAAGCAGTTCTAATGTGTAGCGCTGGCTCCTTCTGAAAGCTCAGACTCAGGCACACTTTACTGCTGCGCTGCAAGTTGGAGTGATATCCCCCCCCCCCCCAGCAGCCGATCAGCAGAACAATGGGAAGGGAGCAAGATAGCAGCTCCCAGTAGGTATCAGAATAGCACTCAATAGTAAGAAATCCAAGTCTGGCTTGGGACTCCTCCAGTTACATGGGAGTAGGAGAAACAATAGGTTAGCTGAAAGCAGTTCTAATGTGTAGCGCTGGCTCCTTCTGAAAGCTCAGACTCAGGCACACTTTACTGCTGCGCTGCAAGTTGGAGTGATATCCCCCCCCCCCCCAGCAGCCGATCAGCAGAACAATGGGAAGGGAGCAAGATAGCAGCTCCCAGTAGGTATCAGAATAGCACTCAATAGTAAGAAATCCAAGTCCGGCTTGGGACTCCTCCAGTTACATGGGAGTAGGAGAAACAATAGGTTAGCTGAAAGCAGTTCTAATGTGTAGTGCTGGCTCCTTCTGAAAGCTCAGACTCAGGGACTCAGGCACACTTTACTGCTGCGCTGCAAGTTGGAGTGATATCCCCCCCCCCCAGCAGCCGATCAGCAGAACAATGGGAAGGGAGCAAGATAGCAGCTCCCAGTAGGTATCAGAATAGCACTCAATAGTAAGAAATCCAAGTCCGGCTTGGGACTCCTCCAGTTACATGGGAGTAGGAGAAACAATAGGTTAGCTGAAAGCAGTTCTAATGTGTAGCGCTGGCTGAAAGCTCAGACTCAGGCACAAGGCACTGAGATGGCGCCTACACACCAATATTACAGCTACAAATACATTTGTTGGCTCAAGAATAAAAGTTTAAATGGCAGAGTGAATTATTTGCTATGTAAACAGTGTAATTTAGAAATAAAAAGTACCCCATAAAAATCAATCATGACCCTATCCCTTTAAGGCTGTGCTGTGAATGGCCACTTAAGCATCAGGGTAATCCATCAATCATTTTTGATGAGGCGTAAAATAGTTGGTTCATACTCTACAACCTCTGTCCCTTGTCCTTCCTTTCATTTCTTGAGAAGTGACTTTATTTCCATAGACAAGCTTAATAAGCATAACGCTGGGTTATATCTCTCACAGAAGAAACTGTTTTACAATCACAGTTGTTTACATAGGATGCTTAGCTCTTCTGTATGGATAAAATGATTCCAACAAAACCTTTGAACATTGAGGCATAAAAAACGATATCTCTCATGCTTTTTTAAGATGGCCAAGTATATACTGAATAGGAGTATGTGTGACTGATCTTTGGCCTGACATAAACGCAACTTGGCCACACAAGTAGACCCCATGATAGGCTCATTTGATGCCAGTGGAAGACAAATTGACATGGTATGACAATGGTATGGCAAGAATCAACTGAACAAAAACGATTTCGGTTGTGCCCATCCCTTTCATTTGTGCCATAGAGCACCTTTCAGACCAGGATAGGAAACTTACATTCCTTAATTGATAGAAAGAGAAACACTTTTATTAAGTGCTAGACAGGGCAAACTGTTGAATGGATAAAAGATTACAATTAAATGTTTGAATTTATATATTCTATTTAATGCATGATGTTCTATTTCTCCCTTCCCATGTTCTCCCCCTGCGACTGAATTCTCATTCTCTTGCTCTACAGTATTTCCCTTCTCTCATATCATCCCCATTCCTCCCTCTTTTGGTTAATAGATATTGAAGAGACCTGAGGCACAGGCCCATGTTATATCAGCTGTGATACATGTGGTGCTGGACTTCTCCCTATTTCAGCGGGTCCTGTCTCTACGCCAAATCCCTGTTATTGCCTGCTGTTCCAGTTCCCTCAGCTTCTGTGTTTTCCTTCTATTAATCTGTTTACTTCTCCTATTGGTTCTCTTCTGCCTTTCTGGTTTTCACATTTCTCCCCTCATTTGTGTCTCTCTTTTTCTCCTCAATTAAATCCACCCAATTGATTTGTCTCTTTCTTTAACCCTTTTTTTAGTCCATGTCTTTCTGATTGCATCTTCCCCCCTATTATCTTATTCTGACCCCTCCTAATTTGTTCTCACTTCTTTTTCTTCAATTCTCTCCATTGTCTTTCATTGTCAACTGTTATTGTCTCTTCCCTACCTATCTATTTTACAAACTTATATATTACACATTTCCCTCGTTCTCATGCTTCTATCCCCTCCAGTCTCTTCATTCTCTCCTATATTCTTCCATCTTTCCCTTTTCTTTCTCATTACTTGGGCTCTCTTTTTCCCTACCAGTATTATCTTTTATTGAAACATTGTGTCTTCCACCCCTTATCTTCTGTGCTCTCATACTTTCTTTTCTCATGTTTTTCCTTTCTTTTCTGATCTTCCCTTGCTTTTCCTTCCCCAAGGATTCCCCTAAGGATTCTACTTGCCTTCCCTGCCCCATGGTGCTTGTGTCTGCACAAACTGGAACTAAGATGCCCCATTACACGCAGCTCAGCCACTTACAATTCTTTCCTGCAGAATTATGGTGCTTTCCTAATGCAGCGACACCGACATGTGTTGATTGTGCGGTTTAATGTTAAATCTCCAAAACATGGGGTAGGAAAGCTCACATAAGAAGTACATGGACATGGAACTGCTACTGATTGTTGGGTTTGTGAGGGAAGCTGGTAAGAGATTCTGCCCACTTGCCATAGGACATGGCTTACTTGTTCTCTCCCTTTCTCCAATATTTGGCTTTTTGTCCAGCCCTTCTTCAATTATTTGATATTTTTTCCTCTTAATCTTTTACCTGTTTTGGATTTCTGGTTTCAACTTTCTCTTTTGCTACAAAATCCCAGTTACTTAGTTTTATATGGGATTAAATAGGTGGGGAAGAAGCAGTGGCTAATAGATATTATGGTTGATCTGCAGAAAGTGATAATAGTACAGTTTGAGTCGTTTGTTCTATTGTATGACACAGATCTGTGTTTGCAACTGCTTCGGACAATGGTAGCAGCTAAGCTCCGGCCACCATCTTTCTTTAGCTATAATTTCTCTCTAAAAGTTGTTGGCAGTTTTAGTTCAAGCGAGTAAGTTAAAATACAAAAACCTTGTTCTTTTGGCATCAAACACAGAAAATCCATCTCCCTCCTTGCATTTAGCCCCATTCTGACAACAATACAAATCACAATTTCTTAACAGAATGGCTTTTCTGTTTTCACTTTCTCTACTTTAGTATTTTACCTTCTTAACACCTAGTCACTGTAGTGTGAATGGAGTCACACGTCTGTAGGAAAGAGCGATAAAAAGCCTTGCTCTGTCTAAATGCAACTTGAGGTACTTAAACTGCATTTATACAAATCAGCGGAATGTATTAAAGGGGTATTGACATAATTTGACTACAGCACTTGTATCAGTTCCATGTCAAACTCACATTAGATACCAAGGAAGTCAGGTTACTGGCTGCGCTCTCCTGTACAGGTGGAAAAGAACCCAATATCTGGAAGCAGCTAATGGTATGGAGATTGTGTGAGTATTCCTTTAATATATCCTCCAGATATAGGTATTGTGTCCGTATAAATAGAGTACACTTTGTTTGTTCATATAATGGTTTATATTACAGGTATAGGATCTGTTATCTGGAAACCCATTATCCAGAAAGTTCCAAATTACGGAAAAGCCATCTCCCATAGACTCCATTTTAAACAAATGATTCTAATTTTTAGAAATGATTCCCTTTTCTCTGTAATAATAAAACAGTACCTGTACTTGATCCCAACTAAGATATAATTACCCCTTATTGGGGGCAGAACAGCCCTATTGGGTTTATTTAATGGATAAATGATTCCCTTTTCTCTGTAATAATAAAACAGTACCTGTACTTGATCCCAACTAAGATATAATTACCCCTTATTGGGGGCAGAACAGCCCTATTGGGTTTATTTCATGGATAAATGATTCCCTTTTCTCTGTAATAATAAAACAGTACCTGTACTTGATCCCAACTAAGATATAATTACCCCTTATTGGGAGCTGAACAATCCTATTGGGTTTATTTCATGATTAAATGATTCCCTTTTCTCTGTAATAATAAAACAGTACCTGTACTTGATTCCAACTAAGATATAATTACCCCTTATTGGGGGCAGAACAGCCCTATTGGGTTTATTTAATGGTTAAATGATTCCCTTTTCTCTGTAATAATAAAACAGTACCTGTACTTGATCCCAACTAAGATATAATTACCCCTTATTGGGGGCAGAACAGCCCTATTGGGTTTATTTCATGGTTAAATGATTCCCTTTTCTCTGTAATAATAAAACAGTACCTGTACTTGATCCCAACTAAGATATAATTACCCCTTATTGGGGGCAGAACAGCCCTATTGGGTTTATTTAATGGTTAAATGATTCCCTTTTCTCTGTAATAATAAAACAGTATCTGTACTTGATCCCAACTAAGATATAATTACCCCTTATTGGGGCAGAACAGCCCTATTGGGTTTATTTAATGGTTAAATGATTCCCTTTTCTCTGTAATAATAAAACAGTACCTGTACTTGATCCCAACTAAGATATAATTACCCCTTATTGGGGGCAGAACAGCCCTATTGGGTTTATTTCATGGTTAAATGATTCCCTTTTCTCTGTAATAATAAAACAGTCCAATCCGAATTTTACCCATTTCGGGATTCAAACTCCTACTTTGATGAATCAGCCCTTTAGGTTTGGTCAGACACACTACATCTTGCATTGGGTCAAACACCTATATCTGGAGGTTTTATTAATGGGATACTCACACAAATTCCATGTCATCCTTTGGTAAACTCATTTTATTGCTTTACTCCTTTTTCCTGTTTTCTTCCACCCTGCTTCCTGATGATGACATCACATTTGGTTTGAGCCAATTCCAGTTTCATGGTGGCCAGCAGGTATTGGGTTGTGGATAAGGCAGTTGCTGTTCGGATCAGGTAGTTGAATCAGTCAGGTCTCGATGTTGGTGCGGGTTTTTAAAAATTGGACCCAAGTTAAACACAGATTTGCACAGGCTAAGGGCCATGGCCCACAGGGAGAATCAGGGTCGGACTGGGGGTGAAGCGCCCACCGGGGCTCCCGCCCCAGGGGCCCTGCAGGGGCCCCCCTAACCCCCCTCACAGGGCCCCCCACCCAATGTCTTACCCTGAGCGCGATTTTTCCCGGCGGCCCAGTCCGACCCTGGGGAGAATAGACGACCGCAGTGAAATCTCCCCAAAATGCCTTCCTGCCGGCAATAAAGTGAATCACTGGTGGAAAGGCATAAACCTGAGTTTATCTAAGGGCCATTGTCCATCGAGAGATTAGTCGCCCATGGTAAATCTTGGGTACAGCGGGTGACTAATTTCCCCAAAATGCCTTCCTACCGGCAATAAAGTGAATTGTTGGAGGAAAGGCATATGCGGCTCTTCATTTTCCTCCTGCAGGGGGAGACTCTGAACGACTTTGGAAAACAAAATGACGCATATGCCTTCCCACCAACAATTCACTTTATTGCCAGTAGGAAGGCATTTTGGGTAAATTAGTCACCTGCGGTACCCAAGATTTTCTATGGGCGACTAATCTCCCCATGGGCCATGGCCCTTAGATAAACTCAGGTTTAGTCAGACAGCTTAAGTCTGTTGATTCCTAGAAAACACCAGTGTGGTACTATTTACAAAGCCTTGCCCTTAAACAAACTCTGGTTTCTATATTAAAACACAAAATAATGTTACAAGTCAACTGTGTGAATTGAGTTTGCTAGAGAATTCTGGCCTTCTCTTGCCTCTTACTCACTCGGGGAATCACTGGAGACAAAAGAATTGGCAAGCGCTCTATAAAGACACAACATCTCTATAGCAGGGAGCAAGTTCAATCCTGCTCCTCATTAAGACCACAGGGTTATACCGTTCTTTAGCAGAGCATCTATTCTGTTTCCATTCCAAGCAACAAGGTGCTCCGATCTATACCTGAATTTCTCACAGGACTTTGTTCAGTGGCCATTATCTCCAACAAGGAAATAATATGTTTTCTTTCTTGTCAGCACTGGCTCAAAATGTTCCTTCACCCTCTGAGAAACTTTGTAACCATGAGTTGTTTTTAACCGTTTCTTATAAAAGCTTATGGTACTATCGAAAGAAAACAGCAGGTTCTATATACAGTAATATTCCAAAATATCTCCATGTAGTGTGTGTGTATACACATATAGAAATTTATTTAATCGTTACCATACTTTTTACCATTTGTGGTCAAGAAGGATTTTGGCTAAGTTGTCCTACTTTGGGATGTCTTCTTCTGGATCTTTCTGAAGCGAGGTTTGACTCACCTATGGTAAAGTATAATAATGGTGTTTGTTCAAATGCGAGAGTCCACCCACTGAACAAGCTAGAACAGTGATCCCCAACCAGTGGCTCAGGGGCAACATGTTGATCCCCAACCCCTTGGATGTTGCTCTCAGTGCCCCCAAACCAGGGAGTTATTTTTGAATTCCTGACTTGGGGGCAAGTTTTGGTTGAATAAAAAACAAGAGGTACTACCAAATAAAGCCCCCTGTAAGTTGAGAGTCTGCATAGAGACTGCCTAATAGCCAATCACAGCCCTTATTTGGCACCACCATAATTTTTTATGATGTTTTTGTTGCTCTCCAAGTCTTTTTACATTTGACTGTGGCTCTCGAGTAAGAAAGGTTGGGGATCCCTGAGCTAGAAGAACAAGGAAACAAATCCATAAGTAGCATCATGCAGTAGTAGGAGATCATGGTGGAGCCAACTGCATGGACCTTAAACCTCATCTGTGATGGCATAGGGCAGTGATCCCCAACCAGTGGCTCAGGGGGCAACATGTTGCTCACCAACCCCTTGGATGTTGCTCCCAGTGGCCTCAAAGTAGGTGCCATTTTTAAACTTCTGGCTTGGATGCAAGTTTTGGAAGCCCAAAGACACAGTTTTACTCCAAGCAGAGCCTCCTACAGGCCACATAGGGCTACCAAATAGCCAATCACAGCCCTTATTTGGCATCCCCAAAGAACTATTTTCACGCTTGTGTGGCTCCCCAACACTTTTTACATCTGCGTGTGGCTCACAAGTAAAAAAAGGTTGGGGCCCCCTGTTTTAGGGTCTTGCCTTCTGATTTACCTGGCATCCCAAGTCACTACACCACAACCTTTTGGATTGATTGCCCACATCTGACAAACCACATCATAGTTAGAGACGTAGGTGCCTGTGTGCCCTCTGTCATAGGGTCCATTCAAACCAACTTTTCATTCCAATTGAAGACTTTTTAATGCAGATTGCAAAGTGCAAGAAAATGGCAGATTGCAGCCTCTTTTTGCACGTTGCACGCTGTGTTTGGGTTTGAAAATGAACCCTCGTCCCTTTTAAAAGGCTCTTGATGGTAATTATTTATAATCTCCGGCGGCAGCTCCCTATAAACTCATGTGTTGATTTATGTTGGTTCCATTGTTCCTTATTCTTTTGTTTCTGTTGCCGCTGGTTCTCCCCCACAATTCGTTGGACATCTCTACGGAATATGTTACCACCATCCTAACGATCGTATCCAAGCTCATTTTACCATTTCTATTGATCCTGCTATAATATCACATACAGTTACATATAACATTTCATTGCCGTATTTGTTAATGATTTACTATCATGCAGGATCAATCAAACGGCCGACCATTATTAACCTTTCATTAGCTGGTGACGTCTGCTCTTTAGAGTTAATACCTGCAGATAGAATGCTCTTTTTTTCTATTTTTTTTTGGTTTTATTTATATATTTATGTTGCGTGTTCAGCCCCGCTGGTGCCTGCAGGCGTTCATTTGCCATTCATTGGAAGCCTGGGGCAGCGCAGGAGTAAATAGCCTTTATAACAAACAAGGGCAGAGAAAAATGATCTCTTTAATTGTGAACTTTATAAGGAAGGTACAAAGGAATGTGAGCTCCAGGGGCCAGGTTTGCTGCACACGTATGAAATGGAAATTAAGATGAGACAGAGGAATTATGTGTGTTAGTCTATGGATGAATATGCCAATAGCAATCAGGTTGTTACTGGTGCTTGTCCCTCTGAATGTCAGATTTAATATGAGGTTTATGTTATAACAATCATGCACTTTATTTAGGTCTTTTATAGGGATATAGTATATAGGGATACAATATTTCTTGTTTATCATAGGCTCACTATTGTTTATCATAGGCTCTTTATTCACTATTTGGCATAGGTTAGTGTGCACAGGATTTCTTTTAGTTTATTTACTTGATTTACTTGAAATCCCCTCCATCCTTTCCCACCCATCTACCCATTGCTTCCTGTGTGAATCACATGAAATTGCAAAAATATACAACTTTCATGTCTGTCTTGTTAAAAAATTCACCCAAGCTTTGAAAAAAACTTGAAACCACTCTGTTTGCCATTGCCCCAATCCAAGAACATCTGTCTCGCATTGTACCCAACAGGCAACTCTGCTCAACAGAAACCTTCTCCACGTGGAAACACTTTTGCACAAATCAGCTCTTCAGGTAGACAGTAAATTTAAGCTTCTGATTCGGCCCATTCAGACCAAGTAGGCAGCTTATCTGCCTCTGTGTGGAGCTCTCAGGCCTGTCTGACCGATAATAGGCCAAAAATTGGCTGCATGTCGACTGGAAGCATTTAAAAATCTGGTTGGGATGCAGACAGGGTCCCCAATGGTCCTGATGGCCTGCATTGGCCAAATTATCGTATCAGCCCAATATTGACCACCTCAAGGTGAACATATGAAGGAAAGATCCGCTTGTCACTTGATATCACCAGTCCAAGTATAAACTTTCAGTGTATGGCCAACATTTGTGAATAGAAAACTGAATTGTCCAGAGCTTGAAAGTCACATCTTTGGTTGAATCTAAATCCTGCACAAAGTGCTGGCGTACAGTCAGTTCCGAACTGAATCTAAAGATGGGCATACACGTTAAGATCCACTGGCTTGGCAACCTCGATCTTCTCCCAATATCCCCACCTATGGGTGTGCAATATCCGAAGAATTCAGGCTAATTCAGTCATTTGGCGCTGGCGCCAAACAATCGAATTAAAACAACAGTAATGGGCGCAGTCGGTTCGGGGACATCATCATCGAGCCGATGCGGTCCCCGATCCGGCTAAAATTTTTAATTTGATTTCAGGCCAGATGTCGGTCGGGCAGGCCCGTCATTAGTGCCCATACACGGGCCGATAAGCAGCCAAATCGGTCTAAGGGACCAATATCGGCAGCTAGAATTGCCCCATGTATGGGGACCTTTAGATTTGGTGAATAGAACTTGATGTTCAGTCATGAAAAAAGCTATGTCTGCTTTAATATATAGGGCAAATCCCCCTTTTGAATGCAGCTGAGGATTTTCCGCCATTGCAATATACTCAGGGTTACCTGTCCTGCTCCAGGTGATGGATTTCGGTGATGGATCCCGTCAGTTAGCTAAAGACCTCTATTGGGAAATGAAACCAAACAGCAGTCCCCCATTCCTTTCTGTGCCAGCAGTGCCATTATCATAAATGGCCCCCTGGCTTATATTTCCATTCAGTTACCATGCTATACGCAACAGCAAAACAATTAAGCTGAAACATATAGGTATCTTTAAACCATTCATCATCAGTCGATGTTTTATTTTCTGCATCTGCTATGTAGGAAGCTAAGAGCCATTTGTAACTGGAACGTCTCATATAAAAATGAAGGAAAGTGTTCTATCTTGCCAGCACTTAAAATGAGCAATGTGCCATCTACCTCTCAGCAAGGCCCAGCAGGCCCCGTGGGAATTTTTATCCATTCGTATCCAGAAGCAAATAACAGTTCCTCATCACAGGCACGGTCCATTTTTCCATGCTGTGAAGCAGTTATATTTACTTTCCTATCTCACTTCAGATATGTTCTGTTCTGATAAGTGCTTTTATTTATCTCTCAAAGCACCACGTTTTAGCCCTTCGTCGGAAAAGTTAACACTTTGGGTCATTATGTGCTTATGTGCTTGACAGAGGATTTTTTTGCTTCTGGGTGCTATAAATCTTTCCCATTTTGTATGATTTGAAGAATAAAAAAAAAAAAAATACAGCTTTTGGTTCTCAGCACTCCCACTATATTCTAAAATTATGTGAAACTGGGTGGCGCCTTAGTGCCAAACCCCAAGGATAACAATGGACTAGTTTTTGGGGTATTGAGTTCAATTCTTACCAGGGCACAATCTGTTTGGAGTTTGAATTGTCTTGCTGGGGGGTCAACCAGATCCTTTGTTCTCCTTATATAGTCCTGAGTAATAACTGGTAAATTCAATGGCTCCTGATGAATATTATTGAGTATGGAAGATCAGATATATTTTTGAGTTGTGTTCGTTCAAGTTTATTGAGAACTGAAGTCATGGTTATGTGATTACAGGTTCATTACATGAAAAAGTTTAGATGGACAATGTTTATTGCTATATCTGTTGCATGGCTTTCCTTTGCTGTTTAAAAAGTGCTTTAAATTGTGCTTAAATTATTATTTACCCTAGTGAGTCCTGGCTTCTCTCTTCAACCCTGAGCTCCTACCTTTCTCCTTTAATCCTGGAGAATGGATACCATCCAACACTTGACTAAGTGAAATGCACAAGGCCACCAGAGATGTTGAACTTGTAACACATTTTTGTGGCCCTTGTGGAGTCCTTCAAAGTCCCTGGATGTCCTCCATTTGCTGTCGCTGGTTGTCCTCTCCCTGAGCTAAAGGTCTGGGACTGGTGCACCTGGACCTTTGTTCTATGGGCTTTTCTACTGTGCCATATACTTTGTTTAATCTTGAAATATTATTTACACTAGTGAGTCTTGTTTTCTGTCTTTAACCCTGAGCTCCCCCCTTTCTTCCTTAATCCCTGAAGGCAGATTTAGGGGCACATTTACTAATCCACGAACGGACCGAAAGCTTCCGAACGCGGTTTTTCGTAATGATCGGTATTTTTGCGACTTTTTGGTCGCCGTCGCAACTTTTCCATATGTCCCGCGATTTTTCCGTCGCCGTTATGACTTTATCGTATATTTTCCGCGACTTTTTTTCACCGTCGCGAAAAAATCGGATTGGTTTTTTTTCCCGCCGTTTACAATTCCTCAATACGAAAAAATTGCGACAGCTACGAAAAAGTTGCGCAAAATACGATAAAGTCGTGAGGCGACGAAAAAATAGCGCAAAATACAAAAAACCGCGACGGCGACAGAAAAGTCACAAAATTTCCATTTCCAATCCGATTTTTTCCCATTCGGGATTCGGAGTATCAAGTACAGGTACTGTTTTATTATTA
This sequence comes from Xenopus tropicalis, assembly GCF_000004195.4. Classification (NCBI taxonomy): domain Eukaryota; kingdom Metazoa; phylum Chordata; class Amphibia; order Anura; family Pipidae; genus Xenopus; species Xenopus tropicalis. The sequence continues at coordinate 202,263,838 of NC_030677.2, read as the reverse complement.
CAGAGAAAAGGGAATCATTTAACCATTAAATAAACCCAATAGGGCTGTTCTGCCCCCAATAAGGGGTAATTATATCTTAGTTGGGATCAAGTACAGGTACTGTTTTATTATTACAGAGAAAAGGGAATCATTTAACCATTAAATAAACCCAATAGGGCTGTTCTGCCCCCAATAAGGGGTAATTATATCTTAGTTGGGATCAAGTACAGGTACTGTTTTATTATTACAGAGAAAAGGGAATCATTTAACCATGAAATAAACCCAATAGGGCTGTTCTGCCCCCAATAAGGGGTAATTATATATTAGTTGGGATCAAGTACAGGTACTGTTTTATTATTACAGAGAAAAGGGAATCATTTAACCATTAAATAAACCCAATAGGGCTGTTCTGCCCCCAATAAGGGGTAATTATATCTTAGTTGGGATCAAGTACAGGTACTGTTTTATTATTACAGAGAAAAGGGAATCATTTAACCATTAAATAAACCCAATAGGGCTGTTCTGCCCCCAATAAGGGGTAATTATATCTTAGTTGGGATCAAGTACAGGTACTGTTTTATTATTACAGAGAAAAGGGAATCATTTAACCATGAAATAAACCCAATAGGGCTGTTCTGCCCCCAATAAGGGGTAATTATATCTTAGTTGGGATCAAGTACAGGTACTGTTTTATTATTACAGAGGAAAGGGAATCATTTAACCATGAAATAAACCCAATAGGGCTGTTCTGCCCCCAATAAGGGGTAATTATATCTTAGTTGGGATCAAGTACAGGTACTGTTTTATTATTACAGAGAAAAGGGAATCATTTAACCATGAAATAAACCCAATAGGGCTGTTCTGCCCCCAATAAGGGGTAATTATATCTTAGTTGGGATCAAGTACAGGTACTGTTTTATTATTACAGAGAAAAAGGAAATCCGTTTCCGTAAAATAAAAGTATTTGTCTAAAATGGAATCTATGGGAGACGGGCTTTCCTTAATTCGAGGCTTTCTGGATAATGGGTTTCTGGGTAAGGGATCCCATACCTGTACTTTAATTCAAAGTTTTCATTTCTTACTGGTCCAACACTTTTATTTTGCTCCCAATGGACATTAACGGGGGCAATTTTGGCAATTTTTATTTTCTATTTTAGCTGCAACACTCTAAATTTCTAGGGAATTCTACTGTATCCCATAAAAATAAATTAATTGGGGACACTAATTATTAACTGCCTGCCTTGCCCTTTGTGTGTGTGTGTGATATATTGTAGTAATATTTTTAGTAAGGGTCGCTTTCCAGAGACCCTGTTTATTACTTGATAAACATCCCTATTTTTTTAATAAAAAACCCGCGTGTGAATGAAACAAATCCTCCCATTTCTGGCCCGATGTCCAGTCTCAAGATAATTGCCCATAGCGACATTACTAGAAACAAAGTGTCAATGAACTTAATATTGTCATCTCCCTTGCTCTGTTTTTTTGATGTTATTTGTTCTGACACATGTCCCTTCAGCCCCGATCACCTACAGTATTCAGAGGCTAAAACTCATTATGAGGCCTCTCGCCCACGCCCTCTGGCATTCGTGAGATAATAGGGATTCAGAGAGATGGAAAATTGGGTTTATCAGCTTTAATGAGTTGAGGAGTGTTTCATTCTTTGTTTAGCCCCAAACACATTTCCCAGTACCCATTTATTGTTGTGTTAACCTTTATTGAATGACCCGTGCTATACAACAAGAAGATAAATCAGACGCTCTTTGGAAGGCAAACACACGTACAGAGCGGTCTTTGACTGCGTTTTTGTGGAAATCTGCTTGGTCTTCATTTTATGGTCACTTGCTCTACAGGAAATTATTCTGAAGCTCCAAAAATCAGAAATTAGAAAGGTCTTGGTTTGTTTAGGTAGGATACCCAATCGGAGGGGACAGAGTAAATAATCTTTTTTAGATAATAAAGGAGCTCCATGTGAGTCTGTGGACCTACTTGTTGTATTAGAAAGAAGCCCAGCATCAGATAAACCAGATAATACAAAGGGAAGACCAGTGTCGGACTGGCCCACCAGGATACCAGAAAAACTCCCCGTGGGCTCAGGTGTCAGTGGGCCCTCCTGCTCCTGACCATTTGGCCTGCTTCATTATCATTCCCTATTTGTGAATGGGAACACAGAGTAGAAATAGATGGAGGAATAGATGCTAGCATGTAAATAAAAGAGACCAGGAGAATAAAAAGGTTGGGTGAGGAAAGGAGGAAAAATTGTTTGCAAAGCAGGCCTAGGGTCTAAGGTTTTCTGGTGGGTCCCTGGAGTGAGTCCGAGTTTGACACTGGGGAAGACCCCTGATAACGGATTCCCCCACATTATATCAACATCTAGCTCAATGTGAAAGTTATTTTCAGTTGACCACAAACAAGTTCACATCCTTTGCGTTCTCCAGCATTTAATCTATAGCAGGGAACCCCAACCTTTTTTTACTTGTAAACCACACAAGCAGAAAAAAGTTCTTTGGGGTGCCAAATAAGGGCTGTGATTGGCTATTTGGTAGCCCCATGGGACCTGCTGGCCTGCAGGAGGCTCTAATTGGACTAAAACAGTGTCTCTGGGCTTCCAAAACTTGCCTCCAAGCCAGAAATGTAAAAATGGCACCTACTCTGAGGCCACTGGGAGCAACTTCCAAGGGGAAGGTTGAAATACTGAGATGAGATACTGGTTGGGGTTGACTGATCTCTTCTAGTATGCCACACAGATTCTCTGAACTTTATTATAATCATGCAAAACATCACTCTAAAGGAAAACAATACAGTGCAATCAGAGCTGACTCTTGTGTGGAGCTAAAACAACAACCTGGCTGACTGATATCTTCTCAGGGATTGGCCAGATATCTATCAGGGAGGTCTGAAAATCCCATTGGAAAAGGGTGAAAAGCCGTAGATGGTCTATTACCAAAGGTTGGCACGGGCCCCTATAGTGGTGGCGGGTCGTAATGTAATATAATGTAATCCCTGACATGATCTTGCCATACTATTCCCACTATCCCTACTCCACACTCTCTTGAACCCCGGCACCCCATTACCGCTCCCCACTACGTAATTACCCATGAGCGTGTTTGTTCTCTCGCACACAAGTGGGGTGTTGGTAGAAGGCGAGTTGGGTGGCCGTTTTGCCTAGGGTGCCCATTCGGCTTGGCCCACCCTTGCCCCACGCATTGCACGACGAAACTTTTTTGACCCCATCCTTTTTGTGACCAGACCCCCTAAATCCCACTGCCATTTCTTTTCTAAACGCAATCCTTGTATTAATGTCCCTTCCCCTGAAGCCACTTTGCCACTTCCCCGTGGTTACATGGCACAATATATTTCATTCCTAGAAGAAAACGTTATTGGAGCTACCCAGGTTGCCTATAAAAGGAGCCCTTCAGAATGTCCGGCACGCTCCCAGTCCTTTTATATGCAGAAAATCTCTTGCTCTCCAGCCCTGTGAGCCTTTTCCCTGTTTCCGTGTCAGCTATGATATAGTGTCTCCAATCCGCGCTCACTAATCTTCTGATTTCTATTAGAAACACCCTTTTTATGATATCAACTCTTCCATATGAGCCGAGTCCTCTGGGAGCCCAAAACAGTCTGATAGAGTATTGATTTGTGTGTGAATGAAAAATAGATGACTTCTCCCGTCTTTTGGATGTAATGGGCTGAAGCAATGTGCATATTGTTTCCTTCCAGATACACAGAGCGGTGGGACGGGCGCAGAACTGGGAGTTTTACAGACGCACATTTACAGCCATTTGTTGCCAATCACCAGCTTTGGAAATGAGGCCTTCTTTATATTCATGTCTTATGAACTTCAAATACTCTATGGAAATAAGCACAGGAATCCGTTAAAGGGGAACTGCACCCAAAAACTGTTTTTTTGCACAGTGAAATTAAATGGGATTCTAAGGAACTTTCCACTATTTGTCAAAGGAAAACTATACCCCCAACAAGTAGGTCTCTAAATATATCCATGATCCACGGTTTTGCAATTATTCATACACATATTTGTAATTGAAACGTACCATTTCCATTCTCTTGAACCCAAGTCAGATTCCCTCCAGGGCTGTTAATCAGCTGGCTTCTGCTGCATTGTTTCAAGGCCAGAGAATAGAAATTGACAAACGCTGATTTTAATAGCAATCCCATTCATACTTTACATTATAGCCAGTGAAAATGTGAAATGAATGTTAAAGGAGACATATTGGATAAATGGGAAAACCCTAATTTTGTAGGCAATTATGAATAATATCCGGTGCTGGTTTCCCTTTGGGCTAAACATTAACCCTATCTGTAACAATGGCCCCTTTATTGGAGCTCCCTATAGATCCTATCAGTTCTCCGCCCAGTGTGAAATGAAGAGTGGGCGTGTCCTAACGGTCCCTGCCAGAAGCACAGTAGGAAGGGGAGAGCCAATCACAGCCCTGCACTCACACAAGCACAGGCAGGCTTCAGTTCCCTATCCGGTCAGCCTAGCTGCTGATTGGTTCCTATCCTACAGTGCCACCGGCCCCCTACACATCCAGAGAATTCAGCCAGCAGGAAGTGGCACAGATGGGCGAGACACAACTTTTTAAGCACAATCCTTCTATATCTAGAGGAGTATAATTCACTGGTACATTCTTACTTTTTATAGGATATGTCTCCTATATTAGTATTGTGACCTGCCTAGAGTTTACTTCCATTATGTAAGGAACTATTTTTGGATGACTGCGGTCACATACATAGGGGGTTATTTTGAACCATAAGTGCAGTGTTCAAAGTTAAATTTCACCATGTGTTTTTTAGCCATAATGGAGCATTTTCCCCCCCATAACGCCACTAAATGGCAGCCATCACAACTGCATCTGGTGCATTTTGTGGCAACTCAGGCGCGAGTTGTGTCTAGTATTTTCAGAGTGGGAGTCGCATCATTTCTGGTGCACGCATTAAAACAGAGCTTGCATACGAGTGATGCCTATGATTAAGTGTGCTTGCGCACGAAACGCGCCAGGCGTGCTGTTTTTAATGGTATCAATAAAGCTGAAATTTGAAGTGGATATCCGTCCGGCGTGCTTAGAGTCGTCTCTTTTGCTGTATGGTTTACCACCCTTGGCTACAGGTTCGGGGCTTTAAGCACCCGGACCACATTCAACACACGGTGAGTTATTATTGGCACAAACAAGTTTTGACTGTGTTGGGACTTCTTGCTAATTAGCGATAGGCTCGGGGTATATACACCCGGGTCTCCCATTCTACTCGGTATGACTTTATTCAAATTTTGCCCAATACCAACAGGGGTTCTGTTTATACAGACCAGCCTTGATGGTATATACTTTTTTTCATTTCAGATTTCCATTAATTTGTTATATTGTTCATATTACTATTCATAGGGTGCACGTCTGGGGTCTCTACTGAAACAGCCCAGTAACCCAGGGCGACAGTAGCTCTTTGGTTCCCTTGCCTCAATAGGTGCACTATTTTTCTGAAAAGGAATGAATGGATTGGCAAATGTGTGGTAGGAGTCCTGCACGGGTCCAGTTGGGCAGATATATGTCCCAACTGGACCCACTGCTCCTTTGCCATCCTTGCTGCCCGCCATTACCTGCAAGTTATTCTTTTTTAGCCATGCCCAGGGGGGTGAGCCTGCAATAGACCAGGCACGGTACCCATAAACTGGCAACATGATTACCCGCAGATACCCAACCCCATGTCTGGACACAATAATCTTCATCAATTGCATCAATATGTTCTCTCCGTTGCATCCATTTTAGAGCGATAACACAAGTGGCTGCGTCTGTAAATGGCGCCATTAGATAACACAAGTATGCGGTAAAAAATAAAAAAAGGTTCCAGAAGGAAAGCGGCACTGTGTATCTTTTTTTTTCTTTTAGGCAAAAAAATTGAATTTTCACCTCAGAGAGGATAATATCAGAAATATGAAAAATCTTTATGTTTTGTTGCTCCGTTTACCCTTTGCCCTGAACCTGCAAACCTTCCTAATGGGCAAATGCAAATAGAGGGATCGGCAATCATCTGTGGCCATAACTCTGCTGAATTGGAACGTGTCAGGCGGCCCCTAAACTGCACAGAAAACAATCATTACTCTTCCCTGCAATCAGCGGCCACTGTCCAGCCCAACGGCCGGAGATATTCTACAGGGCACCTAATCATCAGCTAAGGGCCACCCGGAGTTCAGCCGACGGTCAGTCATGTAATATCCTGCTCCTCTCATGCTCAGGCACATCTCCGGCTCCCACACATCTATAAATCATCTAACATCTTTATTAAGGATTTATCACTCCTCCCCATGTCATATTGTCATTGAAAATAAGGTCCTCTTGGAGTTCTTCTGCAGCGGCAGAACTTCAGCCCTCAGCTGGGAAATGTGCTTTGGAGACAAGGTGGGAGCCTTTAGTGAGAAATATAATAAAATGGCTCAGATATCATTCAGATTGAGTGCATATTTAAAAGAGCTAGTGTATGCTTGTGATTGTACAGCAGCTCTGTGTAGTAATATTATCCTTCACATAGACTGTAATTATGACAACTAGTGAAGAGCGAATATTTTCACCAGGCATGGATTCCCAGCAAAATTCCACATAGGCGCCGTCGGTTCGCGGACCACATCAACGAGCCAATGCGGCCCACAATCCGTCAGAAAAATCGAACATGCCCGATCAAGATCTGCCCAATTTCAGGCCAGATGTCGGTTGGGCAGGCCCGTCGATAGTGCCCATACACGGGCCGCTAAGCTGCATTCTGGATAACGGGTCACATACCTGTATTAAAAGTGCTTTCCATCTTTATTTAATCTTTGCCCAGTTAGTCTATTAGTGATTAGCAAATGTTTTCACTAGGCAAGGATTCGCAGTGAATTTCCGCATTTCGCCACTGGCGAATTGTTTCACGAAAATTCTGCGCAGAAAAATTTGACGTACATCGAAAAAAGTCGCATTGGGTCAATGGGCGCGGTCACAACATAATAGGTGACCCAGGCAACAGCAAAGTCATCCACAAACGCGTTTTGCTGATTGTCGTTTCGTGAATTTTCCTGCCGTTTAGCGAATTTTTCACCGAAACGAAAAGGCCCAGATCTGCTCATCACTAGAGTCTATGCTTTTTTCATTGAAGATAAATTCCACAGTATGAAATGTTCATTTTTCAATGTGACAATTTTGAAAAGTGTTGAATAAAAAAAATCAATTATTATTTCATACCAGACTGACAAGAAATGAATTGTTGATTATTCCGTCCCTACCCCTCAAGAATAACAGTGGTACAGCCCATTCAGGTACAGTGGCAGATGGATTAAATGTTCATTTTTCAACTTTTTCAACGTATTTCAAGATGGAGATGTTCCCACCATTGTGCCGGTAGGAAGCCATTAAAAGGTTGTTCGGAGGTCACTGATTTGATAAACCATCAAGGCTTTTTTTTTTGTTGAAAAATGGCTACTTTATCTTTAAGATGACATAAAAGAGGGCGACGCGGGCGGCAATATATGCCTTTATTAATATACAGTTACAGTCACTGTCCTATACGGGTATGAGAAATGGGAAATGAGTCAAGAGGTTAATAGAGCGTTGGGCCTTTTTTTAATTGAAAAGATGAGTGGAAGAGCGCGCTGTAGAACAAGTGGTAATATTACTGAGCCCCCCGGGGACCCACATAATGAACATCACGCTCCGTCCCCGCAGCACCCACCCTGTCAACTCATTTTCAAATAGGTTAAAAATGACCTCTTTCATAAAAAAATATAGTTCCTGCTCGTTATACGGAATCTCCCTCCAACTGGCGCCTTCGCTAAATTGTTTTTTTTTTTCAATCTCATAAGATTTTGTGGCGTAAACTTTTTTTTTTTTACTTAACTGTAATGATGTATTGGCACCTTAATTGAAGAATTTTAGCTGCAATAAAAACAATACCCAGAGACGGTCCCGTGAATTTCCCTTGAGGATTAAGAGTTGACCTTTACTGCAGAGCTCATTTGCCCACAAAAATATTCACTAATATTGGAATTACTTACATTTTTTATATCAGATTTCTTAAATGAAAATTTTACCCCCAGAATGAATACGTAACCAACAGACAGTTTATATTATGTTAAGTGGCCTATTAAAGAATCTCCCCAAACTGGAATATATATATCAGTAAATATTGCCCTTTTATATCCTTTCCCTTGAGCCGCCATTTAGTGATGGGCTGTGTGCTCCCTCAGAGATCAGCTGACAGGAAGTGATGCAGCTCTAACTGTAACAGGAAGTAGTGTGGGAGTAAAAGACAGAACTCTGCCCATTCATTGGCTGATGGGGCCTAGCATGTATGTGTGCCTTGGCTTGTTTGTGTGCACTGTGACTCCTATGATCAATGTTATTAGATGACTTTCTAAGGGAGAACTTCTGACTTTATACTTATATACTATACTATTCTGCTGTACAGCGCTACGTACATAAGTATCGCTTCATAAATAAAGATATACATACATACTGTACTCATATATGGTTGTCAGCCTCCTATTGGGGAGGCTAAGCCTCCATTAACCTTCATTGTTCTTTACTGGAAAGCAAGAACAAAACACAGCAATTGAACTATAAGGACACAGGGAGTAGTGATGCCCAGGTCAGGCACTTCCCAACCCTTGTCCGCCCTAACCTTTCTCTCCTCAGCCTAAACCTAAGCCCAAGCTGACCTGAAACTGAGAAGGGACTTTTATTCCTGCACCTAACCTGTGGGTGGGCTTGGCATAGCACTATCCCACTGAGCATTGTCAGGGAGATAGGAGGACCAGCTGCAATGCCTAGTAAAGGTCCCCATACACGGGCCGATTGTAGCTGCTAATATCGGTCCCTTGGACTGATTCAGCAGCTAATCGGCCCGTGTAGGGGCAGAAACGAGGGGCCTGCCCAACTGATATCTGGCCCAGATATCGATCGGGCAGGTTAAAAGATTTAGTCGGATCGGGGGCCGCATCGGCTTGTAGATGCGGTCCCCCAAACCAACTGCCCCATTGCTGCCAATATAATTCGATCGTTTGGCCCCAGGGAATCTTAACGTGTATGGGGACCTTAACTGTGCTCTGCAGCTAGTCAGTATATCTCCTGACCCACCGAACCCTAAATGGGTACAGGCTTCACCCCAAAC